>NW_026897914.1:0-398896 GCF_033153095.1 Gastrolobium bilobum | reverse complement strand
CATGAGCTAGGAAAATGAAAATGTAGAGAGAAATAATCATCCAATAGGTTCTCCAGATTTTCCTAGGAAAATTCTCTGGAAAACAAGTCGAGTAGATCGACAAGAGAAAAAAAAAAGAGTGAAGTGTTTGATCGGACAGAACAACAGATAAGGTAAACAAGAAAAACAACAAAGAGGGTTTCTTCTTTCTCTGTCTCTCTCACGTTGATGCGTTAGAACGATGGAAACTGAGGCGGTGGGAACCAATTAAAAGGCTAGATTTATAATTTTATAATAGGAAAAAAATTTAATTATTACATTTTAATTAAATAATTACGCATTTATTACAATTTTGGATTGTGATTTGATATAAGAAAATAAATGAAATTTGTGATTTGTGATTTGATTTTTTGCAGTTTTGGATTGTGAACCAATCTGCGTGTGTGAACCAATCTGCGTGTGTGATTTAATATAAAAAATAAATCAAGATTTGATGTGTGATTTAATTTAAAAAATAAATTTTTTTATTTTTATTATAAAAATTTTTTGTTTGTTATTTAAATTAAAAGTAACAATTATTATTAATAAGGAAAATAAAATAAAGATTTGATTTGTGATTTAAACTCAAAAATCAATATGAAAAATCTGTATTAATAAATGAAATAATTCAATAAATATTCTAAATCTCTAAGGAAGAAGGATTACCTAATTTAAATTTAAATTATGTTTGTGAGAAATAAAATATATCAAATGAGATGTCACTGCGTAGATCTCGAAAAGTTATGTGAAATCAAAAAAACAATTACCTGAATTGGATACCCGAGTCAAAAGTTATGGCCTTCAGAAGTTTTATGATTAAATTATTATTTTTTTTAGAAAAAAAATGACACGTGTCAACCTTAGGTGAGAGACGCCCCATTGGGGCGTCTTCCCTTAGGTGAGAGACCCCTAAATGAGGCGTCACATGTGATGCCCAAAAAAGGCGTCACATTGTGCAATAGATCCGTAATTATTTCCAAAACTGCCATAAATACGTAATTATTTAATTAAAATGTAATAATTAAATTTTTTTTGCCAATTTTATATATCTCAAAGATATGAATTAGTATTATTATATCTCCTTGGAGTGATGGATCAATCAACAAATTAATGACTCTACTAATTTAATTTAATATATTAATTATAATTTGATTTTAAATATATTAATTTATTTAAAATCAAATTAAATCTAATCATGCCAATTATTAAAAAAACTTTAAAATATATTTTGTTTTTAAAATAAAATAAAATAAAAACATAAATGAAATGATAATTAAAATTCATAAAATTTATATTTAATATATTTTAATTTTATTTGTCCTGATGATATAAGCATAGGTTGTGTCAAAATTTCTATATAAATACATAAAATACAAAATTTAAAAGTACACAATACGATAAAGTTTTGTTTCAAAATTTAAAAGTACATAATACAAAATTTAAAAGCACAAATTCTTTTAGTTTTAAAATAATCACTGTTTAAAGTTTTGTACAAAAATTAAATAATTCATTAAATTCTTTACGATTTAATGAAAATATAAGTTTATTTGATTATATTACACCTTCACTCTATTAAATCATTCTTATTCCAATAAGTAGAAATAAAAAAATAAAGTAGAGCTAAGAAAATAATATATTTTTATTTTTTAAAGTGACAAATAATTTAGAATAAATTATAACTTTTTAAATACAATTAGATACATAAAATGTGTCTATCATAGTAGAAAGCAAGTTAAATTCAACACCATATTATTTAAGTGGAAAGTGTTTGTCATTTTAAATGACATAAAGTTATGTCATTTGTAACGTCCGGTCGCTTCAAGAATCAATGATTATCCCACATACTAACACGAGACTTTTCAGTGTGCTTTTTCCTCACTCGCACACTTCTCGGGAAAACTTTCCAGGAGGTCACCCATCCCATAATTGCTCCTAGTCAAGCACACTTAACTATGGAGTTCTTCCGATCCGGGCTACCGAAGAGCAGATGCATCTTGTTAGTATAGGTAGTACCAATTAATTCTTATAAGCTATTCTCAAACTGTGCAGTCTCATACCTGCACAGTCTTTGGAATTCTTCTCTTTCCGGTGTCGATTCGATTCATTCATGCATGTAACCCCACGCTGGAAGCCTGTCAGGAGCCGCTCTTTGTCTGTGCCTCTTTGCACCGGCGATTACTCCCTGCCCTCGTCAGCGCTCTAGATGTTACATCATTTTAATAGAGAGATTGACACAAGAAATTATTTTTTTATTTAAAATTTAAATTAAAAAAATCACTCACTTTCTCTCCCATGATTTTCATTTCTTATGTCTATATCTCTCCAAAAATAATATAACCTATGTCATTTAAAATGACAAACATCAAACTCATTATTTAAACATGGTCCTATCACTTAATTTGTTTTTAGCTTCTTCTTTTTTTAAGAAAAAACCCAAGCAAGACCTGATTATCAAACTTGTGCAGGAAAACAAATTAGACAGGATTAGTTATCAAACTTCAAGACCTAATACGTCAAATGCTTTGACGGGATTAGCCAAAAAATTTAAGTCCATGTTTTTTAATAAATTAATTACGCATTTATTACAGTTTTGGAAATAATTACATATTTATTGCACAATATAACGCCCAATTTGGGCGTCACTCAAGACGCCTAAATTGGGCGTCACTCAAAAGGCAATCATGCTTAATTTAGGCGTCACTCATCAGATATTGACATGTGTCATATTTGTTTTCCAAAAAAATAATAATTTAATCATAAAACTTCTGAAGGCCATAACTTTTGACTCGGGTATCCAAATCAGGTAATTCTTTCTTTAATTCCACATAACTTTTCGAGATCTACGCAATGAGATCTCATTTGACATATTTTATTTCTCACAAACACAATTTAAATTTGCAAGAATGATATTATAAGAAACGTTAAACACCGAAGCCTCTGAGTTCTGGATTTGTGATTTAATATAAATAAATAAATAAATTTTTGATTTTTGATTTAATTTTTTTTTATAATTTTTTTATTATAAAAAAAATTTGGTTTGTGATTTAAATTAAAATTTAAAATTAAAATTATTATTAATAATGAAAACAAAATAAAGATTTGATTGTTATCAAAAAAAAAAATAAAGATTTGATTCGTGATTTAAACTAAAAAATCAATTTGAAAAATCTGTAGAAATAAAGGAAATAATTAAATAAATATTCTAAATCTCTAAGGAAAAAGAGTATTATTTTTGAAATTAATGATAAATGCTATAAGCTTCTGGGTTATTATTTATGGTCTGAAATTAATGATGGCTTATGAAAGTTTTTCAAAAATAAAATTACCTAAATTAGGCGTGATTGCCTCTTGATTGAAACTCAATTTAGACGTCATTGGTGATGTGTCAGGTGTTGACACGTGTTGACGTGTCATATTTTTAAAATCAGAAACTTCTGTGTTCTAGGTTTGTGATTTAATATAAAAAATAAATCAAGATTTGATATGTGATTTAAATTAAAAAAATAACAATTATTATTAATAAAGAAAAATAATAAAGAAGCCCAATTTATTAACAAGATTTGATGTGTGATTTAAGTTAATACTTTTTAATAAATTAATTACGCATTTATTATAGTTTTGAAAATAATTACATATTTATTGCACAATATAACGCCCAATTTGGGTGTCACTAAAGACGTTTAAATTGGGCGTCACTCAAGAGGCAATCATGCTTAATTTAGGCGTCACTCATCAGGTGTTGACACGTGTCATATTTTTTTAAAAAAACATAATAATTTAATCCTAAAACTTCTGAATGCCATAACTATTGACTCGAGTATCCAAATCAAGTAATTCCTTTTTTGATTTCACATAAATTTTCAAGATCTACGCAATGAGATCTCATTTGACATATTTTATTTCTCACAAACGGAATTTAAATTTTGCAAGAATGATATTATAAGAGTCGTTAAACCCGGAAGCATGTGAGTTCTGGATTTGTGATTTAATATAAATAAATAAAATTTTGATTTGTGATTTAAATTTTTTTTAATAATTTTTTTATTATAACAAAAATTTGGTTTGTAATTTATTTTAAAAATTAAAATTATTCTTATTATTAATAAGGAAAACAAAATAAAGATTTGATTTGTGACTTAAACTAAAAAATCATTTTGAAAAATCTGTAGAAATAAAGGAAATAAATAAATAAATATTCTAAATCTCTAAGGAAGAAGAATATTATTTTTGAAATTAATGATTAATGTTATAAGCTTCTAGGTTATTATTTATGGTCTGAAATTAATTATGGCTTATGAATTTTTTTCAAAAGTAAAATTACCTAAATTAGGCGTGATTGCATCTTGATTGAAACCCAATTTAGACGTCATTGGTGACGTGTCAGGTGTTGACACGTGTTGACACGTGTCACATTTTTAAACTCAGAAGCCTTTGTGTTTTGGGTTTGTGATTTAATATAAAAAATAAATCAAGATTTGATGTGTGATTTAAATTAAAAAATAACAATTATTATTAATAAGGAAAACAAAATAAAGATTTGATTTGTGATTTAAAATCAAAAATCAATTTGAAAAATCTGTATTAATAAAGGAAATAATTAAATAAATATTCTAAATCTTTAAGGAAGAAGGATTACCTGATTTAAATTTAAATTATGTTTGTGAGAAATAAAATATATCAAATAAGATGTCATTGCGTTGATCTGAAAAATTTATGTGGAATCAAAAAAAGAATTACCCAATTTGGATACCCGAGTCAAAAATTATGGCCTTCAGAAGTTTTATGATTAAATTATATTTTTTGGAAATAAAATATGACACATGTCAACACCTGATGAGTGACGCCTAAATTAGGCGTGATTGCCTCTTGAGTGACGTCCAATTTCAGCGTCTTTAGTGACGCCCAAATTGAGCGTCATAATTTGCAATAAATGTGTAATTATTTCTAAAACTGTATTAAATGCGTAATTAATTTATTAAAAATAATTAAATTAATTTTTTTGCCGACGGATTAATTTAATTTCATTAGTTGTGTTAGTTTGTCTGACTGGAGTGGTTGTGTCATCAATGTCTCTGAAGGGGCAGGGTGCAGTCAACTTCTTCTCTTATGGAACTGCTTGCACAATCTAACGCGAACCACTAGTTCGTAACAATAGTAACAATACATGAGGAACAGTGACCATTGTGCCATTGTTCCCACACAAATATACCAAAATGCCACGCGCGTGAACTAATTTCCCAAACTGCCATGCATGCAAGGTCGCTTGGAGCAGTAGTGAACTATGCATGATGAGGTGTCAACAAGCTGGTGGTGTCATAGTTCGCTTCTGATACAAGCGACCTCTGTTGCAATTAATGCCTCACCTGCCATGACACGTGGCTTGCATGCAACAGAGGTCGCCCCCCACCTGGGCGACCTGTGTGCAACGGCTAGTGCCACGTGGCTGACATGCGCCTAGGTTAGGTTGTGGGTGTTAACAGTATGAGCTTGGAAAATTTCACACGGCAAAATAATGTATCGATTATGTATAAATTATAATTTGTATATATTTGTTAGTTATGGTTATGATGACTGAAGTTACTGTTTAGACCTCATAATTACTTCTTCATGGATCATGTTATTCATTAATTAATTATAAGTTTTTCAAAAATATGTTTAGTGATATATTTTTATTTATTTTAAATAATTCATATTTCTATCGTCGATTCATACTCTCAATCAAAAACATATAATTGAAAATATTATATTCAATTGTCAAATTATTATTATTATTATTATTATTATTATTATTATTATTATTATTATGAGGTGAAAAGTTTTGGGCGACCTTTGGAGGACAGTAGCCTCATTAAACTATGATGAATATGTAAGTATTTTATTTGAAAATGGTAATTAGTGAAATGATTATAATGTTGATCATCTCAAAATAATTTTTTTTTTGGTGACGATCTCAAAATTATTTACTTCTTAAGAATAGTGTTGTAACAGAGTGCATGTCAAACAAATGGCATAACATATGCCGGAACAAAATTTTGACGTGCATAATTACACCAGATTGTTTTATTTACTCTAAAATCAACGGCAAATTGAGAAGACTAATTTTGTTAGGATGGAGAAAAAAAGATTATAGCGAATTGTGAAGCAGAGAAAGTTATATTTATTATCATTTTAGACTTATTATTGTTATTATCTGATTAGTTACCGTTATATTAATTTGAAATCAACAATAGAAAAATAGAAGAAAAAAATAACTGTTGTTGATTTTGAATTAATCCTTTGATAAATAGAAGAAAAATGCATGTATCTCCAAGAAACTCTCAAAGAAAACTAAAGCGCTCAAAATGTAAAAACTGATTACAACTAAAAACTGAATTCTCTCTTCAACACGAAAATCTGACTTCCACTAAGTCCTGAGCTCCACTCCTTTTTACAAAACAAAGACTACTTTTTTTTAAAAAAAAAAAAAAAAAATCTTCAAATTGATGTTGTCCCTCATATCAAACAAGCATCCAACGGCCTTCAAATTTCCATCTCATCTTCTTCTTTCATCTTTCATTGCCATGTGTCCTTTTCTGTGTATAAAAAGAAAAATAATTTGCAAAAAGTTAAAATTCTTTTTTTTACCTCTTTTTACCAACTTGGGCTTACTTCTTTAAATTTGGCCCAAATTTTACCTGCACTTTAATACAATTCATCCCATAAAACATAAGATAATTATCACTAAATTAAATAGAAATTAAGACTAACACTCGTCAGATTAGGTTTTGGCCTAAATCCGTTAAGTTTATATAAAATATTTTGAACTTGGTTTGACCTATTAATTTGGTGTACTCTACATTATAGGTTTGGTCTTGTCTATATTTAAAAATCAAAATATATGACCTAGGCATATTAGCATATTTAAGCCTACGAATCTTTAATAATTATCAATGTTAAATATATATATATATATATATATATGTGTGTGTGTGTGTGTATATATATATAAAATAAATTTTTATTAGTTAAAATTATATAAATAATTATTTATTTTATTTTAATTAAATTAAATAATACGATATACTGACGTATAGGTCAATCTTTGTAAAAGAAAATGTTTTCTAAACAAGTTTTTTTTTGAGGTCCAAGCCTATTTTATTTTACTAAATATATTAGCTAGGTCAAACCTAACCTACTTAGACCGAATTATAAACACTTAATAGACCATTTGATCCATTTAAATCCCTACATGGAAGTTATGTGTGAGGAAGAACTTGCACTTTGAAACTAATTGGAATCTACTGGTTTATTTTACTTGCCATGGTTAAGACTTAAGACAGCCACTACTATGAATTAAAAAAAAATAAAAATTCAACGTTGTGTTTTTTCTGTTGAGAAAAATTCTTACTATTCATATATGCAAATTATTCTAAGAATGAGTGGGGTTATATTTACAATCTCTTTCAATTTATTTTGCCACCATTAGATTAACTCCAAATCTATGGTTCCTAATTTTTCTTCTCTCTCTACTCTCACACCACCATGTTCCCTTATTTATAGGGATTTGACACAGCAACCTTCCTTCTCTTTCATCTCACCTTCTCACACTTTCTTCCCCCATGCAACATGTTAGAAAGAACATCGTATTTTTCAAATTTGGAGAGTATGGTATAAGCCCTTTTCCCATTAAAATGGATACAATAATGAAATCTGGATTCAATGGATTCAGTTCTTGCTAATGGCAACTAATTGTTATGTTGTATTATGTTATATATTTCTCCAAAGTTGGATTTTTTTTTTTTATCAGTTGGAAAATTGTAATGTTATTGAACTCCCAAAACGGCTTATGTTGAAGCAGTGGGTACAGAATAATTCCAATAGAATCAATAACTACTGGAGTATTGGGAAGATTTATTGAGAGAGATACGTGAATATGTGTATTGCGAACTACTTGCATTTTAAAGTTTAATAACTTTGTATTCCAAAAAAAAAAAAAAGTTTAATAACTTTAAAGAGGAATGTTATATTTACAAACTTTTTTTCTTACAAACTATATTAAGTATGACTGGTCAGACTTCAATCAAGAGTGTATGACCTATAAGACATAACATAATGTAATTTGTAAGAGTTTGTAAACAAAAAATTTGTAAATATAACATTCCCCAACTTTAAAATAGGTTTTAAGAGAAACTTTTTTGTTGTAAATATAAACCTCCTTTTTGGTTGTTGGCTTGTTGCCTTCTTCAGTAAGGGCTTTAACTTTGATAATCTTTGCTTAAATTTAGTTGGCTTTTGTCATAAGCATTTTGTCATGCGTAGAATACCAAGTATTAGCAACTTGAACATACTATGGATCCTACAATTGGGGCATAAGTGCATGGAATATATATTTTTTCTTCCTCTTTCAATATATGTCACTGCTTAATCACAATGCTATGAGGCAAAATGACGGAAGAAATTTGAGATAAACTTAGAAAAATTTGTAATTAGATACAATTTAATATATTTATTTCATAGTTAATGTGTAAAAATATTTGTAATTATGTATCTAATTACAAATATTTTTAGTTTTACACACGTCTTTTTTTTGGAGATCTACATCCATTATGTGGCATAGGGGTTACATCCCGTATAAAATTTAAGACTATACCACTTCTACGAATAGCTCTTAATGTCGCATCTCTTCAGAGACCGAAACCTTTTATCATGACTTCTGCCCGTTGCATGCCTTGATCCGCAACCATTCTAATAGCATTTCCTGCTGCGATTTGAGTTGCAAATGGCGTTCCCCTCCGAGTACCTTTGAACCCAAGAGTACCTGCGGAGGACCAAGAAATCACCTGACCCTGAACATCTGTAACAGTCACAGTGGTACTGATGAAACTAGCTTGAACATGAATAACCCCCTTTGGTATTTTACGAGCATGCTTACGCGAACCAATACGTCCATTTTTACGCGAACCAATTTTTGGTATAGGTTTAGCCATATTTTTTATGATTTCATATTGAAATTTATACTATTTTTTTCTTTAATCTAAATTTATTTTATTTGTGCATCTGGTTTTTAAAAATAAAAATTCCTCTTTTGTGGAAATATTATCCTTGTCTTTGTTTATGTCTCGGATTTGAACAAATTACTATAACGTGTCCCCGCCTGCGGATTAATCGACATTTTTCACAAATTTTACGAGCAAAGGCCCTTATTTTCATATTTATCATTCATTTACTTAATCGCAAATCTATTTATTGAAAGAAAATAAGGTTTATTTATTACATTTTTCCATTTTGAATTTCAAATTGTACCCCCCTCCTTAAAAAGTTGAATAGAAGGTTATCGTATAATTCGTATATCAGAAAAATTACCATATATAAAATAAAATTTCTCCGTCGATTCTTTCTAATCGAGCCTCTTGATCTGTCATTACACCCCTAGAAGTAGAAAAAGTTACAATCCCCATCCCTCCCAAAATTCTAGGAATTCGTTGATAATTCAAATAGATTCGTAGACCGGGTGTACTGATTCGTTTTAAATTTAAAATAATTTTATATGACCCTTTCCTATTTCTTCTATATCGTAGAGTTAAAACTAAAAAATATTTGTTGCTTTCCCTATGTTTTCTGACGTTTTCAACAAAACCCTCCCGTAAAAGTATTTTCATAGTGTTTTCGGTAATGTTAGTAAATGGTATTTGAACCGTTCCTTTTTTATTCATGTCAGCATTTCGTATAGAGGTTATTATGTCAGCGATGATATCCTTACCCATGATAAACGAAAATTATGGTTGCCCTTGACTTTTCATATAATCAACATGCTCTTTTCTCTATGTTTTTTTCTTATTCCATTTTTTTATTGGGTTTTTATGAAATATTAAATAATATTAATATAGATATATCTATCTATCATGGTCTCGTTTTTTTATAATACTTCGGGTGCTAGTGAAACTATTTTAGTGAAATTTAAATGTCTCAATTCACGGGTGATTGCACAAAAAATTCGAGTTCCTTTTGGATTTCCCTCTTGGTCAATAACAACCGCAACATTATCATTATAGTGTATTACTATACCGTTACTGCGTTTGAGTTCTTTACAAGTACGTACATTTACAGCTCTGATCACTTCTGATCTTTCTAAGGACGTATTTGGTACTGCTTCCTTTACTACAGCAACAACAATATCACCAATAGAAGCATATCGTTTATTATTAGCTCCTATAATTCGAATACACATCAATTCTCGGGCTCCACTATTATCCGCTACATTCGAACGGGTTTGAGGTTGAATAATATTATTTTTGGGTTTGTTCTATCCAGTTCAAAAGTTGAAGTGACAAAAATGATAGAACCCGGTACACCGAAGTGAAAAAGAACCAATTTTAATTATTATTATTTTAACCTTGAATAAAATTCATTAAACTAGTAATGAAAAAGAATTGAAGTGAGTAAACATAAACAGAAAAACCAAAATCATGGAGGATGTCAATTTCGCAAACTATGTAGTATACAGACCTGGAGTGGAATCTAGGTTGGTTCGGCTTATGCTGTATTTAGTGTTAAAAAAATATAAAATTATTAATATAAATCACCCAGTGCCTTATAGTTTTGGGTTAAAAAGATTTTTTACCATTAATGTTGCATTATGTAGGTTAGGTTGTGTGTTAACAATATTGAGCTTGGAAAATTTCACACGGCAAAATTTCAAGCCTGACCTAATATAGGCTAGGCCGAAGGCCCTTATAAGCCGGCGTAGTCCATTTACACTCCTACTATTATGGCATGAGCAAGCTAATTTTTTTTTTTCAGTAAAAAATGTGTTCCCCATTATATGCCAATTAAAGACAAGGCAAAGACATTTACCAAAAAAAAAATAAAAAGACAAGGCAAAGAACAAAATAATAAAACAGTGGTATTGCCAGCATATTCATAAGCCATGGAGGAGGAGCACCCTCAGCCATTGCAGGAGCCTTTTTTTTTTTTTAAATTCATTTGAAGTATTGCCTAAAATAAATATATATAAAATGTTGCTGGAGCATACCTCAGATGTCCATTTAATGGAAATAATGAAGGTCATTAAATTTAAAATTAAAAAAACAAACAAAAAGAATAAATACAATAATGAAGGTCAATGCAACCTTTTTATAAACATTTAATTTTCAATAAAGAAACCTAAAAGCGGTAATAATTGAAACGGTAATAAAAAAACAGAATAACGTTATGACGCAAATCAAATCAAATCAAAATCAAAATCAAATTTCAATCTTAGATTTAATAAATCCAGCTAATCAACGCAGAACAACAAGTGACTAAGTGAGGTGCAAATTCTATAAATTATACCACACCACTTCATCTCCTCACAAGTAAACTTTCTCTTCTCTTTCTGTCTGCATATCTCTCTCTCTCTCTCTCTCTGTACATCTATCTGTTTACAACCACAACATGCAGAACAATAATTAATGTAACAGATCAAATTAAGGGGTATAAGTAAACATACATAACGTACGCTAGCTGTTTTTTGCATTCTTGTACTTAGTTTCAGAGGTTGTGGCTAGCTATCTTGTCTCTTAATTTTTTGTATTGTATTGTTCTAGTTCAGTTACTTTTCTTTGTAGTAAGCTAGCTGTTTGGGATTTCTTGGAGACTGTTGCTCTGTCCCATGGATTTGTATGGTTTCCTTTTAATTAGCTTTAGAGGTTGTGGTTCTTGTAAATATTCTTGGTTTTTCTTTTGTCAAAATGCAGTGTAATTGCATCTTTCTTTGTAACATCCTTTTAATTAGTTTTAATCAAGATTTGCTTTCTTTCTTCTTCTTTTTCTTGTAATTAATGGCTGATATGAAGTAATTAATGGCTGATAATGTGATCATCGTAATGAGGTTTATGAATGATCTAAACCCGCTGCTACTGTACTAATGGCTCATGAATACTCTTTTTATAAAAAAAAAAAAAAAAAAATCTCATTCTCCTTTTTATAAAATATTTATATCACACGTACACACACTCATTTACTTAGGACAGTTGTGATTAGAAATTAGAAATTTTGGTTCATTACTTCATTTACATTTTGCTGTGGCATTATCAGGTTTTCTTGTATTGTCTCTTCTGTCTTGGGTCCCTGTCGTCTATGACCTTTTCTCATTTCATGAATTCATTGTTGGCCATCGCGGTTTGGTGTGCTGCTTACATTACTGTTGCAGTTCTTGCCTCTTTTCGAGCCGTCAATTGTCTTTGCACTATCTGAACTTGGGAGGAGGGAAAGGGAAACTGCTTGGAATCTTATAAGGCTATCATGGGTTATGCTCAACTTGTTATAGGTCCTGCTGGTAGTGGCAAGGTAATTTATTGTATTTGCCTCATTTGTTCTGTTAAACTAGATATGTACTTACTTTGTTTGCAATGCTGTTCCCCTTCCCCCTCTTGTTTAAATGATGAGTTTCCATGTTGTGAACCTTGATCCTGCTGCTGAAAATTTTGACTATCCCGTTGCCATGGGTAAACTGATTGTGTTGTTTAGTTATTGCTTTTGTGGGTTAAGATGTTTTGTTTCATGGAGCTTAGCTACTTTGGGTTATGATGCTTGCAGATATAAGGGAACTCATTTCCCTGGATAATGTTATGGAGGAACTTGGATTAGGTCCTAATGGTGGTCTTGTATACTGCATGGAGTATCCTTTTATTTTTATTTTTATCTTTTTAAAATTTTTCTGTTTCTATCTTCTTTACAAGCTTCATTGAAACAGTAATTCTACATCATTGATTATTTCAGGCTGCCTTGAGTAGAGATTCTGTTTAATAGTACAGATTATCTCTATCTATTTCTCTGTTTCTCTTTTTCCCCTTTATTTACTATTTTAGCTATTTGAAAATTTGATTTAAAATCTGTTGCCTTAATTATTTTATTTAGACACCTTGAAGATAACCTAGATGATTGGTTCACTGAGGAACTGGACAATTATTTGGATGATGATTACTTGGTTTTTGACTGCCCTGGTATATGTGCTTGTCTCTACCGTTTTGTATTTTATATATATGTATATTATTATCTAATGATTACAATTATGACAATTTTGTGATTGTGAGGTTATAATATCGTTATAAGATGCAGTCAAATGAGTGCGTAAGGCCACAAAATTAGAATGGGTAGTATAATGCAACTAATGCTTAGATTAAATATTGTCCTTTTAGAAGAAAACGGTTGCTTGGCCAATTTGCATGACCTAAAAGATTATTTTGTTTAATGTGGTTTATAAAGTTTTTTGGTTGCAAGTGACATGACAAATTGGAATCAATCAACTTAGCATTGGAATGTTTTGCAGGTCAGATTGAACTCTATTCACATGTGCCAATGCTTCGGAATTTTGTGGAACATTTGAAACTGAAAAACTTTAATGTCTGTGCTGTGTATTTACTTGATTCACAGGTTTGTGATAGTTTGCTTAAATCATGTTTCCTTTTTAAGCTATTGACTCTCTCATATTCCTTCTGACTTCCTATTATTGTATTCTTACTATTTCTGTTGACACTAATAATTTTAAAACATTTCCAGGTGATGACTGATGTGACCAAATTTATAAGTGGATGCATGGCATGCCTTTCTGCAGTGGTTCAACTTGAACTGCCTCATGTTAATATCCTTTCAAAAATGGACCTTGTGACTAACAAAAAGGATGTTGAAGAGTAATTACTGTTACTACATTTCTTTCCATAATGTTTTAACCAATTTATTCATTTAAATTCTGATGTATTTCTTTTTTATTTACGCTTAGATTCTTGGATCCAGAGCCCACCTTTTTACTGTCTGAATTGAATCAACGGATCATGGCTCCTGAGTTTGCTAAGCTGAATAAAGCTTTGATTGAACTGGTGGGTAATCTATGATTTTTAAAAAATGTTTTTTTTTTTTGTTTTTTTTGGCCAATACTTAGATAAAGTATAAACTGCATTGATTTAATTTGTTTTCAATGGTACACGATTGATTAAAATCTGGGTGATACCGTGATATGATGTGTCATATTGTAGAATGTGAGAGTACTATCAGGGAAAACAGATAACAATTTTATTAGCATTGCTTTAGACTGAAGTGCGGTTGATTTTTGTAGTCAATGATCAAGTAAGTATTCAAGTTGATTGTTATTTTTAAATAGAAAAATTACTTAGGTGATGTTTAGCATGCATGAAAGTGATTGCATTCCATGCGAAATTTCCAGGGAGACATTCTTTGTGTTGGTATGATATTTTGGCTGAGTGCATTCCTAGTTCCTACCCATGATTTTCACATATCTGGAGTGGGCCATTTATTAAAAAATTTATTCCAATTTCTCCAATATATTTCCTTCTTCTAGACTGAAATAACAAGTCATGTGTTCACTACACTGACCCATTGTGCTATAATATCCATGAAGCTCCTCTCCGTTAGTCACTGCACGCATCTTCATCAACTCTTCAAGATATATAATGCTTGCATCCCTTTAAATAATTATTAATTTTTCATACCTGCATTGCATGTTAATTTTAGTGCTTAATTTTTATGTCATTTATTTTGATAATGTATAAATCATGGTATATATATTAACTTTAATACTTAATAACAAGTAAATAATGAATGCAGATGTTTGTAGAACTGTATTGTGAACTATCCAAAATCTTTCTGATTTAATCTGCTATGTTTTTATCTTTTTTTTTATTGGTATTCTATGTTTTTATCTTAAATTTAGTATTTGATGTATTAACTTGGAGGATAATAAATGATTTAGTATAAAAGTAAAAACAGTGTGTTATGAATATGAATATCATATCCCAACTACCTAATAGAATATCTAATCAGATATAGAGTCACCAACATCTCAACAACTCTGAACAGAGCCAAAGGGCACAAGATGAGGATCACATCCCAACAGAAAGGAAGTTGAACCCTATTGCAATTGGGGGAGCTCAAAAGGCCCAAGCCTAGGAAGGTAATCCTATAAATAAGAGCTTAAAGACCCCAGGTAAACACTTTTAACCTATTTACTAATACTGCTCACACTGTGCACACACCCACCCCTTGGCTATAAGCCTATTGCTTGTGCGCAGTGATTGAGACCTCGGCTATAAGCCTAGTATACACTATCTCTGAGCGCATACCCTACGGTATAGCAATACGGTCTATCCAGGACCTAACATTGGCGCCGTCTGTGGGGAACGATAAATTTTGACCCCCATTCCACGATGACGAACACCCGTTCGACGTCTAGCACCGCCCAAATGCCACCGCATCAATCTCAGCCTCAGCCTTATGGCATGCCTCAACACCAATCTGCATTGGAACAGCTCCAATTGGACGCGAACCCGATGCTGGTAGAGGTACAGGTCGGCGAGGTCGGCACTCAGGGACCGACCCCTAGAACCCAGCTCAATACGACAACGGCCTCAGTTCACCCACCTCCACACAGTGAGCCACCGCGAGACGTGACCACGTTGGCCATGAATGCAATCCTTCAAAGGCTGCAAGAGATGGAGAATAGATTCCTGACTCAACAGCGACTAGATACCCAAAGAATGGCGACATTCGAGGCCGAACTAAGAAATCGCAACGTGGAAGGCCAACCCAGAGGAACCGGTCAGGTCGCAAACGACGGATCTCAGCATCAGAATGCTGAAGGCGCCCAACATCAGAATACTGAAGGCGTCCAACATCATAATGTTGAAGGCGTCCAACATCAGAATGCTGAAGACCTCCGACATCAAAATGCTGAAGGCCAACCTGGAAGAAATGGTCGTGCTGTTGATGGTGGCCCGCGACGTCAGAACGCGGCCACAGTTGAAGGACACGCACAGAATGTGCAGAACCCTAACTTCGGCAATGGCCGGAATGGCGGAGGCCCGAACGACAACCATGACGAGAACTACCCAGATGATGAGGAGGCTAATGATAGCCCATTCACTGAGAGGCTCATGAACCTGGCTATACCTCTGAGATTCAAGAGCACCAGGATACCTCCGTATGACGGAAGTCAGGACCCAGAAGCCCATTTAGCGGCTTTCAAGACCGAGATGTTGTTCAACGGGATCACTGGACCTATTAAGGCCAGAATCTTTGCGACAACATTGACTGGTCAGGCGATGACCTGGATAACCAGGCTCCCCAGGAACTCAATCGACTCGTTTGAGGACCTAGCCCGGACTTTCCGACTGAACTTTGCAACAAGCAAGGTGCATCCAATGCCGGCCTACGCTCTGGGAAGAATTCGGCAGAAAGAGAATGAATCGCTGAGGAAATACCTCGACCGGTTCAAGGACGCCGCTCTCAAGGTCCGAGGTTTAACTGAAGCGGGGCACCTCCACTTAACCATCTGGGGATTAGATGGTGACTCTCCACTTGCGAGATCAATCTATAAGAACCCGGTGAATGATCTGGAGGAGTTCCGACGAAGGTCGGATAAATACATTGATGTGGAAGATATGCAAAAGGTCTACGTCGAGTCTCGAGGACGAAGTCCGACACGTCGGAGCTCGAGTAAGAAAAATAACAAAGACCGGGACCAGAAAGGATCCAAAAAAGGGAAGGATTCTCACGATAAGAGGTCAGACGATCGATCTCCAAGAAGGAAGTATGACGATTACACACCCCTGAACATGTCCAGATCCAGGATATGGAAAGAGGTGGCCCAGACCGAGATGCGCAACGTCGAGAGACCTCGACCACTCAAAGCCAAGAGCGGGTTGGACAAAAACAAATACTGCGCTTTCCACGATCAAAACGGTCACATCACGGATGACTGCTGGGACCTTCGAGATACTATTGAAAAGCACGTCAGAGAGGGGAAGTTGAAGCAATATATCATCCAAACACAGGGAAAGAAAAATAATAAGCGAAGGCAAAGAAGCCGAAGCAGAAGTCGAAGCCCGAAGAGAGAAGATAGAAAGGATCAAAGACAAGACCGACCTGCCAAAGGCAAAGAGGTCGATGATAAGGA
This sequence comes from Gastrolobium bilobum, assembly GCF_033153095.1. Classification (NCBI taxonomy): domain Eukaryota; kingdom Viridiplantae; phylum Streptophyta; class Magnoliopsida; order Fabales; family Fabaceae; genus Gastrolobium; species Gastrolobium bilobum. Next base: position 381,951 of record NW_026897914.1, on the reverse strand, counting down.
CGAGGCCTTTCCCGAAGCCGAATTCGAATGCAACGTGATAAGTGGAGCTCTAGGCGGGGGAGGAGACTCGGCCAACGCCAGAAGAAAGTACCTGAAGGAGGTCATGTCCGTAAGAGACAGGCCGACCTTCAAAGGGAAAGCCAACAATCCTGCCCCCCCAAGACTGTTCTTCACTCAGGAGGAACTAGCAATGGTCGTACCTGGACACACTGACGGATTGGTAATCACTGGAGTGTTAGTCAACTGTCGGGTTAAGAGAATCTTCATTGACCACGGAAGCTCGGCAGACATAATTCTCTGGGATGCTTTTCAGAGGATGAACCTGGATGAGAAGGACTTAAAACCATGTGTCACCGAGCTGGTCGGGTTCAACGGAGCGGCGTCCCATCCGAAAGGCTACATCGACCTAAAATTGACCTTAGGCACGAAGGATTCGTTCCGAGCTGGAAGGGTTCGTTTCGTCGTAGTGGACACCTCGTCGTCCTACAACGTGATCATTGGCCGGCCTACAATCCATGAATGGGATATGCTGATCTCCACCAAACATCAAGCACTGAAAATGCCTGGATGAACAACGAGATTGTCACCATAATAGGTGATCAAGAAGAATCAAGAAAGTGCTATTATGAGACCCTGTGAGTCCATCAAGGAGGCCCATCATCTCCTCCTCGGCTTAAGGATGGAGGAGCCATGGAACAGTCCTTAAGGGTAGCAGGAAGCGAGATAAACTTGATCGAACTAGATATGAGAGAGGAGCTCCAAGCACCTCATCCAGAACCCCAAGGGGAGCTGGATGAAGTCGAGATCCGAAAGAACGGCGAAGGACGTACCAAGGTGGGGAAGACCCTAGAGGTCGAGTTCAAAAAAGAACTCATTTCCTTGTTAAAACATAATTCCGATGTATTTGCATGGAAGGCCTCGGAAATCCCGAGAATAGACCCAACTTTCTGTTGTCACAAGCTCTCCATGTACCCCGGATTGCAGCCAGTATCCCAAAAGAAAAGGAGGATAGGATCTGACCGACGTCAAGCTTTAAGTGAACACGTCGACGAGCTGCTAGAAGCCGGATTCATCAAGGAGATACAGTACACCACGTGGCTCTCTAACGTGGTGATGGTAAAGAAACCAAGTGGAAAGTGGAGGATCTGTGTGGATTACACCGACCTCAATAAGGTCTGCCCAAAAGACTCGTACCCAATGCCAAGCATTGACCAGCTAGTTGACAATTCGTCAGGATTTCAGCTGCTATCATTTATGGACGCATACTCTGGATACAATCAAATCCCATTGCATCCAGACGACCACCAAAAAACCGCCTTCATCTCGGAAAAGGGAAATTTTTGCTACAATGTTATGCCCTTTGGCCTCAAAAATGCAGGGGCGACCTATCAAAGGATGATGAACCGCGTGTTCCAAGCGCAAATTGGAAGAAACTTGGAGGTATACATCGACGACATGATCGTCAAATCAATGCAAATATCGGCACATATCGCCGACCTCAGGGAGACTTTTGAGCAGCTAAGAGCTCGCAAGATCAGGCTGAACCCGGCCAAATGTGCTTTTGAGCAAAAAAGAAATTCAACAGCTCACAGGTCGCCTTGCGGTCCTGACCAGATTTCTGCCTAGATCGGCAGAGAAGGCTTTGCCTTTCTTCAAGCTCCTCAAAAAAGAAGCAGAGTTCGGATGGGGGGAAGAATGCAAAAAGGCGTTCGAAAATATTAAGAATTTCCTAGCCACTCCCTCGTGTTGTCAAAACCAGAGCCCGGAGAAACGTTGATCTTGTACCTATCAGTAAGGGAAGAGGCCATCAGTGCCGCTCTGGTACGGGAAACCGACAAGTCACAACAGTTGATCTACTTTGTAGGTCGGACATTCCAAGGACCAGAACTTCGTTACCATAAGCTCGAAAAGGTCGTATTCGCCCTGCTTACCACGGCAAGGAAGCTCCGACCTTATTTCCAAGGTCACCAAATCATTGTGCGAACAAATCAGCCCATCAGGCAAGTACTTCACAAGCCGAACCTAGCAGGAAGGATGATCAACTGGGCTATCGAGCTTTTCGAGTTCGACATATCGTATAAGCCTCGACAGGCAATTAAGTCGCAAGCTTTGGTAGACTTAATCCTGGAGCTAACCCCGCCCAATGAAAAGGGAGAAGGGAATGAAGGTCTCTGGACAATTTATGTCGACGGATCCTCGAACTCTAAAGGGAGTGGAGCCGGGGTGATCGTTGAAAGCCCGGAAGGAGTGTCCATCGAACACTCCCTCCACTTAGCGTTTTCGACCTCGAACAACCAAGCTGAATATGAGGCATTCATTGCCGGGATCGTGCAGGCAAAGGAGCACGGAGCAAGGAAGATAAAAATAATGAGTGATTCACAACTGGTTACTTCACAAGTTGAAGGAAAATACCAAGCCAAGGGTCCTCTCATGATGAAGTACCTCTAACAGGTCAGGGAGCTATTAGCTGAGTTTGACGAGGTAACAATCCAGTTCATACCTCAGAATGAGAATAATAGGGCCGACATCCTATCTATACTCGCCAGCTCGAAAGGCTCAGGAAACCACCGCACTATAATACAACAGAGCATCCTGGAGCCGACCTGCGTCATGGTGATAACCGAGACTGAGGATTGGAGGAGGCCAATTGCGGCCTACCTGGAAAAGGAATCCTGCCAGACGAAACGCAAGAAGCCAGAAAACTCGTGAGGAACTCGGCCTGCTTCACCATAGTAGAGGGGCAACTTTACAAAAAGGGCTTCTATACACCCATGCTGAAATGCCTCAATAAGAATGAAGTGGAGTATGTACTGGCCGAGATACATGAGGGCATAAATGGACACCACATGAGAGGAAAAGCTTTAGCCAAAAAAGCACTAAGGGCAGGATACTACTGGCCCACCATGGAAGCAGATGCGAAGGACCACGTCAAAAGGTGCGAACAATGTCAAAAGCACGCGTTGATCCTTCGTGCACCCCCCGAAGAGCTGCAAACTATCACGGCACCATGGCCGTTCTTCAAATAGGGAATGGACCTACTAGGGCCTTTTACTGCGGCTGAAGGACAACTCAAGTGGTTGATAGTGGCTGTTGACTACTTCACCAAGTGGGTCGAGGCTGAACCCCTCACCACCATTACCTCGGCAAGGATACGAAGATTCTTTGAAAGAAACCTGATTAGCCGATTTGGAGAGTTTTCTAAACGGTTGAGTAGTGGGGGGCAAAGAGGGAATTTCACCCAAAGTGCATTAAAAGCACTCAATCATGACCTCTGCAATGCGCAATACGGCGCGCCCTGCACGAGGCACGAACCCCCAATAAGGGGAAGGCACCTGGAAACTTAGAACCGTCACAGCAGGCATGAAACGAAAGGTCAGGGGAATACGATAAGACCAAAACCCCGACCTTCGAGCCCAAACGTCGTCTCAAATATGGCAAGTCAGGCATGAGCTTGATCATAAGGTCGTAAATGAAAACGGTAACCCGGCCAAGACCTTCAGCTCGATCGCAGACACGATGAAGTTGAAGATCGGATCAAATAATGCTTGAAGGTAGGAAATGAGCTCAGGAAAAATCCGATACGCTAAAGCTCGATTTCACATGCAGAAACCAAGGAAGATCAAGAAGCGTTACGCGAATGGTCTCGGCAAAAGTAATTCCGAGCTAAAACGCAGACATCAAAACATCGAAAGCCCGAATCTGAGGCCAACAAACTCGGACAAATCACGTCCGAGGTAACACAGAATCACCTCGGCATTCCGAGATTCGGAACACCAAGCTGGGGGGCAACTGTTATGAATATGAATATCATATCCCAACTACCTACTAGAATATCTAATCAGATATAGAGTCACCAACATCTCAACAACTCTGAACAGCCAAAAGGCACAAGATGAGGATCACATCCCAACAGAAAGGAAGTTGAATCCTATTGTAATTGGGAGAGCTCAAAAGGCCCAAGCCTAAGAAGATAATCCTATAAATAAGAGCTTAAAGACCCCAAGTAAACACTTTTAACCTATTTACTAATACTGCCCACACTGTGCACACACCCACCCCTTGGCTATAAGCCTATTGCTTGTGCGCAGTGATTGGGACCTCGGCTATAAGCCTAGTATACACTTGATATACACTATCTCTGAGCGCATACTCTACGGTATAACAATACGGTCTATCCAGGACCTAACACGGTGCTTAACAGTATTTAGGATGTTGTCCTTGCATGTACAAAGTGAAAACGTCTAATCTAGTAAAATTCAATTATAATTAGAAAAGTCCAAAACATAAAATTTCTTTCAACTTCGAAATCTATTGACATAAATCTGTTATCTAGTAAAAAAAATTATAATTAAAAATCCAATATAAATTAAAATTTCTTTTAACTAAGAAATCTGTTAAGTTTGGTTTGGAACGAAATCACCTGTTTATAGACATCAGGCAAATCGAATGTTCCTTCCTCTAGATTTTATTTAGGTTATCTTTGTTCTTCTGATTTCATAATTCACTTCAATTTAGTGTCTTTATTGCCAGATAAGTGGCACCAATCAGCAAGTGTGATTTTAGTTTTGCAATCTATCATTCGGAAATCTGTGGAAGTTATGAATTTCTTAGGGGTTTTTGTTTCCATGTGGACATGATTCTCATTCCATTTATCTGTAAATATCATGGGAATGGAGTGATGGTACCATCACTTGCATATTCCAAATCTTAAAAAGGAATGAAGGTTACATATTCCACCTCATTCCCATATCACTTACATTTTGGAACAGTCATTCGGGATTTATTTTCTTATCGCTGAAGCTACATTGATTAAATTCTGCAATATTTTGGATCCATCATCTGGTTTATTTTTTTTATTTATTCTATTTATTCATTCCTTCTGCAACAGGTGAATAATTATAGCATGGTTAGTTTTGTAAAGAACCAATTCAACCCAAAAGATTAAGCTATTGGGTGAGATCACATTAATGGTTTTATATATCTCAACACACCCTCTCACACGAGAGTCCGATACTATGTAAAAATTCAATTCAACCCAAAAACTTAAGCTATTGGGTGAGATCACATTAATGATTTTATATACGTGAACAAGTTTTATACCTCTGGACTTGATGAAGGACAAAAGGTATAGCCTCTCTATCTTTTTCCTGCTTGTCCTTGCTGCCTTCTCTTTTTTTGAAGGATCTTACCTTGTTTGCATATAAGGGATTTGATTTTGCTCCGGTGGCCGTATCATAGATTGGCGTTGAGTAAATGTCATTGATGATGCTGAAATATTAAAATTGAAGGGTATACTCTGGTAGAAATTATTTGTATTGAAGAAAGAAAAAACTGTGGCGTGAACTAAGATGAACTCAAATTGTGGATCTTGTGGCTTGTGTTTACAGTGCTGCTGATAGATTTGTTTGTCTTCACGATCATTCTATCAAAATATTTTGGTACATCAATTATGCTGTGCTCGTGAATTAAAATGCCAAATCTGCTGTTGTGAGTTTGAATTCAAACTTAAATAATTGTTCAAGAACCTGGATTTCATTGTATTTTGGCTATTCTGGAGAACATGTTACTCACCCTGAACTCTGTAATATGCTACACTTTTGATTATTTCCAAACTTTTACTACTAGATAAACAGGTTTTGGGTATATTGGATGATTGGGGGATTTTTAACTATATGTTTAAACTTGAATACAGCTTGTGTGTATGCTTCCTTATATTGATGATGGAATGACTTTAAAGCACTGATTCTTGAATTATTTTCACTAGCCTATAAAGTGGGGTTATGTTCATTAATTTCGAAACTCATGACTTTTAGGAAGTTTATTTTAATTTTATCAGTGAAGTCCAGCTCATAGATAATCAGTGTGATCTTTTGGTAAACTACAGGAATGACCTCCTCTTCTAGTTATCTTCCATGCTTGTTTCATGTTAGTTCTGTATTCATGTTCTACTAACCTTTTCAAAGGGTAGTGCAAGTCATTGAACTTTACATTTCACATCCTTTGCTTCATTAGTTCAGCCCTACCCCAAAAATGAAGCCATTTTTATTTTATACTTACTATTGGATTGTTCTCATTTACAGTATACAATATGTATTGGCCCAAATTGACAACTGCTTCCAGTATGGAGAAGATGCTGATGTGAAGATTAAAGGATTTTGACCCGGACGATGATGAGTAGCTTATTCCCTTTTGCAGCACTGCTTGGTGTGTTTGAAAGTTTAGTCTTCCCATCCACAAAATTGTCTATCAAGCTTACATTGTTAATATATAATATCTCATTAGATTGTTTCAATATGAATCGGGGACTTTGATATTTGTACAATTTAGCTTCCAAATGGGGAGTAAAATTGGGACGGATGCTTGGTCAATCTCTTATCACTACTTGCCTGGTTAGGACATGAAAAATGTTTTTAGACCCTTGAACCTTGGTTACTAATTCTGATAGCATTCCAAAAATTTGAACTTATATTAAAAAGTTTGATAAGGCAAGAACACACGAGGTTTCTTTTTTATCTCTCTGGTGGTTTGTTGAACTGTGTTTTGAAAATCTTGTTTTCTCTTGCAAATCCAAATTCTAGTTCAACTTATTCTCTGAGATTAAGATTTGGAGTTGAGTATGTTTGACGCCACCACAAACAGTGGTTAAGTAGCTAGATTCACTTAAGAATCAGTCAATGATAGAAAATTGTAAACCAGAGAGAATTTTCAAATATATTTTTTTAATATAAGAAACTATCTGAAATAAAAGTCACAGTTCACACGCCTTTTAAAAGAAAAGGTTCTTGAAAGAATTTCATGAATGTCAACTTTGAAAAGCCTTTTGAAGCTTCTCAACACTTTGATTTTATCAGACTAAATAGAAACCTAAATAAGAAGACATGGAAAAACATATTAATATGATGATTTATCTGGTGCACTCAGTATCTTTCTTTTCCGGTTAGGTTGATTGATCATTTTGCAAATTTTAAAATGGGAATAAAATGGTCAATTAGCTCTTGCCAGTTACGTATAGTCTTCAGCAAACAACTAGTTTTTTTAATATTTTCATTTTGATTAAAACTATAGTAACCTGAATCGTAAAACTAAGGATTCTTGGAGGATTCTCTCATCTCAAAATTCACTTCACGTGTAAAAGCAACAACAAAAATAATGCAACATATATATATATATATCTCACCCCACGTTTCGGGGATCCCCCTTTCAAGAACTGATGGTGCAAGAGCATTTGTTAGCAGGAGGCCATTGTAGATTATCTTTCACTGCATGTTGATGTTGTGGCTATTTTGTAGTTTATACATTTTGAGAGCATAGAAGATTTCTATGCCTTTTGGAAATGTGTATGTTATGTGTTTAGAGAACATGTATAGGGTATCACATATGACGTATGTATTTATTTTACTTGACGTTATGTTGTACATTTGGTTTCGTCGTTGGAGACAAGATTTGTATATATATATTGTATGTGTATTTAGTTGATGTAAAGGATACATGGATGAATTTTTATGTGATATGCATGCTGGTGTAGCTGAAGTTGGTTCATAGATGAATCAATGGATCAAGCCTTGAATTGGCAAGATAATGTATGTTCATGTTATCAAATTGTCAATTAGGTAAGAAAACATTAAGACATAAAAGCAAAGAAGTGCTGTCAAAATTTTGTATACTTGTGAGTACAGATTTTGAAATGGCATATCTCACTTAGGGTGTGAGGTATCAAATTAAATCTTAGGGTGTCTAATTTCTTGTTCTAAAAGATAAGATGTTTTTGGGTGTCATAACGCGACCAGTTTTGGCAAGAGTGAACGCTGCCCAAAACTGCCCTATGTTGAGTATCATGTATGCCTGATCCATACACATAAGAAGTCATGCAATCTCATACCACCATGGAGCCACACGACTAGAAAATCGTTATGATATTACATCTTTCAGGCATACGAAATCTTTTCCATTCTATAAATACTTGTTACCTCTTACAAATTATAACCGAGTCATTCACCTCTGCCTTTATTCTCACCTTCCATGAAACTTGAATGGTGACATTCCTAAGCTATACTTCATATGGCTGCTTCTTACTAGTCGATATAGACTATATAGTTAAAATTAGGAGTGTCAAAACGGGTTGACACGACACGAATTCGACATGATACGAATACATCAACACTAACACGACACGAATTTTTATTCGTGTCAAAATCTTCAACACTGACACGACATGAATTTTTTGCAGGTTGACACAACACGACACGAATAACACGCAAAATAGGGGTCAAAACGGTAATTGACAAAAAATTTAAAAAAATGGATCGAAATTAAAAAATATTAATAAAAAATTAAAAATAAAATAATTTAAAAAAAATACGGATCGACACGAACACGAATACATCAACACGAACACGACACGAATTTTTTACGTGTCATTTTTCTCAACACGAACACGACACGAATTTTTTTGCGGGTCAACCCGAACATGAATTTTCGTGTCGTGTCACGGGTCGACCCGCGTGTCAAAACCTATATTGACACCCCTAGTTAAAATTCAAATATTATCATAAATTAAAATCGGGATAAATGAATCTGTTATCCTGTAGAGACAGAAAAAAAATATGTATGACCCGCTAGGTAAAAAATAATAATAATAAAAGGCATAATTTTGTATGAGTCAGCAGGATGTATGTTTTTCTCCGCAACCATTAAAATAATTTAAGGGTTCATTTTTTCTACACTCATTGCAAATAAGTTATCTGCAGTAAGTTCAATACGACGTCGTTTTAGGACGGAAATCATGGTGTTTTTGTAATTTTAATTTATTTCAGGGCTATTATAATCTTTATAATTATAATTTTTTAATCATTCAATCTCAAAACGATGTCGTTTTGAGAATAAATACAGATAACTTATCTATAACAATTGCAGAAATATTTTTCTGATAATTCAAATATCAAACAATTGCTAAAAGAGAAAAGTGTGTATCATTGTAAAAGAGATAAAATTATGTCATTTTTTTATCAAAAAAAAAAAATTATGTCATTTTAAATGAGAAATGAGAAAAAGAGATAGATAAAAGAGGAGAGAGTGAACAAAAAAAATATAAAGACGTGAGTCCCACTTCTTTTTGTGAGACATTTAAGGCTAAAATAGTAAAACTAATAAATGCAATAAAATATGAAGCTAGCTCCCTTTTTTTATTTCTTTTCTTAATATTTTTTGGGGGGAGCAATGGTATATCTCGGGTGTATACGATAAGAATGGGAATCTATATGAAATTGAAGAAGTCAGATCAAGAACAATGCACTTGAGCGAGAACGAAGGGATAGAAGACAAGACCTTCGTGGTCACTGGTGGACTCGGATTCGTAGGATCCGCTCTATGCTTAGAACTTATCCGAAGAGGTGCTGCTGAGGTACGAGCCTTCGATCTCCGCACCTCTTCTCCTTGGTCTCATGTTCTGAATGACAAGGGCGTCCGTTGCATCCAAGGTTCCATTTTCAGATCCATCTTATTTTTATTATTATTATTTATTTATTTAACTCACTCTTGGATACTGATACTGTTACTGTCACTGATACCTAACTATTAAGGGGATGTTGTGCGGAAAGAAGATGTTGAAAGGGCACTTCGTGGTGCCGATTGTGTGTTCCATCTTGCAGCGTATGGAATGTCAGGGAAAGAGATGCTTCAATTTGGTCGTGTTGATGAAGTTAACATAAATGGGACTTGTCATGTTCTTGACGCTTGCCTTGACCTTGGCATCCAAAGGCTTGTCTATTGTAGCACTTATAATGTTGTCTTTGGCGGTCAACGGATCATTAACGGAAATGAGACTTTGCCTTATTTCCCAATTGATAACCATGTCGATCCTTATGGTCGCAGTAAATCCATTGCTGAACAGTTTGTTCTCAAGAATAATAACCGCCCTTTCAAGTAATCTTTTTTTTACATTCCATCTCATCTCACTGTTATTAGTATTGGTAACTTTTCTATGCTGGATTTTACTAACCATTCAACTACTGCTGTATGTGATTAGCGGTAACTTGGATGTTACTAATGGAACAGTTAGTTACCTGTATCAGTTTGGGAAGTTAGGAGGTTATAACTGTATTGTTGTTGTTGTTGTTGATGTCTTAAGTTACTAAAAGTTAGAGCATTTGTTTGTTGCTGAAGTTGGTTGCACATGTAGCAATTCCGGTTAATGCAACAAGACTAGACACGACACGACACAAATTTAACGAAAACACAAATACACTCAACTATCAACACGATCACGATACGGATATAAAACCAGGTCAAAATCTCTTTCACGAATACAACTCGTTTATTTTGTGGGTTGACATGCAACACGACACAAATTTTTTCCTTTTAGTTTTTGCCAATATAAACTCAACACGAGTTTGAAAATGAGTCAACTCAAACATGAATTTCTCATGTCGTGTCAAATGTGGTTGTGTTGAAAATTGTCATCTCTAGTGGCAATAGCATGATAAATAGGAATGCGTGTATGGAATCAAGTAAGTAATGAATCATTTAAAGAATTTCATCTCGTTTTCCTTTTCTGTTATGTGAATTGTGAATCCAGGAGCTTGCTCCTAATGTTGGACCCAAATAAAACTAATTATTGTTGATAAATTTGTCATTTACAAATTGAATGATAGTCATTGTTTCTTTCCTACATATGATTACTACTTTGCATACTGTTTTCATCTTCTCAAGGAGCAAAAGCGAGAATCGTCTTTACACTTGCGCTGTTCGTCCAGCTGCAATCTATGGACCAGGTGAAGACAGGCACCTTCCAAGGATCATAACCACGGCAAGGTTGGGTTTGCTTCTGTTCAGAATTGGGGACCAAACTGTGAAGTCAGATTGGGTTTTTGTGGATAACCTTGTCCTTGCTCTTATATTGGCAAGTATGGGACTTTTGGATCACAATCCTGGCAAGGGAAAACAACCTATAGCTGCTGGCCAGGCATACTTTATATGTGATGGTAATGGTTACTTTATTAATGTTTCTATCTATGTTGGAATTTTTAGGAACAACTGCTGAGTCTTCTTTTTATTTCCAGGTTCTCCGGTTAATACTTTTGAGTTCCTCCAACCTCTGCTCAGGAGTTTGGATTCTGAAGTACCAAAGACTTCCTTATCTGTCGATCACGCTCTTATTCTTGGGAGGATTTGCTGGGGTGTATATACAATCTTATATCCATGGCTCAATCGGTGGTGGCTCCCTCAGCCATTCATCCTTCCCTCTGAAGTACACAAGGTCAGTGCTTTTCTTTCATTCTAGCTGAATAGTTGGAGACTTATATGCACTTCTCATGTTGCATGCTTGAAAAAAAAAAAAAAACTTGGAACATGTTGTGCAGATTATCAAAGTTCAACTCCATTCAAGAAAATCCTTCCTTTTCTTTATGTTAACTTAGTCAGCCTACATGTTTTACACGAAGACACAGAGAGAAACTATCATGATTTGTAAATACTATATGTTAGTAACAACAATCATAACCCCATAATTGGAGAGTTTATGTAAGGCTGAAAAATAGGAGTATCAGATTGGAGAGTCAGCAACAGCTAATATGAATTAAAGCTGGAGCAAATACCAGCAAATGTCAATGGATTATTGTGTCTGGAAATTGCCTGGGAATTTATCTAAAAAATGCGTGATGAGACCTGTGTTGTAAAAACGTAGTGTCGAAACGTAGAAACGTACCGTTTCTACGTTTGTATGACAAAAAACGTGTCGAAACGGTAGTTGAAACGGGTTTTGGGTCGAAATGGTTGAAACGTAGTGTCAACTCGTAAACTCGGTTGAAACGTAGTGTCAACTCGGTATTCATTTAACCATTTTTTTTTTAAATTTGAAACTAATGACTGAGTGTCTGAATGGAATTAGGTTTTTATCTTGGGCCTAAGCTATCGCATAATTTGTGTTGTTGTCATCTGCAATCGCAACTTGAAGTCTAAATCATTTTTTTAATTTGGCTTTAAACACACTTTAACTTAATTAATCGAAGCATTGTAGATTTTCTTTTTTTCATAATATCTGTTAATTGCAATTGCTGTAATAATTAACAGATTAGATTTAAATTATCCTACTTCCACCATTTTTTATTTTATTTTCTTTAGTGTTTAAACTTAAATTTGTGATGACTTATGTATTCATGTATTTTGGATATATATATATATATATATATATATATATGTTGGATATATTTTTTAGTAAGTAATAAACTCTTACGTTTCTTTTACGTTTCACGATTTTACGTTTTTGCTCACCCCTACCGTTTCTACGTAGACTCTATGTTTTAACAACATTGGATGAGACCTACATCTCTCTGGTTGTTCATTGTTTCCATTTTGTAGTGTGTTGTTGTCTGGTGTGTTATATGTAATAACGGAATTCCTCTCTCTCCATTATATGTTATTCTATTCAATAAAGCAATATCATTCAGAGTGAAACTCTTGAATCCTAACACTATAGTATGTACTTCCATACTTGTTCTTTGTCAGGTGGGGGTGACCCATTATTTTTCTTATCTTAAAGCCAAAGAGGAAATTGGTTATGTCCCTGTGGTGACCCCGCGAGAGGGGATGGCCGCAACCATATCTTACTGGCAAGAGAGGAAAAGGAAAACTCTGGATGGGCCTACAATCTACCCGTGGCTGTTTTCTATCATTGGGATGATCTCACTGTTTTGTGCTGCTTTTTTGCCTGACATTGGGATTGTGTTCCTTCTCAGAGCAATTTCTCTGTTCATCTTTCGGTCAATGTGGATGACAAGGATGGTGTTTTGTCTAGCTACACTTGCACATATCTTTGAGGCCGTTTATGCTTGGTTCCTGGCTAAAAGGGTTGATCCTGCGAATGCAAGAGGCTGGTTTTGGCAAACTTTTCTTCTTGGTTATTTTTCGTTGCGTTTTCTGTTGAAAAGAGCAAGGAAATGACTTGTACAATAGTTACATTTTGGGGAATGAATTCTCTTGCTTTTGATTGCATGATAAAATGGAAACCACCTGTATATTTGAATAACTACTCGCTAAGGTAAAGTTATCGATAACAAAAGATTTTTATTGCAGAAATAAAGACTGGATGAGAAGAAAATATATCAATTCTTTGTTTTTGCTTCAAAGTGTTCTTTTTCTTTCTTTCCTTTTCGTAAAAGCTTTAAGGTTACCGAAGTTTGAGTGAAAAAAAAAAAAAAAAAACTGAAAATAGGCTTCGAAAAGAATGGAGTAGAGAAATGAAGTGTTGTTGTTCTATTTCTTTTTTTCTTTTCTTTTTTACTAAAACTTATTTTAATTAGAAGCAGAGTTCATGGAAGAAAAGCGATCTCAGAAAGATTTGTATCTGGATCAATTAGTCCTTTAGGAGATATGGACAAAGTATAATAATTTATGGCACAATGAGTTTCCTGACTTTTTTGTGTCTTACCATTATTAGAATGGGGTGTGAATCTTTTTATATGACTATATCAAGCGAGAATAGCCAATCAACCGTGATAAAAAAAATTATCTCTTTCTTATAACCATTGATTTGCCCATATATAATTAAAGATCATTTCACATACTATCGTCATCTTAAATAATTAACATCAAAAGATTTACTACAGTGAGAATGCTAGGTAAGAGTTTTGGTAACAAGACCATAATGGTGATCCACATATTCCGAAAATACGCACGGCCGTGAATCTAGTGTGATTTTTCTTGCATCCTTGCAAGAAAATGTGAGAAATGAAATCAATTGTAGGAGTCCCCGAAGTATATAATGCTTATTGTTAGAGTAAATCTCCTAGTTCCGAAAAATTTGGAAGTGGACACTTCAGTTTGTTGAGAATACAAAAACTTCATTGATCCCTCCCTCAACAACAAATAGTAGCCATGTTGATATTTGTCTGGAACTAATGTATTTGATTTGATATCCTAAAAATCATAAGACTAATACTTGAGATTTTTTTATACTGGTCCCTGAATTTTGTACAGGAGAGAATGAATTCGGTTATCCTGAAGCTATTCATTGTATCCAACTGCCATGAATGGGGGTTGAAAAGGCTTTTCGATATAAAAACTTGATAATATCATATCATTTGTTTTCAACTTGAGAAGGTTTAACACGAAAGAGGAGGTCAATCCGATCTATCTACATAGCTTTAGATAAGTCTGGCTGGTCTTCAGGATCGGACAGAAAAAGGACTAGTTCTATTAAAATGTTTAATAATATAGGTGTTTGGATTTTGTATAGGTGTGAACTTATCTTGTGCCATGAACGCAGGTGTCTCTGAATAAATGACTTAAGAGGTGTTCCAACAGGTGTCTCTGAATAAAAGAGGTATTCCAACTGCCGTGAACTGGGAAACATGCTCAAGTCATTCTGCTCTATTTTAGTATAATCAAAAAACACTCGATAACGTAATTTGATTATAAATTTTACATCAGGCATTTTTTAGTCACTGCAAATATCGCATAGACAACGAGGATAAGGATAACGACCATAATGGATCCAATAATACAGGGCAAACAGGTAAAATTATCCTACAACAAATCTTGATATCGCTCGAGAAGCATAGTAAATCGGTAATCATAAATTCCTAAATCCAAATTATAACGAGGACAATGACAATAATGACAAGAGAGGTTGTTGCTAAGGAAACTTTAACATTGGGCATCTTGTAGACATTGTAAATTTCGAATAACCAACGAGGATAATGACAGTAATGGATCCAAATCCAGGGTAATCCATCCATAATTCCACAAATATTAAAAACAAAATGACAAAAGTTAATCATCCTAAAACAGATTTTGACATGCGCTCGAGAGAAGCTTAAGTAAATCGGTAATCATAAATTCCTACATCCCAAATTTCAACTTATTTTTCCTACAGATTGGTCTTGTCCAGGTCATCGAAGTAAGGATGTTCCATAGCTTTCTTTGCAGAAATCCGCTTCGAAGGTTCATATTGCAACATTTTCTGAAAACCAAAGAGAGAAATAAGATGAAGATTGAAGTAAAATCAACACCAGCAGTACTAGAGGGAATATCAAGGGCCAACTTACTAATAATAGATCCAGTCCAAGCTCATCCAAATTTGGAACTGCAGTTGACAGTTTTTTAGGGCTCCACTGAGGGTACTCATGCCAATTCATTAGTTTACTAACCCCAGGCCACACCTCTTCATTAGGAGTACCTAATAGCCTGCACAAAGAAGGTAAAGTTATATACTGACTCATACACAAATGAAGCAACAGCAGGTTACATACTTTCTAAATGTGTCACCTGAAAATATGAAGGAGTTGTTGCAACTCAGAATCACCAGGAAAGAGTGCTTGTTTGGTGACAAGTTCAGCTACAATTGAGAATGAAAATATTAAAATGAATAATTTAACCTATAATTAGGATAAAACTATGACAAATACCTACACTTATGCTGTAATGGAGTGTTTCTTCCTGACTATCAAATAATATCTTTCAAGGCAAATGCCATCCTTATTTTTTAGTGTACAGAAGTGTAGCACTTGTATGCTGGTAGGTAAACGTAATGTTCAAACATTTCTATTGTAGTTGACTTTCTGACAATAGAAAGTCTGAGACATTTTTTTATTATGTTCTGTCTAGTTCTTTCTTGAAACAACAGTGATGAAGAAATATTCCGAAGCTTAAGGGGTATCAATGAGCTAATTAAAGAAATGTTAGAACTAAAGGCTCAATTGTTATCGAGACAGAATTGAATTATTGAAAGAGATGCATGACTCTGAACTCCTACAGGCTCATTTTGCTTACAATAAGTCTTCAATTTGCAGAGGTTGAAGGTGAGAAGGGAGAAAAACTCATGGCGACTCTTAACTCCAAATACATCAACCTACTTGTTTTTTTTTTTTTTTTTTTTGGGGGGAGGGGGGGGTGCATTCCTTATAGCCACAGTAAGGCAGCTTTTTTTAACCCCCTTGCGCAGACTAATAATTCATTTTTTACTCCAAATACAAAGTGTTTCCAGACACACATATAGGAAAATATAGCACTTGATTCAACAAGATTCTTACCAAATATACAGCCAACAGACCACACATCCACCGCCATTGAGTAATGTGTAGCTCCCAAAAGAACTTCCGGTGCTCTGTACCACAGGGTTAGTATCTGAAAAAAGGGACACAACACAAAAGTAATGTTAATGACATACAAAGGTATAAAAACAGAGGAAAACTAGAGAACAAAAAGGCTTATCTGAAAAAAGGGACACAACACAAAAGTAATGTTAATGACATACAAAGGTATAAAAACAGAGGAAAACTAGAGAACAAAAAGGCATATCTATGTTTTTACCTCGTGAGTGTATTTCTTAATGGGCACAGTAAATGCTCGAGCAAGTCCAAGATCAGCTATTTTAAGCATCATTGTTTTTCGATCCATCAAGAGATTGTGAGGCTTCAAGTCCCTTGATAAAGATCAAATCTTGAGTAGATAAGTTTCCAGTTGAATGAAGTATGACTACAATATGTTTATGTGAGAGAGAAAAGCAAAAATTTGGTATAGACACTTTATGAAAATACTAAATTTACACCAAGACAGATTTTTCGGTAACAAGGCTATATATAATGGCAATCCACACAATTCTGGAAATCACTCATGGCTGTCAGTCTAGTGTGATTTTTCTTATATCCTTGTACACAAATGCGAGAAATGAATGTTTATATACTTGTGAAAAATCAAGCATTCTTGCCATCAATTGTAAGAGTCCCCTGAAGTTTAAGCTTTTTGTCAGAGCAAATCTCCAAGTATGTTCCGAAAATTTTGGAAGTGGGGGACTTTAGTT
This sequence comes from Gastrolobium bilobum, assembly GCF_033153095.1. Taxonomy (NCBI): domain Eukaryota; kingdom Viridiplantae; phylum Streptophyta; class Magnoliopsida; order Fabales; family Fabaceae; genus Gastrolobium; species Gastrolobium bilobum. The sequence continues at coordinate 365,156 of NW_026897914.1, read as the reverse complement.
GATGAGAATACAAAAATCTCATTGGTCCCTCAAAAAAAATAACATTTGTGTAGAACTAATGTATTTAATGCCTAAAAATTATGACTGACATTTGTGGTTATCAGGAACTACCGTGGGATATTTTCAAGCAAATCTTCACCGGATAAATTTTCATTAGAATGATATATGATTACGTGAGAGATAAATGAAGAAGGCAGGAAGTTCAGTTATACCTGTGCAAGATTCCATGACAGTGGCAGAAAGCAACACCCTTGCAAAGCTGGTACATCAAGCTCTGCAATCAAATCCACAAAATCAATGAAAAATTCACTAACAAGAAGCTCATAGTCCGTTAAATAATAATAATAACAAAAAGAACACAAATAAAACAGATAGGCATATATACTTTGACGGTTTTGGGTGCGATATTTTCTCCAGTTTGCCTGAAACTACGAATAAACTTCTTGAGATCGGTATCCATGTACTCAAACACCAAGTACAGCACTGTCTTCCCCTCCTTGTTCTGACCTTGTTTTACATCCAGTAACCTGTAGAGTCAAAAAAAACAAAAACCAAAATAAATAAACAAAATTAATTCTTAATCAAATCATAATAATAACGCACATTAAACATTGAAAGAAACTTAGAAAAAGCGACAGTAAATCGATGAAAACCCTAAAAATTAAACAAAAATGAATCAAAGTGAAAAGAATATACCTGACGACATGAGGATCGCGAGAAAGCATTCGCAAAATGGAAACCTCGCGGAGTGTGGTGGGAGGAACACCTTCTTCGTCTTCGTGTAAGCGTGTCTTCTTGAGTGCAACGATCTTTCCAGTAGCTTTCTCTCTTGCTCTATATACCTTACCATACGTTCCTTCTCCAACCTTCTCTAGCTTCTCGAATGCTTCCTTCGCCGATAACACTCCTGTCTTCTCCATTTCTCTCTCTCTCTCTCTCTCCCTAACTTTCTCTCTCTATCTTCTGAAACTGAAATGAATCGATACCGTTGCGACTCTTAGGAATATATATATATATATATATATAAATCCGAAATTGAATCGTTGAGCAACGGATACTTGTTTTTTGAATTTGAAATCCCGCTCCACTCTCTCTTCTCGTCCCGATTCAATTCGGTATATTTATTTTTCTTCTTATTTTTCAAAGGAAATATATTCATTCCTATTATAATATATTCATTCAATTTAATATAATTATTTTATAATATTCTTCGTTTAAGAGATAGTCATTTTAGTTAAAATTATTATATTTTATTTAATATTTAAATTAAAAAATCTCTTGCTTTCTTCAAATACGATTTCTGTTTTTTTCATTTTAAAATACAATAATTTTGAATAAAATAATACAATTATATATTTTTCTAAAAGAACAAATACTAATCCTTTTATTTTATTTTATTATTATTATTATTATTTATTTACTAAATTTTAATTCCGGTTATGTTAGGCTAATAACGTTTTATTTTATCTATAAAACATAGAAGATATATAAATCAAGTTATCCCAAAGAAAAACTTATCTATTTATTTTCGGAGAAGCTTATACTTATCAGTTTCGTTTACAACTTCTTACAACTATATCTTAACCATTGATTTTCGTCAATTAATGGTTAAAATTTTTGCAAATCAAATTTATTAATTAATTATTAATTTACAATAAATGACAATCGTTAATGAGCAAAAATTATCAATTAAGATAAAATTATAAAAATTTGTAAATTATTTGAATTATAAATATAAGCGTGTCTTTTTTTTTTCTTTTGGTTGAAAGTTTGTGACGCGGCCATAAAAACTGTATCCCATGCGCCCAACGTGAATTAAGGGGAATCAACTTCAGACTTTCAAATTACTTCTTGAAGTTGAAAGTAATATTTGTATTTTTACGTGTATTTAAAATTTAGATAAATTATGAAATTAAAATATTTAAATAAAAAATACTTAAGAGATAAATATTTAAAATTATATAAATATAATATTAATTTAATTAAAATTTTAAAAGTGTAAACTAAAATAAAAATATTAAAATTATAAAGAATATATGAATAATTAATTGAAAACTTAAATTTAAGTTTTAAATTTTTAAAAATAAGAAATAAGAATAACATGTGTAATTCTTAACAAATGAATTAAAATATATGAGGATGTTGAGATCAGTGCTTCTGCGTGACTTTGTGGCATAAGGATGTTGAGCATGATAAACATGAAAATATGTGAAGTCATTCGGATTAAGTAAGTAGTTACTAGTTAGTTACTACATGTGTGTAGTTGTTGATTAGTTACAAGCAAACGTTTTGTATAAATGGGTATGTTGTACCATTTGAAGAATCATATGAATGAAAATATAGTTCCTTCTTCGTTTTCCAGTTTTTCTCTCTTTCTTGGGCTTGTAATAACCCGAAAACATAATATGATATAACTGTGTCTTAAATAAAATAAGAGAAAACTATGTATTATTTTAAAGGATATAAAGTTGTGTCATTTTAAGTGAGAGAAAGAGATAGATAAAGTAAGAGAGAGTGGACAAAAAAATATAAATATGTGAGTTCCACCTCTTTGTGAGAGTGAAAGGATATAAGTTATGTCATTTAAAAGAACAAAAAATTTTCTCATAAAATAATTGCGAAAGACTTCACAAAGTATCACCATAGTTCTGAAATTACATGACTAAACTTTTTCTATAATTCCTTTATGTACCCAAACTATTTCCACCAATTACAAAACTGTACAATTTCATAATTGCACAGAATCCATACTTAACGAAATACTGACGGCATAACTTCTGTATATTGTACAAACTAAAAACATCAAACCTGTAATCCAGAATATATCCATCTAATAGAGAATATCCATACCTTCAGAATATATCCATAGATTCCTACTTCATTTATATAAACTCAGAGTATATAGACATGTAACTGCATATCTCACATACATATATGTTTCCAAACATAAGCATAACATATATGTTATACATTCCCAGATATCTCATACCAAATATATACAGATGTACCAACTACATCTATCTCTTAGGAAACAACTCAATTTCTTAGACAACTTCATCCCAAAGAAATCCCTATCGGGTTCCAAGTAAAATGACTTAACATAAATTTATCTACTGTTCAGAGATCCTCTCAACATACATTACATCATAATATAAGTCTTCATATCATAATTCATGTGCATATTTCAAATGCTTAATCCATGATGCATGTCACTATATCATGATACTACATGCACATTCCTCATTCAAACCATCATTCCCCAAGGTTCATGGCGGAACACATAAGGGGATTAACCTCAAGGTCCAGAAATTTACTTGATAGTAGACTCTCGTTCCTAGCTTGTTCAACCTCAATGAACATAAATTACCAATTTCTTACTCAATGCAACCTATGGCAAAATGTGCAAAGGTGATCATTAACTTAAACAACACACAATTCTAAGTCAAATGGCTACAACTCATTACAACTACTCAGATATCAGTTTGAATCTCACATTACATCATAATCACAACTTACCCCTTTGTAAAAACTCAAGAATATCTATTTACAAAAAAATAAAAAAACTCAAGAATATCCAACTTAAGCAATGGTTGATTCCAATCGGTGGGAATTGTTACAATGAAACAATGTCAACATCTCTCCAATATTTTGAATTTTCTTAGTACTATTCACCACAAAATCCCAAAATTATAAATATTCTCAAAACCATAAAATAAGGTGATTTTTCTTACCTTAGAACACTACACAGTCAAGGGTGATTCCCAAGCTCTTATGGTGTGAAATGCTCTAAAACTCCACAAATCTTCAAGAAACTCAAAATCTTTCAGGGGAAGGATCCCTCTCTACCAAGCCTTTTCACATGAAAATGAGTGTAGAAATGGGTTCCTAGTGAGATGCTATGCAAGTTAGGATTTGGAACCGTTTGATTTCATCCACTATGGTGAAAGCTAGGTTTTCTTCAAATCAACAATGGTGTTTTGCTATCTCGTGAGGAAGAAGAAGTCAATGGCTAATTTGGGGAAAAGGAGAAAATGAAGTGTTTTTACCTATTCACTTATGTTAGCATTAACTAATGGGTCCCCACTTGGTCTATTACCCATTCATGATAACTTTCTCATTTACTTCACTTTCTCACTTAATTTTTAATAACCATGACTTAATATAGAATGTGTAATTTAACTCAAAATTCACAATTTAATCATCTATCATGAATTTTGACATTAACTAAACTCGTGAGATATTTTCTCACTAACTCATTATAAATTTTTCTATAACTTTTAAGATACTGTATTTTACCAAAAAAAATTATTGTATTACACTTTTATCTAAAATATGATTTAATTTTATTAATTAGATTTATTCTCTAATTAATCTTTTATCATCATGCCAAATATCCCATATTATTCATTATGCAGTATTATAAAGAGTCAATTGGAGATACCATTATGAAATAGGAGAAGGCTAAAAATGAAACGCATCCTTTTGAGGCATGGATGGTTGTTAAGAGGAAACCCAGAGTCAAAAAATCATTTTGGTACCGAAAATCTCGTATGAGAAGATGCCAGAGAAAGCAGCGGTAGCCCATGCTAGAAGTCAATGAGGAAGTCAACGAGGAGGAGAGAAACCTGTGAAGGGGGACCTCGAGAAGGGTGGTGCGGCTCAGAGCAAGGACATCTGCCTAGTGGCTCAGGAACACATAACCCAACTGATGGTGGTGCATAATAATTCTCAGAACAGGAATTATCAGAGTTCGACTTTAAAAGAAAGAGCAAGGGTTAATCATCAGAGGGGTAATTCCTTGGACTCTACTAACCTTAAAAGAGGTGATGGAAAGGTAGCCAATAGAAAAGCTGAGACGGTGGACCAGGGTGTCACGAACCAAATAAGTATCAGGAGGAAGGAAGAAGAGGTGAAACTTAATGAATGTAACATGCAGGTTATTGCTCTAAATAAAGAATCAAACTTAGGTACTAGTGCAATGGGCAATGTGTTAGAAGAGGCTAATATACCTATACAAAATCTTTGGATGTTGTGGAGTTGATGCGATGTTTCGAACAAACAAACCCAAAAGCAGTGTGTTTGGCTAATGAAGCGTTATTGAATTGAACTATCATGCTACAGTAAAAAGACCATGTGTCCTCAATCTTGTTATTATTTTTTATTTGTTTCCCAAAATATGACATAACTTATCTTTGAAATTGTCAAAGAGGGGCAAACTGACTTGCAAGATTTGGAGAAGAAAAACTTCAATGCATCGGGAGCACCGAACTCGGTGCTCCCTTTTACTAAAATGGAATTTTTCCCCCATTTTACCCATGATTTTCTTTTTATATTTCACAAGTCCTAAAAAAATTTCAATTTTAGTAAAAAGGAGCATCGAGTTTGGTGCTCCTGGTGCATTGAAATTTTTCTCGATTTGGAGAAGGGAGCAACATGTTCTCCTGCAGAAAAAGTTGAGAAGAGGATAAAATTTAACTCTTGGTGTCATGCATTTTTCTAATTAATATTAATGGATTGCATACTATCATTTTCATATATTTCTCTAAATTTTTTAAAAGTATTTTCGATTTATTTATCTATTTTTGAATATTTTATAATTAAAAGCATTCTTCTAAAAATTTAAAATATTTCAATAAGATGTTTTTAAAAGGTAAATGTATAAAGAAAAATGGATTTGATATTTTTAAAAAAATTCAGAAAGAATAACTTTTTCAAAAATTATAAATAAACCATAATAACTTCTGAATTTTTTTTAACAAAAAACATATTTTATATAAAAAAATTTAAAGTTCATCCAATCACATCCTTATTCATTCATTTTCTTTCACTTGTTAATTTATTTTTCCAAGGTCAGAGGTTGTCTTGTGTTGTTTCAAAAGCTTAGCACGGTTGATAGAAATTACTAATTAGGGACATGCAATACCATTAGTGGCTTTATTCTTCTTTTAGGGCGAGCTTAAGGTTGTTTGTTATGATTGAGGTTTACATTCAAGTTTTTTGAAAATAGTATCTTTGCAAAAATGTTGGTTTCTATTTCCATTATCTTCATTCCTATTCTGGCCCATTTGGATGAGTTTATAAAAAAAATATTTTTTATGCCTTACTTATTTTAGAAGGGTTTTTTTGTTTACAAAAGCGAAAGATATTTAGATTTAAAAAAATATATTTGGATTTTGACTTTTGCTTTTTTTAGAAGCTAACACTTTTAATTTCCAAATAAATCAAGTTTTTGGCTTTTTTTTTTTTACTTTTGCTTTTTTTAAAAGCAGACATCCAAATGAACTTTGTAGTAGATTGCTTTTTTTTTTTCTAAAATAAAAGTAGTTTTTGGCTAAAAAAAAGCCCATTCAAAAACGGGCCCTAATAAGTTAGGTAGTTTTGTGTGTCTCGAAATTTACCCTTTTTATTATTATTCTCTATCCTTTTTTTGGGATCCTATTAGCGATTTACTCTAGATTATGAATAGAAATTTCTTGTCGGGCCTAAAAAACACAGACACACACGTTAAAATAAATGAGAGTGTTCAATACATGTCAGACACTAACACATTCCTTATATGTGTACGACAAGTGGTTAATGATTTTTGACACGGATCATTTTGATACATGAGTAAAGAGGCGGTAAAACGGGCCCGGCTCGGCGGGCCAACCATCCCACCCGCTAAACAGGGCGGGGCGGACTGAGTTTTTCAACCCATCTCAAAAACGGGGTAGACTCATTTTTTGGCTGGTTGATGGCGGGCATAAGCAGGCCGAGACATGTCAGTGTAAAATAGTCTCGGGTTGACGAACCGAGTTTTTCAGTCCACTTTCAAAAGCGGGGCAGGGCGAGCTAGTTCATTTTTTGGTTGTTAATGGCGGAGTGGGCCGCCCACTTTGCCACCTCTATGTGTTTGACCGTACTAGAAGAGAATTTGTTACTGATTTCATTCTGGAAAAATCTCATTTGTATGTGTACATGGAGCAAGGCTCTTATATCACTCACTGTAATAGAAAAGAAAGAGAAGAAATAACAAACTACACTAAAAGGTGTGTGTGGTGTGTATGGCACATGGGCCCAATAACAAAACACCTATACATCAGCAACTAACTATTAAAAATAATAAAATTGTATATTCTAATACTCCCCCTCAAGATGGAGAGTGGATATTGTGCACTCCCATCTTGGAAAGCAGATAAGAAAACTGAGCAGGATGCAATGCTTTAGCGAGAATGTCAGCCAACTGTTATGCAGAAGCAATTGGAAAGGTTTGAAGGCAGCCTTGAACAATTTGTTGTCGAACCAAGTGGCAGTCAATTTCAATGTGCTTTGTTCTTTCATGAAACACAGGATTAGCAGCTATATGGAGGGCAGCAACATTATCATAAAATAGATTAGCAGTAGTAGAATGATTAATGTGAAAATCTTTAAGCAAGGAGAATAACCAAATGAGTTCACATGTTGCAGCAGCCATGGACATATATTCAGATTCAGCTGATGATTTGGACACAGTAGCTTGTTTTTTTGATTTCCAGTTGATGAGTGAATTGCCTAAGAAAAAACAAAAACCAAAGACAGATATTCTGGTATTAGGGCAAGAAGCCTAATCTGAATCAGAGAAGGCATTTAACTGAATTTTTGAAGAAGAAGAAGAAGAAGAAAATAGTAAGCGTTGACCTGGAGTACCCTTTAAATAGGTCAATACTCTGTTAACAGCATCAAGGTGAGGAGCTCTAGGTGCAGACATGGATTGACTTAGATGATTAACCGTGTAACAAATATCAGGTCGAGTTATTGTTAAGTACAATAAGCGATCAATCAGTCTTCTGTATTGAGATGGATCAGGAAGAAGATCACCATTGGTGGATGAGAGCTTGAGGTTAGGCTCTATGGACTTTGGTTTGCAGCCAAGGTAGCCAGCATCAGAGAGAATTTGTAATGTGCAATGACGTTGGCAAATGGATATACCAACATAGGATCGAGCAACTTCAATGCCAAGGAAGTATTTCAAGGAGCCCAGATTTTTTAATTTGAATTTTCTGTTTAGAAAAGATGTAAGATGATGGACCTGATCAGAATTGTTGAAGGCTACTAGTATGTCATCAACATAGACTAAAACAGCAAGAAAGAAGTCATTTGAATGTTTGGTGAATAAAGAATGATCAGTCTATGAATGAGAAAAACCAGGGGATAAAAGGATGGAAGCAAACTTAGCAAACCATTGGCGAGAAGCCTGTTTTAAACCATACAGTGACTTGTGAAGCTTGCAAACAACATTGGAAGATAGTTGTAAGAACCCGCACCGTTAATTAAGGAATTTAATTAATAAATTATGAGAAAATAAGAAATGATTCCATAATTGACCCTAATAATTATTATGAGGCTTTAATAATTATAGTAAGTGAGTAATAATGCTGAAAGTCGATTTTCGGAAGAAAAGTACAGATACCGGTTCTGCTAGTCGGTATAAATGTGTACCTAAAAAGTATCCCGGAAAATTATAATAAGTGCATGATAATTACTAGAATGATATGTAGGACTTGTAAAACGAGTTTCAAGTCCAAATAATGAGAACTGGTGCTAGAAACCGGTACTGACTTTGAAAAACGCGTACCAGAAAGGTGCTCAGAAAATTAGAAGAAAAATATGATAATTCTTGGAAAAATATGTAGTTTCAGATTCCAAAGTTTGGGATTAAAATGTTAAGCGTAGCAATTAAAGTTAATATTGTGTGTTTAATTGTTAAACCACTATATATAGCCTTATGATTGGCACATAACCCTAGGACCTCAGTTTTTGTGCGTGAGAGTGGCTGACCTGAACCTTGAAACACTGTTCCATAGGCTTCTCTTCTCCTTTCTTGAGGCTTGAAGCCATTTTCTTCACACTTTCTTCTTGTAGACACCTTGAGTGAGTGGGAAACACTATGGTGAGTGTGTTGGGAACATCATTCTGAGTTTTTACCTCTGTTGGAGGGTCCTTGTTGCTGACTTTGGGGGTTGAGAGTGTTGAGCCATTGTGGTGGCATTTTGGAGCTCAAAGGAGCTTCCTTGTGGTGTAAAAGAACCACCTTTGTGCACTATTTTCGTGTACAGTGAGAGACAGAACCTTGGAGCTGTTGTGTGAGCTCCAAGAGCACCCTTTTTCTGAGTTTGAGCTTGGTAAGCTTCACCACCTTTGATCTTGAGTTTTTGAGCTTAAAAATGGAACCTTGATGCAAGTAAAGGTTAAAAGATGATAACTTAATGTTGGGGTTGGTCAAACACACCTAGAAATGCATGTTTAGGTGTTCAAAATCGGTAAAAACCCAACCTTGGAAGGATATCTTCACGAAATGCAGTTTCTGCATTCTGTCGTGAAATATCCGGATATCTGCCCGAAAAATATCCGGATATGTGATATCCGGATATGGGATTTGGACATCCGGATATGGGATTCTGGATATCCGGATATTGCATATTCGGATATGTCCAGTGAGATATCCGGATATTGCATATCTGGATATGGTCCCGAGGAATATCTGGATATTCTGGGATTTCGTAAAACAGTAGTTGTGTTGTGTGTACAGTAGGCTATTGGGGGTTTGTGGACCTTAGATTGATGAAGTTGAACTTCTGTAATTAATGAACTAAGTCAGAATCGTTGTGATTAAGGGCTTATGGCTTGGTATGGAGCCTTAAGACGTAAAACGTAAGGAAAGACGTTGTCTTTAAGTTATATGCTTGTGTTGCATTATTATTGATATAGTATTGGTCCATAACAGATTGTGAATCTGCTGTGTTTGGACTTTGAGCTGTGGACTCTTGGCCTTGGGTGTTAGCTTGCAAGGTAAGCTTTCGTGTCCTCGGTTTAGCCATGTTGTGGTTCCACCATGTCCCATGGGGGTATGGTTATATGCATGCGGTGTTACATGCTTTGGATATTTGAAATGCTGTTGAGCTTTTTGTGTAATGGCTTTTAATATGCATGTGTTGTTTCATCTTGACGGTAAGCCTGAGTATGTGGCGTCATACGATATGGTGATCCGGGGTGAATGCAAGTAGCGTCTTGCACTAGTGTGGGTATTTGGCGTATGTAAATCCTGCATTTCTCTGGCCAGTAGAATAGAATTGACACACATGACATGATTATCTGCTGCATTGCACTATTTTAGAACTGATGATGATATCTGCTTTTAAACTTATATTGCACATGTAAGTGAGCTTGGGGTGGAAGATCCTTGAGGACCCCTTGTCTTACTGAGATTTCTTATTTAGAGATCTCACCCCACGTTTGGGGAATGCTTATTTCAGGTTCCGTTAGTTTGGTGACTGATGCCTCTGGCGGCAGGAGGCCAGAGCTTAGTTGATGATATTATGCTGTATTGCTGCCATGACTGGATATGGATGTTGTTTATATTTTTCGCTATTTATGCTTAGGTTGCTGTTGAGACTGATGTTGGGCGTGTTGCCTTATTTGAGTGAGCATGGGGATTGTCCATGACACTTTATGTTAGTACTTTAGATTGAAGTTGTATAAACTGTTAGATGGTCCGGTCTACGTTGTTGTAGTTCCGTGACTAGAGCCACACTTTTATTATCTATGTTATGAGGTATATTCAGATAGTTGTTTTATTGCAATTACATACAGGCGTTGTTTTATTAATTGATTAATAAGCAAGTTGGTAATGATAATGACATCATAATTGAAAAGAAAAAGATATTTCGCATTTTTATTAAGCGCTGCTTAATACGATAGTATGATAACATTGTCGGATATACACGGGGTGTTACAGTAGTAACTCCCCTTGTGTAGGATAGCCTGGTGGCAGAGACATATAGACTTCTTCATCAAGCTCCGCATGTAAAAAAGAATTATTGACATCTAGTTGAATTAGATGCCAATTATGTATGGCAGCAAGAGCAAGGAGAAGGCGGACTATGGTAATTTTTACAACAGGAGAATAAGTCTCCATGTAATCTAGGCCTTCTAGTTGAGTGAATCCTTTAGCAACCAAACGAGCTTTATACTGCTCAAGAGATCCATCAGAATTGTACTTGACTGGATACACCCACTTACAACCAACAAGATATTTTCCTGCAGGGAGAGAGACAATGGACCAGGTCTGATTATCTTTGAGAGCAGTGGTGGAGGCCGTTGGGTGCGAGATGGTCTAGTGGAATGATGATCAGAGGCTTCAGTGGAAATATTTGAAGGATCCGAATTTGACACATGAGGTAAAGAAGTTAAAGGAGTGGAAAAAAATTGGATGAGACAAAGGGAAAAATTAATTCATGAAACACAACATCCGTAGAGATGACAATTCGATTGGTAGACAAATCAAGAAGTTTGTAAGGCTTGTATCCAGGGGGATATCCCAGGAAGACAGCAGAAGAAGAGCGAGGAGAAAACTTGTGTCTGACCCGAGACAAAGTGGAATAAAAACATAAACACCCAAAGTTACGAAGATGAGTAAAAGAGGGAGGTTTGTGGGAGAGAAGTTCAAAAGGAGTTTTGTTATGAAGAAGTGGGGATGGAATACGGTTAATCAGATAAACCGTAGTGAGAACGCAATCGGACCAGTATGCTAGAGGAATATGGGATTGGAAATGCAGGGCACGGGCAACATTAAGAATATGTTGATGTTTGCGCTCAACAACAGAGTTTTGTTGAGGCCTTTCAACACAAGAATGAAATATTTGAATGCCTTTAGAAGAATAAAATTCAGGAAGATTGAACTCAGGGGCATTATCACGTCGAATGGACTTTATAGGAGATGAGTACTGAGTAAAAATCAAATTATAGAAAGAAGGACAAAATGTTGAAAATTTAGAATTATTTTTCAAGAAATGAACCCATGTAAACCGTGTAGCATCATCAATGATGGTTGGAAAATATTTATCACCAGAAACAGAAACGAGGTTAAATTATCACAGTGTATTAAACTAAAAGCATTTGAAGACATTTGAGGATTTAAAATGAGTGGTAACTTTTTTTGCTTATATAAAGGACAAACAGAACATGGTGTATGTGATAAAGTATCTGTAAAATGCAAGGTATTTTTCATTGATTGTAAAAGGGAAGGGGATGGATGGCCCAAACGAGTGTGCCATAATACAGAAGAAGGAAAATTAGCAGAAAAGCAAAGGGGATGGGGAACATCTGAAATGGGGTAAAAGTTCGAAGAATCAAAAAAATATAAGTCACCTGTGAGCCTAGCAATCCCAATTGTCTTGTGAGTTGTAGCATCTTGGAGAAGACAAAAAGAACCGGAAAAAAGAGCAACAATGTTAGAATCCCTTATAAGAGCACTAATAGAGATGAGATTTAGTGTAAAGGACGGAACCAGAAGAACATGATGCAAAATCAACGATGAAGAAAGAGGGGCATCTCCAATAGAAGAAATCGAGATGCTAGAACCATTAGGAGGAGAAATTGAAGCAGCAGAAGAAGGAAAGGAAGGATGAGAAAGAAGAGAGGAAAGGTAGGTGACATGGTGTGTGGCACCAGTATCAAGTACCCAAAAATTCGATGAAATGGAGGAGGAAATCTTACCACTGAAGCTTGCGATCATGGGATTTGCAGTAGATGAGGTTGCAGATGGCAAATCGGACGAGGATGTAGCGGTGGTGGGATCAGGATATTTTGTGAGAAGGGAAAGTAGTTGGTTGTACTGAGTGGGAGTGAGGGGATCGTGTGGTGGAGAAGGATTGGGTTGGGATGTGGTCATATGAATTTGGGCCTGGTGTTGGGATGGGTCAGATGGGGGTCTAGGGCTTCTGGGTTTATAACCCAGAGGAAAACCATGGAGCTTGAAACATTTATCACGCACATGGCCCAATTGCTGGCAGTGGGTGCAATAAGGACGAGAACGTCGTGGGGCTAAGACGGTGGAAGTGACCGGCGATGAAGCCATAACAGAGCTTGCAGGAGCATTAGATGTTGTATTCACCATCAGAGTATCAAGAGATGGTTGGAAAATGGGTGTGATTTGTCGCTAACGTTCCTCTTGTATGACCAAGGAGAAGACGCGAGACAATGGAGGCAGTGGTTCCATGAGTAAGATCTGTGCTTTGATTGAAGAGAATGAGTCATTTAACCCCATTAAAAATTGCATTGCATAATCTTGTTGTTGGAAGGTTGATAAAAGCCGAAAGCATCGCAAGTGCAATTGAAATTAGGGGAATAATCTTGGAGTTCATCCCAGAGAATTTTCAGCTTTGTGTAATAAGTGTTGACATCAAGACTCCCCTGATGCAACGAAGAGATTAGCTGCTTTAATTGAAATATTCGTGGTCCGTTGGCTTGATGAAATCTCACACGAAGATCCTCTCATAAATCATATGCGGTGGAAAAATACATAAGGCTGTCAGCAATCTCTTTTGAGACAGATTTGAGAAGCCATGATGTTACCATAGAGTTGCATTGGTTCCAAGCTGCAAATAGAAGGTCAGAAGCTTCAAGTCGAAGAAGGCTGCCATCAACGAAACACACTTTGTTCTTGGCAGTAAGAGCAATAAGCATTGCTCGATTCCAGGAGTTAAAATTGGGACCAGTAAGGGAGTGGGTAACCAGAATAAGACCAGGATGATCACCATTCTGGAGGTAGTAAGGGCTTGCAGAATCCTCCACGGGAGCAGAGGAAGGAGTGGCATTAGTAGCTGAAGAATTGGATGAAGTAGGGATGGTGTTTTTGCCACCACGAGCCATGGATAGAGGCTCAGAGGTCAAATAAATTCATCTGATACCATATTAGAAGAGAAGATTGAGGGAATTTGTTACTGATTTCATTTTGGAAAAATCTCATCTGTATGTGTACATGGAGCAAGGCTCTTATATCACTCACTGTAACAGAAAAGAAAGAGAAGAAATAACAAACTGCACTAAAAGGTGTGTGTGGTGTGTATGACACATGGGCCCAATAACAGAATACCTATACATCAACAACTAACTATTAAAAATAATAAAATTATATATTCTAATAAACCGAGTCCGATACAATCAAATGATAATTTTTATAAATAAAATCATAATTTTTCAAAAACTTATATGCATATAATAAAAAATTAAAATAAAGAGTTAAATTACAAATAATTTCTACAAACTCAGAACAAAAGAAGTTGTTACATCAATTCAAAAGGAAAATACTCTTTCTTCATTCGCTCCAAATTAAATGCTTAAATTTATTCAAATTGAAACAAACACACAAATAATTTAGTCACCAAATAATCAATTTTGTTTCATTTTTTTAAGTTATTGAATATAAAATATAATATATACTATATATATATATATATATATATATATATATATATATATATATATAAAAAAACATTACTTAATATTAAAATGTACCACATGTATCGAAATCTAATTTTTGTTTTAGAATTAAAATATCAAAGTGTACTGAGGTGTCATTATTACTTATAGCAGGTCACACAAGTTGAATCTTTGATTTTATAGAAATTGCAAACTTAAATAATTTTATAATATATTACTCTACATGACAGGAAAATAACCATTACACATGAAATTTCTTATATTATTTTACACTAATTAACCATGTATACATTTTATCTGTTAATAACATTTATTATTGAAAAAAATATTAATTCTTTTAAAGAACATATAATTATATCATTTAAGTAAAAAAAAAATATAAATTAATATTTTTTATTTAAATTTATAATTAAAAAAATTCTCATTTTCTCGTTTATAAATTTTATTAGTTGTGTCTTTCTCTTAGTTAATATAACACATCGTTTTATTAACAAACTAGTTGGTCATTACGATATAATTGGTTATCTAATAAGAAGTACAAAGCGCTAAGGCATAGTGAGCGGTGAGGGGCGGGCCATGGTTTCGCTTCATCCAGTAGCGTCTCCTTTCTCTGTTTCCTCTTCTTCATCCTCTTTTCTTAGCGACTCTATTCAGTTTCGTCGTTTTTCCCCAAAACCGAGAAGCAGCTTCGTAACTAAAGGTCGTTTTTTCTTCTTCTGCAATGCTTCATGGCAAGAGGTACGTTGCTGTTATTTTCCTTTCGTAGTTTCTATTTTCCAATTGTTACTGTTTCCATTAGATGATTCAAGAAAAAAAAATGTTCCGATTGAAGCTTGCTGGAGTTTTACTATTCTCAGCGATTCCTTTCACCGCCGTGAAAGCCATAGCTAATAGTTCGTTGGGAGAATCGCTTCAGCGGAAAATGGAGGAGACAAAGAAATTTTCTGTTGAAAACTCTTCCAAATTCAAGGCCTTCGCAGAGAAGGCCAGAAAGGAGAGGTAATTCCTGGTAAGCAAGTGTATACATCGTGTTTCAACTATACGGTTCGGTTCGGTTTTTGTATGAAAAAAACCGAACCGGTAAAGCGAGTTTATCCTCTGAACCAAATGCTCAGGTTCTTAAACCGAATTTAAAAATAGTTTTCTTAAACCGGTTCAGTTTTTCGGTTCGGTTCGGTTCACATTATATTTTACACTAGGTATGGTTCGAAAAATCAGTTGAACAGTTTATTGTATTTGTGAGATGTGATGAATGTTATCAATTTCATATACGTGAGATATAAACCAAAACCGAAGCACTCTTTTTTTTTTTTTTTTTAAATTCAGTCTTAAATAAATTTTCAGCTTTAATGGTGTATTCTTTTGTTCAAGGTATGGTTTTGATTTTAGCAAAACTAATTGGTGAAAATTTTTCAAGTGGTGCAGATAACATTTGCTCTTGCTGGCTATTATAATAAGAATATGAGTAGCATTGCGTATCCCCAACCCAACCACAGTGAAATTCACAAGCTATGCTGTTGTGAATCTTGACATGTTACTTCATGTCTTACATTGATACAAATAATTTTTGTGTATTCAATTCTTTAGAATATCCAAGAGATAAAAAAATTTGGAATTATCATTTCTAACATGATTATTATTCTCATTGTTGTTTGTGTCTAAAATTTGTGCTCATTCCATTGAACATTCACTAAATTTTCAGTTTTTGGTATGGAGAAGATAGACCTCGTTGGCTTGGTCCTATTTCATATAGCTACCCATCATATCTTACTGGGGAACTGCCTGGGGATTATGGCTTTGACATTGCTGGGCTTGGCAAGGATCCTGTGGCACTGAAGAAATACTTCAAGTATGACATATTTTGATTTTTTTTTGTCTCCGTGGAAGTCATTATACATGTGTTATTGCTGCTTGTCTAGTATGATTTTTCTCATATGATGACATGTTTGATTTTTAGTTACTCATGTTTATTCCACACCAGTAGCAAATATAAAGTGTATTTAATTGTTATGATGTACTATGGGCATCAAGCTCATGTAATGTGAGGAATATCTTTTAAATAGTTTATGAATCATCGAAAAAATATTTATTAATGATATCTTTGTATTGTGTGAATTTTTGTTGAGTTTTAGATAGCCAAATGATCATTTTAACCTAGTTTATCATTAAGCTTTGAGATATTGCATGCTCGGTGGGCTATGCTTGCATCTGTCGGTGCTCTAGTTCCTGAAATATTAGACCTATTGGGAGCCTTTCACTTTGTAGAACCTGTCTGGTGGCGTGTTGGTTATTCAAAGCTCAAGGTTAGCATGTCCTGTCTCTTTTACCATCTTTTGTACAGTTTTGCTTATCAATTTTGTTGATATTTATCATACACAAGTTTGTACAATCAAATATATAGCTATTATCCATTACACACTCCTTGAATCTATTAATTAAAAGGGAAAATTATGTTTTCTTGAAAATGTTCTCAACAATTTGTTCTCCATAAAGCTGCAGACGCTCTAGACATGTTTATTGTAGCTTTTGACATCTTTTGTATCTTGTAATGGTTGGTTTGATCATATTGTTGTTTTCCTCCCTCATCTCATTGACAATATGGATAGCTGACATTGTTATAATAAATAATTTATTGGGAAAAATATGTGATTCGTGCACATGCAAATGAATGTTTACAAGTGTGAACAAGGATCTTCATCATCTCTGCTTTTTTTAATGAATAGGAGAGGGTCTTGTAATGCGAGAAAAAGACATAACATGATCATTTTCGTCTCTCATAACATGATCACCTGCTGCTCTTGAGGAAAATGAGAATCCATATACTAAGAAGCGCAAAGAACAGTCACTAGAAAAAAAAAAAACGGATACTAATTTTTTCATGGGAGGCCTCAAATGAAGGGAAAACCTTAGGACAAATTCTATCTAAAAACTTAAGCTATTACATGGAGGCTCAAGATTTGTTTTATATCCATTATTTTGTTAATTGGAACCAGTTGATCAGTTTTTACTTGTTGCATGAGAATAAATTCAGTTGCATATTCATACACTGTTGGGCTTACTTTATGATTTTGTATACTTCTATGCTGAGTGAACTCGTAAAGATAATTATAATGATGTAATTGACATTCCTCTCTCTTGAGTCTTTCAATCTTGACAGGGAGATACTCTGGATTACCTTGGCATACAAGGTCTTCACTTAGCTGGAAGCCAGGGAGTGGTTGTGATTGCTATTTGCCAAGCACTCCTTATGGTAATGCTCGTCATATCCATTATCCACCTTACTTCTAGTGACATTTGTCTTCCAATATTAGAGTGTTTTTTAGCCCATGAGATGTGAGTGGTGACTTGGTGTACCATATGATTTCAGATTTTCAACTATGTTGTATTGGATGAAGCAGTCCATTTTAATAGTACAAATGAAACCAGTTAAAAAACCTTTCCAGGCATTTCGCCCGTGATCCTTCATAGGTGTTCTCTTGAAATACCTGAATGCAACTATAAATTTGAAAGTTAAATTACTATCCCACCCAAAATTAAAGAAACTATACTGACATTCGTAACCAAATCTTATATGGGCCAAAATCAAAAGTTTCTATAATTGGAGCTACTTAACTACAAGACTTGTTCTTTTTTGGATAGTCATCTGCATCTGCATATGGCTGTGCCAGGAATACTAATTAGAGATTCTTATTATTAAACAGGTTGGACCAGAATACGCTAGATATTGTGGGATTGAGGCATTGGAGCCTCTAGGGATATATCTTCCTGGTGATATAAATTATCCTGGAGGAGCATTGTTTGATCCCTTAAATCTGTCCAAAGATCCTGAAGCTTTTGAGGAGCTGAAGGTGAAAGAAATAAAAAATGGACGCTTAGCAATGATTGCCTGGTTAGGTTTTTACATGCAAGCAGCTGTGACGGGTAAAGGTCCTGTGCAGAACCTTGTTGAGCACATCTCCGATCCTTTTCACAATAACTTGCTGGGCTCACTCAACTTCATGAAAGTAGTCTAGTAATATTAGAAAGGAATTTCACATACATTCGGTTGCTCTTTTCTATAAATTTTGCGTAGGGAATTCAGGTCAAAATGGTATAGCCGCGATGATTATGTGGTTCTCTACATTGAATAGTTAAATCTAAGTATAAAAGAGAATTCAATTCTCATATTGTGACCTTTCAATTTGCGTGCAAAGTTTTTTTTTTCGCTTTTTAACAAATGTAGTGTCCACCACTAGTTGAGTCACAACATGAGAATTCAATTCTCATGCAAAATGAGAAAATAAACTCCATAAAAGAAGCATTGTTTTTCCTTTTGTGAAAGGTACTAATTAGTTTTGGACAAATTTTTGAAGAGATATTCTTGAGCACGGATGATGTTAGACAACCTTTATAACATACATGGGATGTGTGTTATGTGGGTAATGAGTAGCATTAAAATAGTCAACGTCACATTTACTTAAAGGTTTACAGTGTAACCTTGTGATTATTTTTTTATCTTTCGCAATAGAGTGTGATCTTATTATTATCCATGCACTAACAATGTTTAGCATTAAGAGGGTATTTGGAGGTGAATCTCATAGGTTGAATTTGTTGCATACTGAGAGGCAATGTCAATAGAATAGTACAAATTGTGTTTGTTATTTGTTGGATTACTAGTAAAATTTGTCATTTTCATTGGTAGGGTTGGGGGAAAATAAATAAAACAGCCTATGGCTTAGTTCATTCTTTTTAGCCCATTTTAACATAATGTATTTAGTAAACAAAATAAGTTTAAACTTTTATCAAGGTATAACTTGTTCTCAAGGGTCACATTGACTGAGTTTGAACTTTGAACTATCATGTAGCCAACCCACAACAGTGCCTCTAGAACTCTTAGTCCAAATTCTAAACAATTTCAAATCATTCTTGTTTAACATTCCCTTTTATAGGATGGTTTTTATTGGACCCAATTTGGGCTCGGCCCTTAACATTTACCAAAAGACAAAAGTCATCTTTACTCCTTATTCCCTCACTTCCTCATGCATGTGTCCCTCTCACGTGAGGGGTTACACAAGCTCACACCAGAGTAGGGCTCATAGAAAACCATCACATTGATATTCATCCCATCCTAATACTTTACTTGAGCATCCTCATACATCCAGAACTAGGCCCTAGCACAACACTTCCCGCATTCTCAGCCCTTGCCTGAGACGTTTCATCACATATTTAACAATAGAGCTCGTATTTTTTATATTCATGCCTCTCTAGATCTCTTTATATTGATCCTTGTAAGTTGTACCCCATTTGTGGGTTGACAAGTCATCTCTACTGTCGCAACCGGGGTCATGATGGGACGACGAAAGAAACATGAAATGCATGGAGTCGCCGCCATCAAGACTTATTTAATTGGAGATTAATGTTTGTGGAGATAATTTTATGACACATAGATTGATTTAATTGATTTAACACACGCGCCCACAACGATTAATGTTTTTCCTGTTACACAAGATAATGTTATCTCTAGCAAGCCTAAAACGATATCCGGAGCAAGAAGATTAAATACCAACTCGGGATTAGTCCTATAGCCAATTCAAAGAATTAATGCTTGTGGGGAAACAAGGTGGCCGACTCACTTCAAACAGATATTTTAGGATTAGTATGCCAAATATATATATGGGAAAAGTATTTCTACAGCCATAAGGTTATCTACCGCCACCATTTTTAACTATGTTCTCCCGAGAAAACATAGTTATAACATTAAATTTTCTTTTTTTTCTCTCTCCACGTTAGCAAACAGGTTCTGAAAAGTAACTGAGGAGAGAGAAAAAAAAAACAATTATAGCTATGTTCTCCCGGAGAACATAGTTAAAAATGCTGGCTGGCTGCAGAAATGTTTACCCGTATATATATATATATATATATATATATATATATATATATATATATATATAATTTAATGTTTCTAAAGTGAATGTAGATAAGTTATCTACATTCACTCCCAAAACGACGTCGTTTTGGATTTAAAAATAAAAAAAATATAATGAAAAAAGCTATTATAACTCTGAAATAAATTATAATTACAAAAATAACTTAATTTTCGCCTTAAAACGACATCGTTTTGGGCTCACTGTAGATAAGTTATCTACATTGACTATAGAAAAAGAGAACTCATATATATATAATTTAAAAATAAAAAGTATACCTTATAATAAAAAATTCAATTCACGCGTTAATAGAAAATATAAATAAGTCAAATTTATAGTTTGAGCATAATTAAATTGATCCCGTGTAAAAATATAGGCAGAACTTTTTAATTTCAATTTGAAAATTTTTCGAGTATAAATAAGTTCCAACTGATAATACCAAAAATAAACATAAGGATATTCACTCTCCATATATTGGAATGGAGTTTTATAATTAGCTCATTCCTAATGATTTTAGTTAGATTTAACATATCTGACATCATAATTATCTGGTTTCTAACTAGTTTAGATAGATTTCATTTATCTGATGTCAGTTATATGTAACTGTGAATGTATATCTTTCCCAATTTCACTGTAATATGATAATACTTTTTACTGATACTTTTTATTAGTAAAAAAATTTGAATATAAAGATGATCTTTTTAAAGCTTGTAGATCATCAAAACTCAAAGTACACAAATGTTCTTTGACAACCCCTTTTTTTATACCAAATTTATCACTTAATTAATCAACTTAAAAAAATTTGAACAAAAGTGGTGCTCATCATGTCGTATATGGTTAAGTTATTTTATCATAAAACCGTTATTTTTTTCTCACTATCATAAAATTTTAATAAAACCAAACTTAAATTAAAGAAAATTAAGTTTATGAAATAATTTAATTTAATTAGTCTATAAATATTTTACCAAAAAAAATAGTCTATAAATACATCTTTAAAGATTTTAAAGACTTTCTTACTTTAGGCATTTTTTACCAGTGTTGATATACCTGAATCGGCCTGGCTAGTCGACCTAGGAAACGGGAAATCGGTCATATAATCGATCCGGATGAAACAGCGGAACGGTCAAGCATTGGAACCGGTGCGTCCCGACTGATTTTGGTGAAAATCGGTGACTCCACCCTATTCATAAAAAAAAATGTTTTCCAAAAAAAAAATCATAAAGGATATTATTTTTTTAAATTCACAAATAGTTTTTTTTTTTTGAAATATTTGGATGATTTGTTGCTTATTGACTTACATAGATTACATACCTACAACACTAATATTATCTTTGTTATGCAATATATAAGAAATTTTGATTTAATTTATAGAGATGTCGTCTACTGAACCTGAAGTACCAGTATCACAAGTATTATGTATTTGTTTAATCCTTTTGTTGGATAATGATATGTGATTTATTATTTTTTATATTAAAATATTTAAAATTAATATTTTTTTTTACAAGTATTTAAGTATGTTTATAGGTTTTTTAACATAAATTATAAATTTGCATATAGTTACGGATCATGTAGTTAAACAAGTAATTCAGTAACTCAATCGAGTCAATCAGCAGGCTTAATAACATTGTTTCTAACCTTTTTTTTGTATGTATCGGTTGGATTTCTTATCCGGGCTCTCAAAAGTTGTCCATTTTGAAAACAAGAAAAAGTTTCCCCAAACACCAAATAAAATTCCAAATAATACACTACAAAAATAATTTTTTCCATATTTGCGCTGACACTCTTATTTTGTGAAGAATTGTGTTACTTGAACAACTTTTTGTTTTTAATAAATTACTTGAAAAACTTTAGTATACACAATAACGCGTAATTACAAAAAATGCTCTATAAATTTAAGTAAAAATACAAGAGTATGTACGTCGTTTGTACACTATTCTCTCTTGTGCAACTATGGAAATAAGCTAATCTACAAAAATATTAACAACCACTAAATTAATTGAAGTCTCTCTTAGTTAGTTAATATCTTTATCTTGTCTCTGGCCGATTTTTCAAATTCACTCCCCAATTTTCTGTAGATATTTCAAATTCATATTTACTTGAAAGAAAATGTTAGTTACTTAAAGTTTTTATACAAATTATCCACAAACTTATGCACAACTTGTATGTATAAGCAGCTCAGTTTTCTTAAAGGGGCAGCTAGTACACCAGGTTATAGATCACCAATGGACTGTAAAAAATACAGAGGTTTGCATAAGTGCACAAGCCCTAAAATCGGAACAAAAGCTGGTGATCCACTAGCCCTTAGTTAAAATCAAACTTCATTCACTCAAAACATTAATCTGGACTCGCTTGAAGAAAATAAGAGACTACATTCATTGATCAGTAAGATCTGGTCAAACATGAGGGATAGAATCGGTTAGATCTAGGTTAGATCATTCCATCAATTAGCGAACCCCAAGTAGACTTTCTTTTCTTTTCTTTTCTTTTCTTTTTTTTTTTGGTTGTTTTTTAAAGGAAGCCGCAAATTAATACACAGATAACAGATAATCTGTTCTGGATTGATTAACTAATTCTTAGTCATGCCAAATCACATTCTCTTTCCTTCTCGTAAGCTTCTTCCCCTCCTATAGTCAACCTCTGCATCAGAGCACGATAACCCCATCTGATATTTCCTGCTGATTCTGGATGACCCCATTTTTGAGAATATATCCTCATCATCCATGAGAGTATGTCTATCTGGTGTACTTAATCCAGAGCCGTTGCTACAATTCCCTTGTGATTTATGATCTGACGTGCAAGAAAGGAACATATTTGCTTAGACACATAAAGAAAACGGTATGAAAAAGTTGAAGTAAAGGCAAGACATCCTACTCAGCTAAATGCATACAACCATTCAAACACAAAATTACCCTCCATCTTTTTCAGTCTACTATGATAATCCATATTTAATACTTTATCACCTTAATATATGTAAAGAACCAATTCAATTCAAAAGCTTAAGCTGATGGGTGAGGCTACATTAATAGTTTTATATATCTCTAACACATCCCCCCAGACGAGAGTCCATTGGACTTGAAGGATGGATGATGCATTAAGCCCAACATACCTATACTAAAAAATTCCACAAGAGAAAGTGGGGTGGTGAGAATTGAACCTATGACACCGAGGCTCTGATATCATGTAAAGAACTAATTCAACTCAAAAGCTTAAGCTGATGGCTGAGGCTACACTAATGGTTTTATATATCTCTAACAATATACAAAGAAGACCAATATACCTTAAATCTTACCAGAGGAAAAAAAATGTTATAACTTTCTAAACCCATTAAAAGAAAGTACAGCAGACTCCAGTTATTAAAGTCATATCATATATAACAAAACCACTTCCCATTAAACCACAACTAACAAGGGTAGGGTGATATCATATATAATATTGACACAAAATCATAATTCATTTATAAGTGAGCTTCTCTATTTTCTTTTTCTATTTCCATTGTTTCTAAAGATGTAATGAAACAAATCATATTTAGATCAAGTATTTACAACAAACCTTCATATCCTTGACATATTGAGACCTGATTGCGTGCTTCCTTGCCAACAGGAGCTGGATCTAATCTAAGGCTTTTCAAACTCTGCAATGCCACCTGTGTCTCCTGAGCTTTGAATCCTTTCATTAATGATGGTTCTATGCTTTCTTCCATTGTTGACTTGCCTGCTGAGAAGGGCATCATCGTAAATGAGTCCTCCATTACATCAGAAATCTCCACGTATTGAGAGGTAGTTATAATCTCATCTGCACTGAAACCAAAGGATGCTCGGTAAGCTTCTATTTCTTCCACATCTTGTTTAGGACTCCTAGCATGCCTACTCTGATGTCCATTTCCACCAGTAGATTGAACATCAGAATCTTTCGAAACGCTTAGTCTCCCACCATTATGAGGAAATGGAGGATTTTGGTCTAAATAGAATTGTGCATAGGTAGCAGGGCAGAAGAAATTTGTATCTAGACCATTTGCGTCATACCCAGACTGCCTCCCACAGTCAATTCTCGGATATTTTCCACTTTCAGGAGATAGAGATGGATCCCACTGTGGGCGGAACTCCCGTTCAGGAAAAGAGGATGATAAACAGTCACCAGAGTTCCTTGATATTGGAGATTTAAGGCTACTGGCAGGACTTCCAGGGTAAAGTGCTTGAAGATCATTTGCAGTGATGTAGTTACTCTTGTCACTGTTTTTGAGATCCACTGAAGATGATAGAAAATGCGCAAAAGGTACATCTGGGGAAGAGGGAGTTGTTAAGTGAGCCAATTCTGGAGGAGGAGTGAAAGGAGCAGTAGACGGCTCAGTAGTGAAATTTGAGAAGACTGGAGGAGACACCAGTTGTGTTTCGTGAGCATATGGCCCAGTGGCATACATTGTAGATGAAGGACCTCCAGGTGAGTTGGCAGATAATGACATGAAACAACTAGGTGATTGCGCAGTAGAAGGTAGGGCAGAATGCGTAAAGGAAGCCGGTGAAGAAGGTGGGGCTAAGAGAGAAGGAGCTAGCCCTGTAGCTTGATTGGTCAAACCAACTACTTGAGGCCCATTTGGCTGAGTAGCTGATCCATTGTTCTCAGGAATGCGAGATGCAGGTACAATACGCTTCCCACCTTTCTGTGAACCAAAACAAGAAAATGCACCCAAACATCCACCCCATCTCTTTCGCTGCAATGCAAGTCAAGCAATATAGACTTACTCAAAGGAAAAAGGTGATTAATAACAGGTAGAAATGAAAAGAAACAATAAATCTTGAGAATTCTTTTGATATTTAAGTTTTTAACAAGAATTGAACCTCCCAAACATCGTTACTTCTTTTAACTCTTCAACACAAATATCAATAAATGGGAGAGATCAACTTACAACAGTGTAGGTCTAAAAACTCTTATTCCACTTATTAACCGTTGATTTTACTTGTATCTAACAGTTTTAATTTATTGAAGATGAACATCGTTAAATGCAAGTAGAATCAATGGTTAATAAAGGGTGAAAGAGATTTGGACTTGTATGGGTGTTAAGTTGACCTTCCCCTGATAAATATTAAGTACTCCCCGTTAAACCCGACTAGCAAGTGTGGAGTGGAGAAAATCCTTGTATGCAGCCTTACCCTTGCATAATTGCAAAGAGGCTGTTTCCTGGATTCGAACCCATGACCTTTCAGTCATGAAGGAACAGTTTTACCACTGCTCCAGTTCGTCCCCTTTCCCCTGATAAATATTATATTATTAAATTGTTACCACAATTTTAGGAACTAGGAGATAAAAGCTTACACTTTGTATTCACAAAGTATGTTTTAGGATCTAAGTTTATATGTGGACAAAACTTTATGAAAACTGTCAAAGAGATTACTAAATTAACACATTATACATAGCAAGGTTTAATGATCTAGTGTCCCTTCAGCTCCTTGATTCTAGTATTCTCACCCTTAATCTATCCAGGACAATATGGCCTTCAGATTGTTTTTTATGTAATTTTGCCCCAGTTTTTAACCCACTCTCCTAATCACCAGCAGTTTCTCCTTGACAAACCCATTTGTAAATTTAAAACTCCCTACGGTTAAGTCTTTCATTTCAAAATTGTATTTAACAGAACTAACACAAATGACATGTTCCACTTCCGAGATTCTTAGATTTCACACAGCTCTTTCTCCTAATACACATCATGTAGCACATTTATTTTTGCATCATAAGGGATCAACTTTATTATGGAATAATCTGTTTGGGATTTTTGGTGAACATAGGGTGCATCCTCTCACCTTGGAGTGATTTCTCATGATACATTTTAAAGGTTTTGGCAGGAAAAAGGAGGCTACGATTATATGGAAGGGGAAGTTTATGCAGTTCTTTGGTGCATCTGGTCGGAGAGGAATGCCATACTCTCAATGGTCTCTCTCTATCCTTACTTTCATCATGGGATAGGATTATGTTGTTGGCTTCTCTTTGGAACTAACATGCAGTGATTGGAAAGCCTTACTGGTTTTCCGAACCACTTATCATTTTGGTTCATTACTTCGCTGTTTTCTTTTCTCTTTTCAAGAGAATATTTTTGTCCCTTCATGGATGTATATTCTCTCCTTTGTTTCAATTAATGCCTTCTTTTATCAACAAGAAAAAGAGGGCATAAGATTGATGGAGTCCATCCTGCATTCATCTTGAAAACATGAAGATCACTGAAATTCTGGCAATTAAAATGTTATCAATGAAGAAATGAGATCATAAATATCGGAAGGAAACAAAACAAACAACTGAAAGTTGCAGGCCTGTAAAAGCTAGAATAGTTTTACTACCCAAATATATTTGTGTAATATAATCACTTTTCTACATAAATAGAATGGATATTCGAAACAAGAACTTTAAATCATTGGAAAAGGTTCACTTTTGGTTTTATGTAATTTCTACCAATTGCAGCGCTGTTTTGTGTTCACAAGGACATTGAGCAAAAGGAGGCTAAGTTGAACTAGATTCGGCTTCCGAATTTTAAGTGTTAACATATAATACCCCAAGGCTGGTTTGTTCTCATAATGTTTCATCTCGGGAAGCAAAGAGATATTCGCTTAATGATATTTTATTCCTCAACCAATACAATCCTATGCAAAGCATCAAGCTATTTTGTTTCCATGAAATGATCAATCCGAGTAAGATAATGTTTACAGTGTCAAATGGCATAACTAAATTTGGAGCACCGAAGGAAATCTTTTAACTTTTTAAGTTAATCTATGGGTTGAGAGAAAAGAAAAGAAAAGAAAAAGAGGCACAGAAGAGGAGCAGGACAGAACAGGGTTTCTTATTGAGAAGAATAATTGACCACTTTTTAATAAATATTTGACAACTGTACTAAATCAATTCAGGAGAAATGATAGAAACAAAAATGTGACAAGCTCAAGATAGGGAATGGAAAACAAAACAACACACTACAAGGAACAAGAAACTTATCTGAACCCTGAACGGGAAAATACGGTACTAATATATCCATGTGCATTTTATCTTAGTCCCTTCAATTTCTTTTCATGTTTCCTTTTCAAGCAAACATTTTTGAGATACTTTCTTTGAGATTTTTTTCCTACCCTTTTTTGACATAAAATATTATTAGAGAGAAGGAAGAAAGATTTCAGAATAGTGGAGGATAAGTTATCCTCTGAAACAAAGGTGCAAAGAAAAATCATGGAAAAGACAAAGAAAACCTTCAATAAAATCAAGCCATCCAAATTTCTTTATGTATCTGTTAGGAAGGCTCCCTCATAGGCAGTAATTTCAGGGAGTTATGACTTCTTCCTTAATCTTATAATTCCCCTTGCCCCACTCTTTCCATCCTCATCACATAACAGTTAAAGTGTTGAATGATCTTGGATTCGGAAGTCAAGACAGAAAAAACCATATAAGTTTTCAATCTCGTTTTGTTTGTCAATTTGCACAACTTTTTGAAATTATAAATCCTTTTATTGGACAACTCTCAGAAAATCTGAGATAAGGTTTGCATTTACAAATAAATTTAAGCTGCTAAATAAAAATTATTAAAAAATATAAGACTCGTTGCCTTCTCACCCCACATGTCCTTAAATAATGATTGCAATTACAATAATTTAGAGCTACCCATAAATTTATAGTTATGTATGACTCATTCTGCAAAATTTCAATTTCATTTTCAGGGGGCAATATTTTTTCTACATTTTGTGCCTTTGTTTTCCCCGTGTGAATGACAATATCAAAAGTATGTTGATATTTTATACCAGCAGTAATTAACTAATTGCTAGTAAGCTTTAAAGTGTAAGATTCTTCTAGCTTCAATCTACAAGATATATTCTTGTTTTTTATGATCAAATATATACAAAACAATATAACATTATTAGCCCACCATTCCATGCCTAAAGTAAATTAAGCATTCGGTTGACATACACATTCCATCCATCTCTTACACAACCCACCCACACAACACACACGAAGAAAAAGAGAAAGGAAAAAGGTCTATTTGGTTAGTAAAAGTGTTAGAAAAGTATAAAACCATTAGCATAGCCTCACTCAACAGCTTAAGTTTTTGAATTGAATTGATGCTTTACATGGTATCAGAGCCTCGGTGTCACGGGTTCGATACTCACTGCCCCTCATTTAATTAATAATTAATTAAGTCTTTTGGAGTGTCTTAACACGGGTAAGTGGGCCTGTGCATTGTCCACCCTTCAAATCCAGTGAGCTCTCGTATGAGAGGGCGTGTTAGAGAAGTATAAAACCATTAATATAACCTTACTTAACAACTTAAACTTTTAGGTTGAAGTGAAGCTTTACAAAAAGAAAGAAAATGAAGTAAAAAATCTATTGTTTATATAAGTGGCATGTTTTCTTTCCATGCATACCCAAAAATAGAAAAAGCTCGATTAGTTATTAACAGAAGTGGTTTGCTATCTTATTTTTATTGCATATTGGACACGAGACCCTGATATTCACAAGACTAATGGCAGTAGCCGAGGCTTCAACATAGAGGATTCTCAATGGCATTTCAAAATCAAGGTTAACCTAACACAACATAGCATGAAGACAAGTGTGGATGTACTACTATGGACATAGAGTTTAACTAAAACATCGAAATTAAACAGAAAAAAAAAAAATATCAATTGCACCAAAGGAATTAAAGTAGATCACTCTTCACTCTAATTTACGGGAAGAATATAATTTCTATAAAAACTAAGAATTCAGCCATCAGATCCATCCAAGTTTAGCTCAGACAACAACAAATACAAAAAGAAGAAGATCAAATCATGAAAATTCGACTAATAGAAGCAAGTTCAACCGTAACACGAAACAGAAAAGCAATGGTGCACAATCAGTAATCATCACAGTTATAAATGCAATTACCGCGAGATCTGAGAAAGACATGTGCTCATAAGAGTAAAAACAGCAATGAACAATCGAAAACAAACAAAATTGGAGTTAGGTTACGTGCTAGGTACCTCAGATCTAACCCCAAAAAACCTTCTTTGAGTCGCAAATAATGTATAAAGCATAATTTCGAGTAATTTAGAAATGAAATTTGCAAAGAGAGTAAATAGAAGGATGGGAGAGAGAGAGAGAGAGAGAGAGAGATACCCTTTCATGCTGAGGAAATCGATTTTGTTCGGAACCCATTAGATTAAGTAGGTGTGTTGTTACACTCTACTAGAACTGTCACGTTGTTGCAATAAGCTTAAACAAAACCAAGATCGTTCTCACATTTCTCTTCTTCAGAAGCTGACACTACTTGAACTTTTGATGTGAAGAGAGAGAGAGAGAGAGAGAGAGAGAATATTAAATAATTTATGATAACAATCAAAGGATGAAGAGAGACAAAAGCGAAAAAGACTCGAGTGTGATGAAGATAGAGAAAAAGCGATCGTGTGAGACCGTGACAATGGCGATGCTTTTTTTTTTTTTTGTTAAAATTATTATTATTACTGAAAAAACACGCATACTAGTTGAGAAAAAATAATGAAAAATAAGAATACGTATATAATGCTATCCCAAAAAAAAAAAAAAATACGTATATAATATGTTACTGAAAAAAAAAATTCATTTAAGACAAAAAGAAAGAGTGAAAAAAATAAGAGCCTCATTGGATTTTTTTTTTTAAGTTAGAAGTTATTTATAAGTTAAAGCTGAAAAAAGAGATAAAAATTATTTGGTAATTACATAAAATATTCAGCTTAAAAGTTACTTTAAAGCACATATTTCAAAAAGACTATATCTCTGTTTCTATCTCTATAACTCTTCATTAAAAAAAGGAAAAGTTTACTGATATTCCTGTGATTTGCTTCAGAATCACTTATGTCCTTGTGGTTTTTTTATCACATATGCTCCTGTGTTTTGTAAAAAATAAAAAATCACAGGAACATACGTGATAAAAAACATCTTTTACAAATCACAGGAGTATATGTGATAAAAAAAAATTACAGAGACATAGATGATTCTGAAGCAAACCACAGGGGCATTGGTGAAGTTTTTCCTTAAAAAAAGCACACAATTCAAATAAAAGGGCTTTTAGCTTTTAGTTTTTTTCATTATAAAAAAAGAGATTTTCATTATAATTTTTTTTTTCAAAACCTATTTGGCATAACTTAGCTTTTAGCTTAAAAAAAATGATCCAAACAGGCATTAAGAGAAGTTTTTTTTATTCAAATATGTATGCAATTAATATATAATTAAATTGAATATATTTTTTTGAACTCAAAAGGAAGGAAGGTTAATTCTTATTCGAATTAAGAAAATTATCCATTCGTACAAATTCTTTGTTGCAAATCCAATCTTTAACATTACTAAAGTACCTCAATTTCTGATCTCCATATAGTTATAACTTGAATTTTTTTATGGGCTAAGATAATTTGTTTTATTTTTTTTAGAAAAATTAAGAACTTGCATTAAGGTTATCATATATTATCTTAATTAATTGTTGATTGTTTCTATATGAAATTTGTAAGTTTTAAGGCCCATTTTTTTTTAAAAAAAAGTTTGGTTTAAATTTAAAGTGTTACAAGGTACTAATGAACTTACGTTCTTTATATGCAGTAAATTAATGTTCATATGTTAGGTTTGTAGAATAATAGAAAGAGGCTTTCACAAGAAAAGAGAAAATTTAACAAAATCATGGGGCATAAACACCCTTGATATTATCAAAAGTTATTCACTAAATCACATAAAGGTGCTAGTTTGTACTTTGTAGGAATGCACTAAGACAACTTTTTCTTTTTGAATACATCTTTAAACTTTAAAAAGATTTCCTGTTCAGCTATCTAATTTTATTTTTCTGTCTCAAATTTTTTTGAAAAGCCTATTTGTCATGACAAGAATTATTCCTTTTTCCGTTCAATGGTACGATGATAATTTTTCATAAACAAATAAAATATAAGTGTAACAGAACTGTATAAAAAATAAAAACTCATTTATACTTATTAGTACCCTTGTCTAAAAATTACACTCATATTACATGTTTTATATTATGAATAAAGTACAACATGTATGGTAGAGGTACAAAATAATATAAGGAGGAGCGAAATTGCAGGTGTATTTTTTCTTATAAATTACATCTGTTTATATGATAAAAAAATATAATTAATGCTCACAAGCAGTGGGGAACCCAAGAATTGTTATGAGGGATGAAAATAAAACAAATATTATATTATAAATAAAAATATTTATAATACAATACAGACCTAAAATAAATAAATTTGAAAGAAATTTATTACAAAGATTAAGATGACTTCAGTTAACTCTTACTCTACTTGTTTTCATATTGTTAAAATTTTTTATAATTCAATTTGTGCTAAAACTCAAAATAATTTTTTTTTCAATGTATGTAATCAAAGAATCATTAAGAAATTGGTCTTCCATTCTATATCGATGCTTGCTCTTGAGTATCTTCATAGTTGAGAAAGCTCTTTAAGTAGTTATAACACCTCACATGTTTGAAATACAATATTAAAAGGTTTAATTGAGAATTAAAGGGTTTATTTAGTGAAAATTTAGAAATTCAGGTAAAAATACACTTGAAGGGCAAAATGATAATTTGACAAAATACATAACCCTAACTAGTGAAATGATATAATTAGACATTATTTGGTGACAATATGTTGAATTTGGATTCAAAACGAAATTTGAAAGTGGATAGACACTTTTCAGAAAAATTGATAAGTAATAATTTTTAACGGATAAAATATTGCAGTATAATTTTATTGGGAAACTCAAATGAGATTATTGTTCTAGGATTGAATTATGTAAAAATATCTAAGTCATGAATTATAAGAGAAATTTCAAGAAGGATAATTATGTAAATTAAATTTTAGATATTTTATAACTTTATACAAAAGTCAAATTTGGTGGCTTAACTTAGAAAATATCTTCTAAGTCATCTAATTAGCCATTTAGGCTTGTCTTTTTCTTGTTTCTTCCTCACTTGGCTGAACCTCCATGGAAGTATAGCTTGGATTTGCAACTTTTAATTTATTCATCAAATCAAGAAACTTTGGTAATCAAAACTCTATAAAGAAATCCTTGAGAAAGTGAGTGTGTGAAGAGAAAACTCACCTTGAAGGAGGCTGTTTTCATGGTGTCTTGAAGCACGGAGAAGTATTTTATTCCATTGGAAGCTTAAAATTCATTTTTTAGGTCATTTTGAAGACTTTTGTGGTGAGAAAACCTTACTTTCATCTTGTTTTAAGATGACTTAATATTTAGGTTTTCATGAAAGTTATAAGCTTGAATAGAGATGTTCAAGTGATTTTTGGACTTGGTAGTTGTTGGAAAGAATGATAAGGATTAAAAATTAGCAATGAAAATGTGTTCAAAATGTCATTTTGACAACCTTTAGAATTTTCGAAATTTTTTAGGACATAATGGATGTCTATGTTGGTGGGGTTGGTTGGAGAGGTTTAACGACTATGTCCCTTTGGAATTTAATGTTTGTATAGATAAATAATCGGTAGAAATCTAATAAAGATTTAAGTGATTTTGGTGAGAACACTTAGACAAATTTTCAAGGTGAAAGATTGATGACTTTTGAATGAAATGATGGATGGTGTAAATGGATTGGTGATTGTTTGAATCATAAATAATGAAGTTTAATAAGAGTTTTAAGCATGTGAATTGGTTGGAAATTTTTTGGTTCCTTGATGTTGCACCTTCGGCCATATAATAATTTTTAGGTGAAAATAGTGCAATTTGTGTTGTGACTTGATGGAGGGTGTATGAATGTATTGGTGATTTAAACTATTGCTAGAATAATTGAATTCATGCCAAATCTTCCTTGGACTCTTTAAGGATACCCTTGGCCATGTATATAACACCTCACATTTCTAAAACATATATTAATATATTAAATATGGATTAAATGGTAGGATTAGTGAAAATCCTGAAATTAAGACCAAAATACAAAGGAGGGGTAAAACGGTAATTAGTCAAACAAGTAACCCTAGGAAGGTAAAATTGAGTAGGAGGTCTCAAATGGAAAAACTAACCCTGGAAATGGATTCAGAACAAAAAATAGATTGGTTAGGCAAGTTTCTGAAAATTTGGTGAATAGTGTTTTTACCGGGTAAAAATAATGCGGTACAGTTGCACCGTAAAACGTGCCGAATGAATTTTAAGCTCTAAATTTGGATATAAGTTATAAATGGTACATAGGACTAGAAAATATGATTTCTGGTAAAAATTGATGGAAATTAGTGTGTTTGGGGACAGCGGCGGAGCCAGCAAGGCAGGTTAGCAAGTGGCAAAAATTTAGCTAGTGCCCAAATAACTACGGTTCTATGGCTACGACCAAAACGTGGCTAATTTTCAAAAAAATTGAAACAGGATTTGCTACGTTTCAAGTGTAGCTAAATGAACGTGGTTAAATAAGCCAGTGCCAAGGCCACTGTTGGCTCTAACGTGGCTCCGTCACTGTTTGGCAAAGCGTGCTTACAGCGCGCGTAACAGCTTAAAACTGCTATTTTTCCGAACGACCAACAAACTTCAGATTCATCTGATCAAGTGCAATTAAAGAACAATGGTTAATGTTAACAATTAGAGTTTCTAAATAGTTTATGAAATTATGGACGTTTAGCGGAATAGGCGGGAGATTTGAATTCATTTGAAATCGCGTGAGGTGGCGGTGGGGCCCACCTCACTTAAGTGACTTATGCCATTTGTCCCCCATCACTATTCACTCACCTCCCTCCCTTTTCTCTCTCAAAACCGTGCTTCTCCTCCCACCATAGCCATTTCCTTCTAAAAACTTCATCCCCTCATAACTCACTCAATACTCACTCAAATCCAACAAAGTTTGTCACCAAAGTTGAAGGAAATCATCATCCAAATACAACCATGGTAGTCTTGAGCCTTGAAACTCGCTATATTGGGAGAAAATCCACACTTTCAGCCGCGACCTTTGGAGGATTTTTGAGGTTTTTGAGTTGTGTGTTCAAGTCATTGCTTGAGTATCACTTAAAGGAGTCTTAGGCCAAGCTTGTGAGTAAGTTTCAACACATTTCATTGGTTGAATCATGGATTAGAAATTTTGTGACCTAGAGCTATTTTGCATGAATTGATGTAGTTAGAGAGCTCAAATTGAAATTGTGTATTAGATGAAAGTGGCTTAGAATAATGTTTTAGAGTGATTGATGTCATAAAAATTATTGATGAAATTGGATGATAACTTAGGAAAATTTTGTGTTGAAATGTCATGACTTTGTGAAATTGATGTGTTGAATGATTGTGTAATTGAGTTGTAGAGTAGTTGTATGAGTTAATTATAAGATTATAAGGTGTGTGGAATTGTGAAATTGGATTGAATACCCTTTGGTTAGTAGGCTTGATGAATTCGGCCATGTGTGAGAAATTGGGGTTTGATGTTGTAAAAAATTATATGATTGGTGTGGTGTGGTTGTGTATGGCATTAAATGAGTGGTAAGTTGGTTGGATACATGAGACTTAAGGTTGGAACCATTGGATATGCATAAGTGTAGAAATTGGCCTAGAAGGGAATAATTGGAAAAATGGTGTTGTGATGGAGTTGGATGAAAAATGGGACTTGAAATGGTGTTGTAGTAGCCTTAGAATGCTAATGGTAAATTAAAATAAAATTAAGAAAATTATTTTGTAAATTTGGCCTAAAGAGGCCGAACCTATGTTGTGGAGAGGGTTAATTTTGGTGCTTTGTAATCTTGATAATTTGCACCGTGTGTTGATGATCCTCGTGTGATCACTGTAGGTTGCCTCCCATGGAATTGAACCAGGATTTTGATAAGTCGTCTTGAATCTATGCATGAATAATTGATAAGCTTGTATATACTTTGGTTGGTTGTAATTAAGATGGAAATGGCCTATGTGAACCAAGCTCGGTGATACTATGAATTGGAGCTATCAAGTGAAGGAGATTATTCAGGTAATTCCTTAGTACTGGGGTTTGATCCCCGTGTGTGCTCCACCATGCCCGATGAGGGTAGTGGTTGGAGGTGTATGTTGATAATGTAGTATAACATGCTCATGCATTAGTGTATGTTTGTGGTACATAGGATGTACCGAGTCTCTGGCCAGTAGAAAGTTTGCCTTCGGGCGTTACAGACTTCCACTGGATAAGTTTCCATGAGGGAGTTCCAGTTGACCTGGGGTCGTGGTATGTCATCCGTAGAGGATCACACTAGGAAGTCTCGGGTGTATATGGATGGAGGGTGCCTTGGTTGATGTTCTAGGAACACTTCCTTGGATTGGAACCCGTAGGCTATATGCCGAGGCCAATAGGCCGGATGTTGTGTGGTATTAGCATCGACCATTCCAGTTTCATCGTATTTTATTCCATATGCTTCCCTACTTCACTAAATTCCTTGCTTTATCCCGTTTTGGAATGTTGTATTATATTATTGTTATGCATCGAAGTGAGCCATTGGGCGGAGTATTCTCCAGAACCTCTGGGTTACTGAGATATATTCGTATATCTCACCCCGTCTTGGGGACTTTATTTCAAGTAATGGTTGTGGTGCTGGAGCGGCGGGCAAGAGGCCCGTAGGATGAGCTTGGACATAGGATTATTTTGCATTTTGTTGCCATTGGGCCTAGGCTAGACTTAGGACATGAACATTGCATGTGAGCTAGGATTATTATTTGTCATCTTTGTTCATGTCACATTTTGCCTAAGTTTAGCCGTCATTCTCATGATTTATTTTGGAGAGTATGATGTTGTATATTGGTTATGCTTTCTGGAAGTTATTGTAATATTTGTAAAGAGGCACTGTAAATTGTATTATTGAGACCTCTTGTAATATTGAAGCATGTATATGATGAAAGGGCAATAGGCCTATTCTAGGATTTGATTTGTTTTTTATGTCAAAGAAATGCATGCAAAGGAATTAATGTGATTGAAATGGTTTAAGATTTGATAATGTAATTGTTAAGTTGTAAAGTAAGCTCATTGATATAAATTGTGAAGGGTTGTAAGAGCACCAAGGCATTGCTGGTCCTTGAGTGCCACCCATGTCTATTAGGTATCATTTGAGGTTAGATAACACACCTTTAAAGGTGGGAAATGTTGGAAAAACAAAGAAGACTCTGGCAAATTTTTTAGAAATTGACATACTTTAGGTGAACTTTGGGAGAGCATATCTCCCTCCAAAAAGGTCCAATAGGGATGTGCCATACACCATTGTAAAGCTTGAGATGTTAGCTATCTTATGTAAAATTTGAGAACCAAAGGAGCATCACGAAGCCCTGTAGAAGCCAAAGAGCCCAGACTGCTCAAAACGCCCCTGCACATGGGGCTGTCACTGCCATTTTTTGGGAAATTTATTCCCGCTTTGTTTCTTGGTCAAATTAGGTGCATGATATGTCAAATTTAAGCTTGAGGTGTTTAGTTTACTGTATAAAAATTTGAGAGCAAGTGGTGGAGTGGATTTTCCAGAATCGTTGAGAGAGTGAGGGCTGTTTGGAGCCCTATTTGAGGGTGGCTGGCAGATTTTCTTGTCCAACTTCAAACGGTGATAACCGGAGCAAACGAGAACTTTTTTTATCTTGTGATAGGTCTTTAGAAAGATAATTAAGTTTAGAATAACATACTAAAATATGAGAGATTTGTGGCATGCGGATTTTCCGCAGTAATTAAAATACTGAATCATGTTCGGATAGGTAGAAAACGTAAAAGTGATATTTAAGCTAAGTGAGTTTATGGGAACCCCTTACTGACTTAAGAGGATTGTTATATGATATCTAAGAATTTAATATTATTATTCCGCAATAAGTTATCAGTTACGATCACAACTTTTATTTATTACGCTTTATTATTGTTTTAAATGCTCACGTAATAAAAAGAAAAAAGTTTACTTACATTTTTATAAATGAATTGTTGTGATTGTAACTGTGCCTAATATCATAATCAATGTTAACAATACCGGTACGTAATGAGCTGTTACATTGTAAGCTTTAATTGGGGGAAATTCTATAAAATTGCAATGTAAGGCAAATAAGGATTGTCATGGTGTTGTTGAAGGTTATTGAAATGATGGAATTGGTTAGTTGAAATTAAAACACCATGGAAGGTATTTTTTGCATATTTGATCGTGGACTAGGGTTTGTATTGAGGCTATGTTAAGTTATTGTTTGTAACTTGTTTGAGAAGTTATTAATGGTCATTATTTGTATGATCATTGTAGGTTACCTTCTTCAGATCCGATTGTAGAGGATTGAGCTAGGAACTTTTTACAGGTAAAATTTTGTGTGTCTTGGGTAATCCCTTTGTGTGCTCTATCACGCCCATTGGGGATGTTGGAATTTGTGACCTTTGATAATGTTTAATAAAGTATGCTTATGCATTGAACATG
Organism: Gastrolobium bilobum; assembly: GCF_033153095.1. NCBI lineage: Eukaryota > Viridiplantae > Streptophyta > Magnoliopsida > Fabales > Fabaceae > Gastrolobium > Gastrolobium bilobum. The sequence goes on along the minus strand of NW_026897914.1, from coordinate 327,670 downwards.
TTATGTGCAATATGTATATTGTTTGTGAGGCCTGATTGTCTGTGAAGCCTGATTGCTTTTGGGTCTTGATTGGTCGTGATGCCTGATTGTCTGTTCTCTAATCAATAGAAATTGGGGGGGCTTTCGTCGGATAGGACTCTTTGTGGGGGTTCCGGTTAACGTTGTGTCTTGGAGTTGTTAACACTCTAGGAATGTCTCGGCAGTTATATGATGGGGTCCTTGAACAATATCCATGAGGGATGTTCTCGGATTTGTGCCTAGTTGATTGTATGATGCACTATATGGATATTATCTCTGTTTGCATATTTGAGTGGGCCATTGGGTGGAGTAACTCTCCAAGACCCATGGTTTACTGGGATTGTCAAATCTCAGCCCACGTTATGGGATCACATTTCAGGTACCACTAGTGTTGCTGGAGGAGCTTTGGGCAAGAAGCCTACTTAGTTGGGATACAAGCATATAGAGTATTTTGTCATGTACACAGGAGTGCATGAGGATTAATTGACATTTTGAGATACTATATTAATGCACATAGTAGTTGCTTATTTTGTATCATTGACTTAGTGCATGAACATTGGTCTTGCATGTGATGTTGTTGCCATGCTTAGGTTTGTTCATGATTTTTTGTTTAAGTCATTCGATTATTATGCTGTTTATGTAATAGTTGTATTTATCTAGTTATTGTAACCCTAATTATATCATTGAAAGATCTTGTATATGTAAATATTGATGTAAATGATGGAAGAGCTTTAGGCTTATTTAGATATTGATGATGTATAATTATAAAGGATGATAAATGAGATACTGTGTATGAAAGGGTAATGTGAGGAATTGATAATGTGAGATGGAATTGTAAATTGAGTAAAGAGACATAATATGAATTGATGAATATTGTGGGTTGTAAGTGCACCAAGAAATGTTGATCATTTGGATGTCCTCTATATTGTCATAAAATTTGGTGTCATTTGGAGTTGTAGAAACTGCCCGGTTCAAGTTTGATTGTGGATTGTCCTATTCCGCACTATATGTGACAACTTCTGCCTATGATTTTTTAAAATTCATCTCTCTATCATTTCTTACCTAAATTAGGCTTATGATAAATAAAATTGAAATTTGAGGTGTCTACTAGAAAATATTAAAATTTGTTGGCAAAAGATAAGTGGAACATTTGTAGTTTCAGAAATAGTTAGGGATGTTAGTGAACTCGACAGTGCAATGTTGATAGTTTTAAGGAATTAACTTACAGCAAGCGTATTCAGAGCTATAGAACTCCAATTGAGGCGCGTGATACCTCGTTGGAAAGCTAGAAGATTCTAGTTTATCTTATCAAAAGATGGGAATTTATGACATGTAGTCCATCTGCAGTTTTGAAAAATCTGAGGGTAACTCCGAGTTGTAAAACGTCAAATTGTGTATTTATGATTTGTTGGTTTATGGGAACCACTTAGCAACTTTAAATAGACGTTATATGATGTTAAACAATAGTATTTATGATTCCGCAATAGTTTTGAGTTACGATCATATTTTTATAAAATGTTTAATACGAGTGTTTTATAAAGTGTGAGAATAATTGTGAACGATATTAAAAAGGAAAAGTTTTTCCGTATTTTTGAATATACTGTTGTGAATGTAACTGCGCTTAATATCATAATTGATGATAACATAATCGGATGCATACAGGGTGTTACAATAGTTGCAGAAATTGGAAGAGTAAATATAAGCCTAATCATTTTTTTAATAAGAGGGTCAATGATAGACTTTCCAAGTTTTGCTAGCCAATGACCAGTGTGATTTTAAAAAGAGGGGAGATTTTTTTACCACCAAAAAATTCACTACCAATCCACTATCTATTTAATCAGCATTTTCTCTCTCTTCTCAAACTTTTCAGCATTCTCTTTCTCTGATCCAATGGTGATTAGATAGATAGTGGGTCGGTAGTGAATTTTTTTGGTAATAAAAATATTTCTCCTCTTTTAAAAATATTATAAGATTTGGCCACTTAAAAAATATAAAATATTCATGAAATGGACCATTAAAAAAAATTAAAAAAAGAAGAAGAACAAAAGACAATGAAAAAATTAAGAAGGAAGGTGCATCTGCGATGATAAAAATATATTACTGTTATGTTTATTCCTTGTTATCAATTCAATAACAGCGTAGCCTCTATTTTCTAACAAAAAACAATTAATAAATAAAGAGAAACAAATAAAAAGAATAAAAATTTATTCTCAGTTGCGTAAGCTTTGAGAATCAATGGTGAGTGGATTAATCATTTGGAATAAATGAAAAGTTGAGAACTACACAAAAGAGTAGCGAAATTTGGCAAAGGAAAGAAAAGCATGGTGGCAACGAATTAGGTTTAAGAAAAAATGTGTTTGGTAAATGAGATCAGAGGAGATTACGAAAAATTAAAAAAATCATGAGATATTGTTTTATTAAAAAATAATAACATATTATTTTGTTAAAAATAATAAGATATTATTTTATTAAAAATAATAAGATATTATTTTATTTAAATAAAATAAAATATTATTTATTAAACAAAAATACAAACTGGGCTTGGAGAAATATTTTTGCCTTTAAAACATAAATATTTTTCCTATGAATACTAAAATAATATGAATGTTTAGAATAACACTTCCATCACAAACGTAAACAGAAAATACTTAAGTATTTGTTTTCGATATTTTTTGCAAAAATATAATATTTTCAGCCATAACTCAATATGAAAAAATACCCATATTTTTAATCAAATAAAACAAATAAATCATGCTAAATTCATAATACCTTAAATTTAATTTTTGTCATCACATAAATCATAAGTCTTCCGTAAAACTTATTTGTCTTATCCTAACTAACATTTTTTTCTGCCAAAACGTTGCATAATATAAAAACTTGAATATACAAAAATCTTCACCAAATATAAAAAATTTGTCATTTTAATTATTATTTTCTCTCTTTTGTATTCCAAATAATAAGAGTTTAATTTTTATTTACTGTAATGTTAACATTTTTTGCACAATAACTCTCACAAACTGTAATGTTTAATTATAGTCAAAATTTAAATTGTGCGTTTCCACATAATTAAGTAATGAATTAAAAAAATGGATTATTGTTTTTCATGTTTTAGGAGATAATTATATCTCCTACATACACATAAAAATGTTGGGCCCATGTGAAAAAAGAGAAAGAAAAAAATAATAATGGTGTATTCCAAATAATAAGAGTTTAATTTTTATTTACTGTAATGTTAACATTTTTTGCACAATAACTCTCACAAACTGTAATGTTTAATTATAGTCAAAATTTAAATTGTGCGTTTCCACCTAATTAAGTAATGAATTAAAAAAATGGATTATTGTTTTTCATGTTTTAGGAGATAATTATATCTCCTACATACACATAAAAATGTTGGGCCCATGTGAAAAAAGAGAAAGAAAAAAATAATAATGGGCCCCACATATTTTTATGAATGTGTAGGAGAAAAAATTATCTCCTACAATACGAGAAACAATAAGCCCTAAAAAAATACGCTAATAATGGATGAAAACTAAATCCAATAAATATATATGCGTATAAAACAAATAATATATTTTTACAATTGTGTTAATTACCATGTTCCAATTTTCTGATAATTATAATAGTAAATTATTTATCACTGTCCATTATACATTCAATTTATTTTCATATTACTTCTTATTTATTTTCACCACCTATATAAAAATAGATAAATTACCTTTTTTAATTCAATTACATCAAAGCAATAGAATAAAAAAGAGAATTTAATTTGATATATTGTAAAAACTATAAAGTTTATTGTTGCATCCAATCGTGTTTCTATACCATTTAAATTAATGACTTTGACATATTATACAACATAATAAAATTCTATATTTACATATGGGAAAACATTTTCTCCTTTTAAAGGAGAAAATTTTTCGCCTACTAGTGACTCATAGCATAAGTGAGTCCTACTTTGAATTATTTTCGCTCTCGACTATTTTGTGAACCCCACCTACGTTATGAGTCATTAGTAGGAGAAAAAAATTTTCCTTTAAAAAGAGAAAATGTTTTCCCTTTACATATTATCAAAATTAAACTCTAAAGCCAACAATAACTGATACAATTGATAAATACATAATGTGTCAACAAAGTTAATTGAGGTAGATATCTTGTAAGTCCGCTGATGTGTTATATATAAGTTTATTGTGAACACTCATTGACTCTAGGATCATATCCTCACTTAAGAATGAAACAATCATCCTTGACCCTAAATTTTTCGTTATCAAACAACAAAAAACCCTAAAAATAATCAAATAATAATTCCAGACTTAATGACCTACTATATGCAAAAAATTTACCACCGTATTATAATTAGTCCCACGTCATTTCTTAGAGAACTAGATTCTAATTTGCCACATAATCTAAATGTGAAGAGATATGAATTTTAAAGATGTGTAAAATCTAAATCAAATACCGCACGATTGAATATGAACCCAAAAATTGAAGATTAATGTTTCCACAGATAACGTATCCGAACGAAGCAGACCTAAATTCATATATTAACAAAGGCATTTAATCAAAGATTGAGCACTAAAATTCGTATAACGAAAATTAAAAAGAAAGTGGAAAAAAATTATGGCAGGATACTGATATTGCTTTTGTTCTCATCTTGCAATCATCTACAGGCAAGCTAAATAAATAACATAAATAAAACAAGAAAAAAAATAAAAAACATTGATAATGGAGGGCAGAACGGGAACCCATTTTCTAAAATGGATGAGTGCTAGCGTAAGCAGATAGACACCAAGTTTTACTGCCAGAAAACTAGATAAAAGGAACAAATCAAATTGAATAATACAAATAAAAATTGACTTTATCCTTTCTCGTCAAATTTTACCATCTGCGAGTGAATCTAAACTTTAGCCTCACCAAGTTCAACATCCATCAAAGCACTGTTTTCTATTCCAACCTTGAGCAGTCTAATTTCTTCTTCTGTTAGGCTGTTTTTCGCATGATGAGCGATCTTGGCATTTGATTGCTTTTCAACCTCCACAGCCCAACTATAAATTATCATGCCAACAACTGCGAGAATCATTCCCATGATATTCTTGAAAGTTAGCTCTGAATCGAATAGCAGCCACCCCAATGTCAGAACACATACTGTTTTCATGTGGCCTAAAACCTGGAAGGAAACAGCTGAGAAGCGCCCAATGCAGAGGTACTGGCTCACATTGCAAAATACAGCTAGCGAGCATGAAACAAGAATGAAAAACTGCAGGGATTTGCGAAGACATTAATTAAACCATCCAACACTCTGTATAATTAAAGACAAATACAGAGAGAAACAAACTAGATCCAACAGGGGAAAAGGATGATCACTTACGATGACACCAGAAGACATCTTATAGTTGGTTATCAATTTGCCACTAAGGTAGTAATCAATAAATGGACCAAGAGTAAGAAGAGAGAGAGCTTGAATAGGTGCAGTCTTACTCAGCAATTCAAAAGATCCAATTGAATATTTCTTTTGAAGAGAACCAATTGACTGTCACAACAAAGGGAAAGAATAATCAGGTACAAAAAAGAATCAATCCCACAAATAGCATAATTACCAGCATATAACACAAAAAGTGCCTTTGTAATAGAAAGTATGTTCTCAACTCTCCTATTTAACAATGAAATCTATCTGATCTAACACGACCACTCACAGGCAAAACACAAGATCAAAAGAACAAAAATGATGCTTCCAGTTACGATATTACATCAGCTTAAATTCCATCTAGCACTCACCTTTAATTACTCCAATTCATAATATACCAAGGATACAAATAAATTTCACTGCTGGAGACACTTTTTCTATTGTCCGGGCTTAACCCTGGCTACAGAGCCTTGGGCTACAACAGTCATGTATAAAATGACATGAGAAAATGAAATCACAACAATAATTGACATAAGCTCCATATTGCCTGCACAGTGGAGCAGAAACGGTAATGATACTTACAATTTGCTGTAAAGATGTTGATAAAACTGCTACAGAGGCACACACGAAACCTTTGAGGTTAACTTTCACATCAGTTACAGTGCAAACACCAACACCAATAACCACAACCATGACTGACATTTTCACTTCCTTTGAGTATTGCTTGTTGTGAAGGATCCACTCCATCACACAAACCACTGGAATCATGCTTAGTTTTGATATCTGTTCACATATACAATGATAAAATTAAAACCTTAAAAATGGAGGGAATGAAAATTCAAAATTAAAACACGAGAAGGTGCATTTAGAGGTTAGAACACATGGGGGGTAAAAGCTGAGTCATGTGAATGGAGAGTCTGAACAATTTGAGAGTGCTGCAAATCTCAATATTTAAAAAATGAGATATAATAGTAACTACAACGAATATTTCTAAAACGAAGAGTTGAGCACAATTTGAAAATACAAGATAATAAGGATTGTAGTCTTGCTAAAGCTTGCAAACGTATTTCTGAGAGCATACATTGACAAAATGCCTTAGCTAACATCCAATGCCTATATAAGTTGTCAGAAGTTCTTTTCAGGATGTAAAATTTAGACTAGAATCAATTTTTGGACTTAACTTGCAATGGTATTCCTTAGATATAACAATAAGTATCTTTTCAAGTGCTAATACTTCGAAGGTTGACATTACCAATCACAGTTGCAGACGATCAAATGGAAAACAATATAGACTTTAAATCTCTCATTGTAGCTCTTTAAACAACCTGGAAGGTATATCAAAATTTAAAATATACCAGCACCTTGACGGAAACTGGTTTAAGATTGCAAGAAATTTAAGAAATTAAACTTTACTGATGTACTCTCCCTTAGGATCAGAATAAAGTCTTCTAGGTAGAGGTAGAAGAATTTCAAGGAAAGTTCCCTCCCTGTCTCTCATAACTCCAAGGAATTGGAATCCCCGGCCCTACTGTTCTAACTTCTAACTGAAAACCTACCTCTCCTATTTTTCCCTCCTCCTTTTACACTTCCTTTCCTTCCCTTATTCAACTAACTAACTCTAACAATTGTAACTAGCAAGGCCTAACTAATAGAGCTTGGCCCACTTGGCTCTTTGCGTCCATCATTATTTCTTCTAGCATATGTGTTCCTAATTAGGGGTTTCTAACAATAATCCCCTCTAAAAGTTTCATCTTGTCCTCAAGGGTGAAAGGCCAAGATGTATCATGGACATCAAAATAACTCCCACTAGGGTCACATTGCTTGAAACTCAAATATAGTTCCCAATTCACTGAAATCCTCTTTTTTTACGGCTAACAGCAGCAGGGTCAGGAAGCACATGGTTCATCTTTGCAGTAGTATATCCGAACTAAGGTACAAGGAGATGTGCAGCCCGGTTACAAAAGCTTGTTAGTTGTTATATAAACCAATTTAGAGGTACTGAAATGGAGGAACCAGAGCTCGAAGTATGCCGTCAAGCGATGGTGATGGATGTTTTTGCGGTGTATACAGCGGAAGGAGGGTGGTTTGTGAAGGCCTGGAGAGAGCTGGGTGAGTGGAGAGTGCAGCACAGTTTTAGCAAGCAGGGGGTTGATACATCTTCACCCCTTAAGGTTTATTCTAGAAAGAGGTTTAGGGGCAATGTCGGTATAAAAAATAATATCAGCAACAATTCAAATGCTGACTCAGCAGCAAAACCATTGGGAGGGAATATACAGAACATGGGCCTTTCTGTTACACACGATGGAGGAGGGAGTACCACCAAACACACGACACAAGTGGCTGGTTTCTTAAATAGAGGGGAAAATGATTGAGAAGAGCACACTGGGACGGGGACTAGGCTGGAACTTGGGAGAATTCAGAGCTACTCAAATAGTCCTGAGCTATCGTTTATTTCCTTATTGTTAACTCCATTTACTGTCATTTATTTTCCTGTTTTGGGGTTGTAATTTCCCTTTCTTTTCCAATTTGTGAACAACAAAATGTATTCTATTATGGATGTTTGTAATGCTGGAGTGAATTAATACAAGTTGTTGGTTATTCTCAAATTTCTCCCTATTCTTGATCTTTGATTCATATCAATTGGTATCAGAGCTTTCACTATGTCTCTCAGTTGCAATTAAGCGCACGGCGGGTGACAATGGCATTGCAATGTTCACCAAGGGCTAGTAAAAAAAAAACTAGCACCAAGCCAAGCCGCGTGTGCGCTAGGGCTGAAGAGCATGGTGGGATATTACGATCCAATTGCAAGGTATCGGACTTGGAGTACCACATCGGAAACATAAGGTACTGGTAGGGGTGTCAATATAGGTTTTGACACGCGGGTCGACCCGCGACACGACACGAAAATTCGTGTTCGGGTTGACCCGCAAAAAAATTAGTGTCGTGTTGGAAAAAATGACACGTAAAAAATTCGTGTCGTGTTCGTGTTGATGTATTCGTGTTCGTGTCGACCTGTATTTTTTTAAATTATTTTATTTTTAATTTTTTATTATTATTTTTTTAATTTCGATCCATTTTTTTAAATTTTTTTGTCAATTACCGTTTTGACCCCTATTTTGCGTGTTATTCGTGTCGTGTCGTGTCAACCCGCAAAAAAATCGTGTCGTGTCAGTGTTGAAGATTTTGACACGAATAAAAATTCGTGTCGTGTTAATGTTGATGTATTCATGTCGTGTCGAATTCGTGTCGTGTCAACCCATTTTGACACCCCTAGGTACTGGTGTGGGGTTTATAAGAACTTTGGGCTTTCCTACCTTACAAATTAGTTTTTGGGGTGAGACTCCCAAGTTTCATATTAGCGGGTGAAAAGTCCCTTGCAATGGTGGGGGACATGTGTTTTACAAGAGAATTTTCCAGATTGTCTACGGGAAGATGGTTACTCTGCAGGCATGAGGTGTGTCTTGAACGTGGGGCAACCACACCAAAAAGTGATTATTTGACATCACAGTGGAGATATTTTGGGATGGTGATGTTTAGTACTGTAGTAGAGAGTGGATATTAGGCCAGATGTGAGGCCCAATAGTCCAGTCCAGAAGAATACCTCTCCTCCAATTGCCTTCCCTTGGTTGAAGGACTAATAGCAAAACAAGCATATGCTAATAATTCCCTTGCATCAAAGTGTTGCACCACCACGATCACCCAACCATACGCACGATTTCCATTGAGTAGCAAAATCTCTGGTTGCTTACTCTCATTTGGAAACTTCTTATAGCCAACATTTTGCAACTCCTCCATTTCTGCCATGCTTTCTTGACCAAATCTTGTACAACTCCCAAATCTTGAGAGCTCTGATACCAGCTCATGGAAACTGGTTCAAGATTGCAAGAAAATTAATAGAGGAACGGAATTTTATTGATATAGTCTCTCCCTTAGGATCAGAATCAAATCCTGTAGGTAGAGATAGAAGAATTACAAAGAATGTTTCCTCTCTGTCTCTCATAACTAAACGGAATTGGAATCCCTGACCCTCACTTATGTTCTAACCGAGAGCCTACCTCCTATTTTTTCCCTCCTCCTTTTATCTTCCTTTCCTCTCCTATTTAGCGCTCCTTAATTCACGATACAATTAATCATACACATGCAAATCATTGTGATGCGCACATAACATGAGTGTAGATTAGGTACACATAATTACCCGGGTGTGAATTTGACAGAAAGATATACGTTTAAAAGGGAAGCGAATACACGCCAAAATCAGAAGGATGAAACAATTAACTAAAAACGCAAAAAAAAAAAGGAGAAGGAAAGAGATCGATAGACATAAATGCTCATCAGAAAACCGTACTTGGTAGAATCCAACAGAGTTAAGCATGAGGCTGAGGTTCATCCCTGTGATAGACATATTGGCAACCACTGAGAACCAAAGAAGCTCCCACATAGGAACATGCTTCGACGCAGAATAACCAGTAGCATTTGACACAAGACCCACCAAAGCAGTTACAGCAAAGTGGAACCCAGTTAACGTAGTGGCTGCAAAAAAAAAAAAAAATTAAATAAATAAAAAAATACAAGTAACCATGAACAAAAATTCTTGCATTTAATAACAACAGCAGATTGTAACCGCAACAAAATAAACTAGATGCATTTTTAAAATAGTAAATCAGAGAACAGTTTGAAAATTTGGATCTGGCTAAAGATAATACTAGATCCAGAACGAAATAAATAGCTACATTTACAGGAAGCTGAGAGATCTAACAGAATCTAAAGAATGCAGGAGGAGAAGTTAGAGATCTATTAATCTTAGATTCAAACATTAAAAAAAAAAAAAAAATTGGATTTAGATTAAAAGGAAGAGAATAACCGAAGGTGAAAGAATAGCCATTGTTGGACATAAGCTGTTTGTTAGCCATGATAATTCCAACGGAGCTAACAACGTTCATAGCCCATGCTCCCACATCAGAAATCGATGACGATTTCTTTTCGCTCTCCATCTTCTTCAATTTTCGTAGGGTTCCAAAACAAATTGCGGTTAATTCAACTTGTGTGGTGTGTGGTGTGTGGTGTATGTGTATATATACGAGAAAAGGAACAATATACAGAGACCAGATCTGAGGGAGAAAAAACGGTATATAAATATTGATATTGATATACCGTCACAACAGATTCACAAAGGAAAAGAAGAAAAAAGTGACAGGTTTATCTTTATCTGTATAGTACACACGCAAATTCGCTTTTTTTCTTTTCGAATTCAAATTCAATTTGAAAGTTGAATCTGAATGAGGTTACGTCGTCGACAGTGTGGAAGGGAGAAACGTTTTTTTTGTTTTTGTGTGTTTTGGGGATTTGAGAGTTTTAGTATAGTGAGGGTGATGGCATCATGTGTAGCTAGCTTTCTTCTGTCTGCATTCTCTCCTCCCACACAAACACTTCACTTCCCCGTTGTTTCTCTTTAGTCTTACCTTCACGTTATTATTTGTCTTGTCTGTCTGTTCCTCTTGCGTCTTCACCTCCACCTCACTGAATCTGTTAAAAAAATATAAAGAAAATAAAAATTATTTTATTCAGGATGTAGCCACATGGAATATTCGAACTAAGAAAGTTTTAATTAATTTTTGGAATAAATGTTTCTCGTGTTATAAAAAATAAAATTATCACGTACATATAAAAATATGTAAGACTCACGTGAGATTATGTAAAAAAAATATGAGTCTCACATATTTTTATACATGTGTAGGCAATGTTATAAAAATCGGATCGATCCAGCCGGGTCGACCAAACAACCGGTGAACTGGTCCGATTTTCATATTGGACCAATCATGTTACAGAATCGATGAGACCTGACCGATTTTTGTAAAAAACGATGACCTGACCCGGTTTAAAAAAAAAAACTAATTTATTCTCATCAATTGATGTCTTCCTTTTTTTAACTCTCAAACATAAATGATTTGTTTTCTTTTGAAATATTTAAGTGATTTCTAGCTTTTTAACTTATATAGATTATGTACCTACAACACTAGTATTATCTTGGTTATACAATACACAGAGAATCTTGATTTGATTTATAATTAGAGATGTCATTTACTGAAACTGAAACATCAGTATAACAAATATTATATGTTTGATTACTCTTTTATTAGACAATGATATGTAATTTATTATTTTTCATATTAAAATATTTGAAATTGGAATTTTTTTACATGTATTTAAGTATATTTATAGATTTTTTTAATATAAATTATAGATTTGCATATATTTACCAGGTCATCTGGTTGAACCAGTGACCCAGTACCTCGACCGATTCGATAACCTAACCGGACCGGGATTAATAACATTGTGTGTAGGAGATAAAATTATCTCTATTAATATAATGGGAGGTTATAATTACCGCCTCTTTTTCTTATTATCTTTTACTATTAAATCTTAACTGTTAATTTTCGTCAATCTAATTATTGTAATTTCTTAGGTCATACTTATTAATTAATTATTAATTTTTAATAAATTATAACCGTTAGATTAATGAAAATCAATGGTAAAAATTTGATAGTAAGAGACAATAAAAAAAAAAGATAATAACTATAATCTCCCTTATTAATATAATAATGAGAGAATTTACTTACATCCTCTTGTAACATTTTTCTTAGTCAAAATAAAATTAACAATTACAACTTACAAAGAACATTTAATGAAAGTTATTGACTTGACTTTTGTTCAAAGATAACTGAATAGTTGTAACAAGTTATAGGAAAATATATTGTTTGTATAATTTAAGTTTATAATAAGGGAATAACATCTATTTTTCAAAGATATAAACTTATATTCTTTTAGATTTTAAACGTTGATTTTCGTCCATCAACGGTTATAATTTATTGAATTAAAATTATTAATTAATTAATAATAAATTTGGCCCATTAAGTTTGGCCTAATAGATTATAACCGTTGATGGACGGAAATCAACGGTTAAGATCTAAAAGGATATAAACTTATATCCTTTAAAAGGATATATGTTTTTCCCTTATAATATTATCCAAATTAATTTAAATTTAAAAAAACAAGATTAAGTAATTAACTATTAATTTTGAAAATTATTTTGACACTTACGTGAATTTAAATTATTTATAATTTAAATTAAATTTAAATTAAATTTTAAAAATTAAAAAGTATAAAAAATAAATTTAATTAACTAATCACGTTACTTTATTCTATAAGTATGAATTTAAGGTGTATTTGATTTGTTAAAACAAAAGGAAAAACATAACATATAATAAAATTTATACTCTACTGAATCTACTCAATTGTTCAAAGAGAATAATTAAACGCAACTGGGCCTAGCCCCTCTTTATTTACAAAAAAATAATAATAATTAAACGCAACTCGACACAAATTTCAAATTTTTTTGTTGCTCACTGAATTGGGTTATAAAATTTTGTCCAGAGCGTAAAAAGAAAAAGAGATCATCCTGAAAATTCGCACTAGGAAAGTTTTATTAAAATTTTAAAATTAAATAATAATTTTTTATCCCCTGATGTAATAAATACTTAAATTGAATGTTGACTTAAAAATAAGAATAATTAATTTATCATTATTTTTTAAATTTTTTTATCATAAATTAAATATTTAAAATTTAATTTAATTTAAATTTTAAAAAAATTCAATCATGTAAAAAATAATTTTATTCTAGAAGTATAAATTCCAGGTGTATTTGATTTGTTAAAAAATAACAGAAAACACAATACATAGAAACAGATTATATATATATATATATCCTAGATGGGGTATGACCCCAAACAGGCTAAAAGGAATAAATACAACGATGTCTAGTCAAACCACTTAAATCAGCTAAATACAGTAAATAAATTTCCAAAGGGAGTCTGAAAAAGAACAATACTCCTTTTTGATCTGGATTTTCAAAGGGGAGATTAGAGAGCCAATCTGCACAATAATTCTCTTCTCTATATGTGTGATTTATCTTCACTGACATTTTTATCCATACATTGTCGTATACGAGTCACAATATGAGACTCACAGGCTGGCTCTTCTCTCTGGGTGAGCCACGTGATTACTACTTCAGAATCACTTTCAATGATAACAAATTATATTTTATTCGAATGTATTAATAGTATAGTTAAAAGCAATCAAGCAACAAAATAAATCTCTAATTTTTTTGTACCCACCTAATTAGGTTACAAAATTTTGTTCATAAAATAAAAAGAGAAATAAAGGAATAATTCGTTATCCCAACTTTATTCCACTCAAAAGAATATATAAGTGGGTACCTTAAGCTCGGTACAGTTGGTAAATAGTTGGGTCCTTTAAACTTGCTGACATGAGTTCGATATCTAATCGTGTGTATGAAAAATGCTTTATTGGGAGAAATTTACTCACTTCACGTGATCTCTCGCCTCGAAAGAATTAGTCTTCGACTATCAGTTGATCATACATTGGGTAAAATATATATATATATATATATATAATAAAAATTATATTATAATGTCATGTGTCGACCGGTTAATAAGATTATTATAATTCAAATATAAAAAAAAATATTAAAAGGATAAATTGAAAATTTTAAACAACAATCAAATTTTATGGTGTCAGATAAGAAAAAAAAGCTGACAAAGTTTATGATTAAATTTAAATTATAAAATAAGGGTTAGGTTATACTTACAACCTATTTTATTGACAACTTCTCACAATCATCTCTTGACTGTTGATTTTCGCTATCATTTATTGTGAATTAATAATTAATTAATGAATTTGATTTGCGAAAATAATAACCGTTGATTGACAGAAATCAACGGTTAAGATATGATTATAAGATGTTGTAAACGAAAATAGGTTATAAATATAACCTTCCTCGTGATTCATTCCCCAACTTGGTCCAGCATTTGGGATGATTAAACAGAAGTGATTGACTTAACGAAATGTAGGCTCATGTTTCTTAACATAGAGCACATCATAGCATTTTCACATTTAACTATTTGTGTATGCCAGAATCACAGATATATCCCTCAAGGATAAAGTATATCAATGGGATTTTTAGTAGCAATGATAAAGATCAAGACTTTATTAGAGTTTTTTTGGGTGCTATATCTCAAAAGGGGTGTGTGTAAATGGCTACAGTGGTTATACATTTTTGCACAATAAGAACTCATGAATGGATAGGGGTGTTAACGTGTCGAGCCGAGTCAGGCTTTGATCTTAAAATGTTAAGCTTGTGTTTAATGTGACAGCCTGATCAAACATATTACCTGTTATGAATATAATTATATAATTATATAATTATCGGTACGTGGTCTGACTTATTTATAAAAAATGAAAACCTGGTTTAGCTTGTTTAAGAAAAATAAGACAACAAAAATTTATGCAAACAAAATGTACAATTAACAGTACAAGTAACTCCATAAATATTCATAAATTTAATGTATATACAAACAACATAATATATAACAAAATCATTCAAAAAATTTGTTTAACTAATAAAATGGAGTGAAATGAATTGAGAGAGAGGAGACTATTACAAGTAGTATAAAAAATATAAAATAAAATTAAAATTTAATATACTAAGCCAACTTGAAAGGCTTTAAGGCCGAGCTTTTGAATTGAAACATGATGTTTTTTTATTAAACGAGCTTTTATATAAGTTCAAGCTTGATTTCAACAACTAGTTTTAAGCATATAAGCTCATACTTTCACGAACCGAGCCAACCACCCGAAATTTATTTATTAGCGTTACTTATGAATAGAATAGATAATGATGTCCCTTCAATAAGAGAAGGAGGTATTTAAAGAGGAGATATTATATTATTATTCTCCAAGCATGGGAGAGATAACGATGAATGGGAGACTAGAGTTGTATCACCTGTGTCAAGTCTTGCTTCTGCTGCAAGATGTGCTGCGCTGACTATAAATATACAATGAGCAGCAATACAAAAATAACGGCAATCTCATGTGACGAGCCTTCATAGCTCGTCATAAAATATCCTCAAGAAAGTTTTAAATACCGGCTATTAAGCCCAACTTATTAGACTTAAAAGGGCCGACAGAACACACATTAACTTTCTAACCATCATATAACTTTGCGTGTCGGGATGGCTATTTAATCAACATAGTTCATTTCATTATAAGGAATTCTCTGCAAATAATCAACCCTGCTACTCTCATAATAGTAGCACCAATGTGCCATAATAATCGGTCCAGCCGAGCTTCAATTTGATTTCGGACTAATAAATTATATGTGTATTTATTTTTTTAATTTTAATTAATTCATATCATAATATATTTAAATTATATTAAATATAGAATACATGAACAAGCAGCACTAAGAGGTTTTTTAACCATTTTGTCCTTAATTAATTATTTAATAACTATTTTGCCCCTGATTGAAAACTATCTACCAATTTGTCCTTCTTTAATCGACTAAGCCAAAAATTTAATTGACTAAATGATCGAATGAAGATTTAGTCGATTAAATCTCCCTATTTAATCGACTAAATCTCCCTATTTAATCGACTAAATCTCCCATACAAAATGTTGTTCTTCTGATAAAGAGGTAGATTTAGTCGATTAAGTTGAAGATTTAGTCGACTAAATCTTCATTCGATCATTTAGTCGATTAAATTTTTGGCTTAGTCGATTAAAGAGGGGCAGATTGGTAGATAGTTTTCAATCATGGACAAAATGGTTAAAATGCCAGCACTAAGAAGTATTATAGTTTTATTAAATATTTTTTAATTTTATTAAAAATAATTTTTTTTATATGAATGAAAATTAGACATATAATCTAATACATCTTACCCAAATCTTTCACTAAAAATATTTTAAATTTTACATAGAGTCAAATTACGAATTATAGCTCAGACCAAATTATAAATAATTATATAATTATATATAATAAATATAATTTGTTAAAATTTAACCCAGATCGATATCACACCCAAATTACATGGCGCTCTGCCAGTGATAATAACCATCCAGTGAACCTAGTTCCTTATAAAACATTTTTCACCCATAACCTATACGGGAATCATCCCTCATTTCAAAACTCATTGACGTAAACAAATTTATCATGGCAATGGCAATTCATTAATCAAACACATTTTGTAACATCCTAATTTTTTTCCTTCATTAATTTTAATATTTTTAATGACAAAATATGAATAATGTGAAAAAAAATTTACGTGTAAAAACAAATGCAAAGAAATTATAGAGAACGATTAATTTGCAATGCACAAACACAACCAACCTTTTAACTATGAGAGAATTGTGTTTGACCCATGATGCCTTACCCAAACTAACAAAAATAATAATGGTTAAGAAATTTAAACGAAATAAAATCATAAATAGATTTTATCATTTTAACAATACAATGAAGGCAGTGATAATGTGGAAATCCTACAATCACATAATACACGATAAATATAAAATTGTCATACATTGTTTATTTTATTTTATTTTTGAATATAATACATTGTTTATTTTTAATTATCTTGCATCCAGTTGCACTAAACACCGACCAATTTAATGACAAGGTAACTAATAATTGAGTAATCATATTATTGTAATCATATAACAAGATTTCTGCTCTGAAACACCATTAATATTGATACTAACTTACACAGCAAAATATCATAAGAAACAAACATTCTAGCCATTTTTAACCCAAGGATACCAATTTTTATACGTAACAAAATAACAAAGAAGGAAATTGTATACGAATAACTGAAGTGATAAATGGTATCAATTGATAGTATTTTCATTGATTTAAAACTGTACATCAATGTATCTTAAATAGAATAGGTTGTTACGGCTGTTACCAAACAGTCTGTTACCAAATAGTAAAACAACTTCCTAAAGATAAGTAACTACACCTAATTACAATAGGACTCAGTTATACATATCCTAACAAACTACAGGTTACAACATATCACAGCAAATCATAACAACATATAGAATCTTCTATTCCAACACTCCCCCTCAAGTTGGAGCATGAAGACATGAAATGCCTAACTTGGAAAGAACGGCAAGAAATGGAACACGACCAAGTGCTTTGGTGAAAATGTCTGCGAGTTGCAAATGAGAACGAACAAAAGTAGTTCGAATCGTCTTAGAAACCAACCTTTCCCGGACAAAATGGCAATCAATTTCAATGTGTTTAGTTCGCTCATGGAACACAGGATTTGCCGCGATATGTATAGCGGCTTGATTATCACAACATAATTCCATAGGATCATCATGGATAACATCAAGTGAAGCAAGAAAAGACTTCAACCATATCAATTCTGCTGTCGCGGCAGCCATGGAGCGGTACTCAGCCTCTGCTGAGGAGCGTGAGACAGTGAGTTGCTTCTTTGTTTTCCAAGAAACAGGTGAGGTTCCAAGCATAATGAAGAACCCAGAAACTGACCGGCGAGTTAAAGGGCAGCTGGCCCAATCTGAATCACAGAAAGCATGAATTTTGAGATCACTTTTGGAAGAAAGGAGGATACCTTGGCCAGGATTCATTTTGATGTATCTTAGTACCCGAATGGCAGCCTCATAATGTGCTTCCTTTGGAGCTTGCATGAACTGTGAAAGAGTGTGCACTACATAACTCAAATCAGGACGAGTGATCGTAAGGTACACTAGCTTGCCGACAATTCTTCTATAGCGACCTGGATCATCATAGTCAGGTCCATCTGCCAGAGCTAAGCGATGATTCTGTTCAATTGGAAACTGAACCGGTTTACAATCCAACAAACCTGTTTCTTTGAGGATATCTAATGCATATTTTCGTTGGCACAAGAAGATACCCTCATTGCTACGGGCAACCTCGATGCCCAAAAAATATTTCAAGTGACCCAAATCTTTAATTTTAAAACACTTGTTAAGATAAATCTTAACCTCTTGACATGCTTGGGAATCATTGCCTGCCAACACCAAATCATCAACATAGACTAGTATGGTCAAGAAGGTAGAACCACGCTTCAAAGTGAACAAAGTGTGATCTGCTTCGGATTGAACAAAACCGTATTTAATAAGTGAGGAACTCAACTTTGCAAACCAATTCCTGGGAGATTGTCGTAAGCCATATAACGACCTTTGCAAACGACACACTTTTCTTCCTTGTCCTTGATTAAAGCCTGCCGGTATGCGCATATACACTTCTTCGTCCAGTTCTCCATTAAGAAACACATTATGAACATCCATTTGGTGCAAGTACCAACCTTTTGCAGCTGCAACCGAGAGTAGAGTTCTAACACTCACCATTTTCGCTACAGGAGCGTAAGTTTCATGGAAATCTTCTCCTGGAACTTGATGATTACCTGCAATTACCAACCTTGCTTTGTAGCGCTCGATGCTACCATTGGAATGATATTTAATTTTATATACCCATTTACATGGAAGGGCATGTTTGCCTGCAGGTAAATCAGTGATAGTCCACGTATTATTTTCTTCTAGTGCATGTATCTCCTGAGCCATAGCTTTACGCCAAACATCATTGGTCATTGCTTCTTTAAATGACCGAGGTTCACTACCTGCATCAATAGCAGCAACAAAAACTCGATGTTTTGAAGAAAAATTGTTAGTATTCACATAGTTGGCAATTGGATACCGTATACCTGAGGTGGAGCTAGAAGAGGTGAGACTGGGAGTGTATGTATGTGCCTCAATCAGATTACATTTGTAGTTACTCAAATAGGACGGAGGCCTTCGTGTGCGTGCTGGACGAAGAGAATCGTTTTGAGCTGATTCTGCACTTCTTTGCACAAGTTCGTGAGTTGAATCTTCATTCCTTTGTACGAGAGCAGGAGCTGGATCCTCACTCCTTTGCACTTGATCAGCATTTGATGTAGAATCTTCATTCGGCTCCCTTTCAGACTGATGGACACTCCCCCTATCTTCCAACTGCACCTCTGCCTCACAATCATTTGAAGTTGATTGAGATACTGGATTGGCAGAATCATTAGAATCTATTGGTATAAATGTAGGTAATGATGGGCTAGGTGTAGGCACACTTATAGCAACAAAAGGAAACTCATCTTCGTGGAAACTGACATCTCGTGACACAAAGAATTCCTTAGTATTAAGATCATACACTCTCCAACCTTTCTGCCCATGAGGATAACCAACAAACATACACCGCCTAGACCGTGGACTAAATTTGTTTGTAGGTTTTGGTTGTGTCACTGCATAACATAGGCAACCAAATATCCTTAAGTGACTGTAATCAGCAACAGATCCATGCAAAAGCTCATAAGGAGTTTTGCCATTGAGAAGCTTTGTGGGAGTTCTATTAATAATATGAGCTGCTGTCATCACACTCTCTCCCCAGAATTTGATTGGCAAGTTTGCTTGAAACAAAAGAGCACGAGACACATTTAGAATATGCCTATGCTTCCGTTCTACCCGACCGTTCTGTTGCGGCGTATGAACACAGGATTTCTGATGAAATATACCATTGGCAGTGAATAATTCAATCATCTTGTTGGAAGTAAATTCAGTTCCATTATCTGATCTAATACTCTTAACTGTTGTATTAAACTGATTTTGCACCATTAAAAGAAATTTTCGTAACACACCAAAAGTTTCACTTTTGTCACCCATCAAACAAACCCAAACAGCACGACTGAAGTCATCGACTATCGTTAAAAAATAATAAGCACCAGAGAAAGAGGAAGTGCGGTAAGGACCCCATGTATCACAATGAAGAAGATAAAAAATTTTATTACTCTTTCGATCACTAATGGGAAACGAGGATCGATTTTGTTTGGCACGATAACAAATATCGCATGCCTTATTGTTTACATTGCCAAATCGAATGCTACTAGAAAAAGGAATCAGAGAAAGTGCTTCGGATGATGCATGGCCCAACCGCTTGTGCCAAAGTTCTTGTGTATCACTGGAGCGAACTGTTAAAGCTGCTGCTTGGCTTGGTCGAAACACATACACACCATCCCTGTGATCACCCAATCCAATCTCCGTCCTCAGCTTGCGGTCCTGCAAAACACAACTATTATTAGTGAATACCACATCAACATTATGTTGTCGTACCAACTGAGATACAGATATCAAGTTACACTTTAAATTTGGCACAAATAAGACATTGGATAATGAAAAAGAAGGAGTAAACGAAACAGATCCTTGTTGCACAGCATAAGTAATAGCTCCATTGGGTAAACCGATTGCCAAAGGTTCAACATCTGTAACATTCTCCAGCAATTCCAATACCCCTGTCATGTGGCGTGATGCACCACTATCTATAAGCCAGTGACAATGGGAATCTTTACGATTTAATTTGTCCTTTGAGCGTTGCGGGTTGTCAACCAATGATAACAATTGTGTCACCACGTCAGGTGTCAGAACGGCGAATGCATTTGCTTGCTCTAGTGGTTCCTCCGTTTGAGCTGCGTGTGCACCAAATGGCTTTGCATGGAATCCTCCTTGTGGGTTACTGCTCCTATCACCACCGAAACGTCCACGTCCTCGTCCAGGTCCTCGTCCTCTGCTACCACCACGTCCAGGATAGCCAAATGCTTGCCAACATCGAGAGGCTTCATGATTAGTTTTCCCGCAGTGAATGCATGGAGGACGTTCAACAAACTTTTCCCAATTCTCGTAGTTGGCTTCTCCTCTCAGCATAACGGTTGTTAAAAGAATCCCTGGGCTATCTGATCCAGTCAGATAGAATGGTGATCCAGGGTCTGATGGCTTCAACCTGCTGCTGTTTTCATTGGCCATCTTCAACAGAAGCTATCTCCTGCTCACTGTTTTCAAAGTCTACACGTTGCGGAAGTTTTTTTTTTTTAACAAGGGATCGCTCTGATACCATGATAAATGGTATCAATTGATAGTATTTCCATTGATTTAAAACTGTACATCAATGTATCTTAAATAAAATAGGCTGTTACGGCTGTTACCAAACAGTCTGTTACCAAATAGTAAAACAACTTCCTAAAGATAAGTAACTACACCTAATTACAATAGGACTCAGTTATACATATCCTAACAAACTACAGGTTACAACATATCACAACAAATCATAACAACATATAGAATCTTCTATTCCAACATGAAGGCTTTCACTTTATTTTATTTTTCAGCCTCAAATTTCAGGTGTACTTCAATAAGAATTGAATTGAAGTACAAAAGGAAGATATAATGTACATATACTTGATAACAGTGAAACTCAAGTATAAAATTACAGCAAATAACATATATTTTCAAAGTTTTACTACTTGTAATTATTACTAATGAAATTAAATAAATTCCTAGCCATATTATTGTTATAAAAACAAGTGGATCAAATAAACAATTTTCACTGCACAATCATTAAAGAAACACACGGAAAATAAAGATGTAAATAATATTGCTGATAAGATAAAAAAAATATAGGAAAACAATCTCGCCCTCACCCATAACTTGGGGTTTTGCAAAATGGAGGTGGACTGTTTTATACATAGCTTTCACAAACAAAATGACGAAGTTCACCACATTGTAAAATTCCAAATCAAAATAACTACAGTGATCACCTCTCCCATCCCACCTCTAGAGTTGTGAGGAAGTTCTACCCTCTAATCATTCTTGCCTTCCCATAAAGGAAAGGTTTGGTGAGGGAGGGAACCTTAGGGCTTGTCAAAATGGTTAATGAGCATCAACAATCAAAATCCAAACTATTAAAAAAGAACATATTTATATGAAAACTTTGTAGCAATAAAAAACTCAAAATTAGACAAAATCTACATAATTATACAATACAAAACACAGAATTGGAATCTACTAAAAAAAAAAAAAATTGTATTTGATGTTTCTCACATTGGAAGAGATAAATCTATTTTTTACACTGAATTTTTTAAGATACATCCATTGCATCATTCATTCAGTGCGATCTGCCAATGAAAAGTGGAGAGAAATGTAAATTGCATGGAGTAGAGAAAGATTTTTTTTTATTTTTTTATCCATGGGTCATTTTTGAATGGAAGGTGCACTTACAATGAGTGCACCGAAAATACTATTCTTCTACACATATATAAAAATATGTGAGATCTATGTGAGATCATATAAAGAGAAAAAAAAGAAAAAAAGAAAGTATGAGTCTCATATATTTTTATATATAAAGAATAAAATTATCTTCTACTATACAAGAATAATAAATCATTTTTTTTTAATAAACCCTTCCAAAAACAACCCAGTGTACTATCCACTTGACTTGAGCAAGGTGTTCTGTGTAATAAAGCAAAAAAAAATATGTGGCCAGGACAATTCTGCAAATACATCTCTTTCTTTTTGGATCATTTTGCAATTTTGTCTTAAGAAGGGATCTAACCTATTTAACAATAACCATTCATCAGAATAAACATCCTACATCGCCGCCGCCGTCACGTCACGATGTGGAGGTCGATACTTGCAAGACATGCTTCTCGGAACACCGTCACTGCGTCGTCACGTTTTCAGGTCGCTCTCTCAAACCCTAACTTTCTGAAACCCTCATCCAAATCAACTTCTCTTTCCTCTTCCTCTTCGAGGGTTTTCCCTCAATTTGCATATTTTCACAAAACCCCTCGCTTCTTCTCCAATGAGGCCTCGCTCTCGCTCTCGGTTGATTCTTCAGAAAATGATGGTGGTGTTGTTCACGAGGCTATTGCAGAAGAAGAAGAAAAAGTAGTAGAAGAAGAAGAAGAAGAAAAAGTAGTAGAAGAAGAAGAAGAAATGTATGAGATTGACGTGAACAAGTTGGAGAACGTTCTGAGTCTTCTTAAGACTAGTGCTGATGGGTCGTTAGAGTCATGTCTTGATGACATGGATTTGACTCTACATCAAGATCTTCTAATCAAAATAATTGAAACCCCATTTGTTTTGGGTGAGAATCTCATAAGGTTTTTCAACTGGGCCTGCAATGAGAAATCATTTAAGGTCACAACCCCTGTTGTGGAATCTCTTGTTTTTGTAATATGCAGTGGTTTGAAGAAGAAACAAATTTACATTCTTTGGGACTTGGTTAAGGATATTGGTGAGAAAGAGGAGAATGGGGTGATCAATGTGAGGATTCTCAATGAATTGATAATTTCATTCTCAAAATTGGGAAAAGGAAAAGCTGCATTGGAGGCATTTGATAAATTTGAGGTTTTTCATTGTGTGCCAAATGAAGACACGTATTATTTTACAATTGAGGCTCTTTGTAGGCGATCAGCGTTTGATTGGGCTTGGACTGTGTGTCAAAAGATGCTTGATGCACAGAGTTTGCCTGATGGTGAGAAAGTTGGTAACATGTTATGTTGGTTTTGTAAAGGGAAAAAGGCTAAAGAAGCTCATGCAGTGTATATGGCAGCAATAGAGAAAGGGAAGCGTCCACCTATGTCTTCTATGAACTTTTTGATTGCTAAACTCTGTCAAGAAAATGAGAATGTGCAATTAGCTTTTGAGATGTTGAATGATATCCCTGGGGAGAGGAGGAAACATGCAATAAAGTCGTTTTCGGCTGTTGTTCGAGCCTTGTGTAGGATTAAAGATGTTGATGCGGCCAAAGAGTTGATCTTAAAAATGATTGCTGATGGTCCACCTCCAGGAAATGCTGTTTTCAATTTTGTTATTACGGCCTACTGCAAAGTTGGGGAAATGGGACAAGCTTTGGAGATGGTAAAACTACTGGAAAGTAGAGGTTTGAAACCAGATGTGTACACTTATACTGTTCTTGCTAGTGGTTATTCAAATGGTGGTGAGATGGAAGAGGCTAGGAAGATCTTGGGGGAAGCTAAAAAGAAGCATGTTAAGTTAAGTCCTGTAATGTATCACACTCTAATTCGTGGATACTGCAAATTAGAACAGTTTGATAAGGCTTTGGAATTGTTGATTGAAATGAAGGATTTTGGTGTCTGTCCTAGTGTTGATGAATACGAGAAGTTGATCCAGTCTCTCTGCTTGAAGGCTTTGGATTGGGAAAAGGCAGAAAAGCTGCAAGAGGAAATGAAAGAGAATGGTTTACATCTCAAGGGTATTACCAGGGCCCTGATTAGAGCTGTCAAGGAGGTGGAAAATGAAGTTGTGGAGGCTGAAAGCATTAGTTCAGTGGCCTAAATTTTGTTGGCTCTTTGAGGTGGTGTGACATTAATGTGAGAGGCCTGCTATTTGTAAGTCTTTTCTGATTAGCACACCATTTTAATTGTAGGTTACTATCTTAATGCACAAATAATCGAGAGGAGAAAATTTCAGAACTGATTGTTCGTTTGTTTAATGTTTTTGACCAGCCTTTTTTTGATGATATTGAGTTAAGTTGGCTATGTTTCAGATTCTTCCTTTTCCATAATGATGTCATTAACATTTAGTGTCTTAATTTCTGATAATATGGTGATTTCTTTTTTCTTTCTCATGGAGGTTGGGTTGGGTTGGATAAGAATTAGTATCTGTGCCTTCAGACCGCCACACACAGACACACCAAGAAGAAGAAATAGAGGTGCTGTTTACAAATTGAATTTTAGTGTCTTTTACAAATTATATTTGCTGTTTTTGGTAGGATTCTCTTTCAATGTGTAGGTGCCATCTGGATCAATTTTTTATTCTTAATTTTGTAGTCTTTGATTGCTAATAAGGAACATGATTATAATAGTACTTAGTTACTTAATGTTTCATTGACAACTTTTAGTTGTTGCCTTATATATGATGTAGCAATCCATGTTGTATAACTATAGTGTTACTTCTCTACCATGAACTGGCACCTTTCCTAAGTTGTTTGCTTTATTGCTTTGATTTTAATTCGTCTATATACTTCTTGTGACTTGAAGCTGAAGGAGAAAGGGAGTAGGAACACAGATTTGGGCTTTTACTCCTTCCATTAACAACTTCCTGCTTTATGGAGTATAACTAAAATAATGAAATGATAAAAGAAGAACAAAGAGAAAACTCAAATTGCATTGAAGCTGTCCAGTTTGTTTGCATATAGGAGATAGCAAATCCTCTCAATTTTGATGTCTTTGGATGTTTAGTCAAATAAAGACATGGAATTCTGTGTTGTTTGTTGAACTGGGTCATGCTCTGGATTTAAATCTTTCTCATTCTGAATTTTCGCATGCTTGTCACACATGCTGGCAGTTCTTACTTTTTGTACCATAATTTGAGCTATAATGCTTGGAATTTCAGTGCATCTCAAAGCTAAAATCCAAGGCTTTTATCATGGAAATGTTCAGATTTCTGTTCTTGCTCAATCAATGCCAGTTTGTTTTGAACGATAGGACCATTTCTGCATAATTTTGCTGTATGACAGCGCACATTATTTTGACTATATCTTGAACTAAACTAGTTGGATTTGAGAACCATCTTTTTTGCTAGAAGCCTAAGATGCAAGACTAATAAATGTGTAGGTTTTATTTTTTTTATCAGTTTCCATTTGAATTTGATAACAGATTTTATTTGAATTCATGAAAGATTTCTGATAGTTTCATTTTTGAAGCAAACTCCATTAGGCCCTACTTGTTGAGTTTACTCTAAATCACATTGAATTCAGTTCATCTTAAATTAATTTTAAGCATTAAATTTATATGAGAACCTAGAAATTGTACTCGATACTATAGGGGAAGTTTTACATAGAGGAACTAGTATATCTTTCCTTGGCAAGGTGGTTTTCTGTATATAAGAACAAGACATGATGTGAAGACTTGTAGGGAGACTTTAAATGTGTTTATGGTTCTAGTTTGGAATAGAAATTGCTCGTCTTTTCTTATATTCATACTGAATCTGTTATGATAGATCCTCATCTGAGGAATATATTTAAAACACTTGGTACTGTGTTTTCTTCACATTAAAATTTAAAACTGAATGATTTCATTCTATTTTATTTTTAATTTTCTATAGGTATGAATATGTTCTTTGGCCTAGAGAAAGAAATTCTGTTTTCACTCGAGCTACGAATATGATTTGTGTTTTTACTTTGTTAATTTGTGAAATGAGAGTATTTGAAAGATCGAATTTAAAGCACTTAATCTAGTACTGCAATGCTAGGCAATGAATAAACTGTTTTGAACTAAAAAGGGGATTGTCCTGTGAGGCTGTGAGAAATATGCATTGTTTTGAGCCCAAATAGATACTTCCATGATGGGTAATATGTACGTTTTGATACTCAATAAGATGCAGTTGTATGTGATTATTTAATCTTGTTTTGAAGCTAATTCATGTTGAACCATAATTATGTTTTGGCTTACGAACAAGTGTGTGAACTATCTAAACAAGTAAACATGATTTTTTTAAGGCCAACATATGTAAGTAGGTCCCAAGTTGGCTTCTTAATGTGAATTTGTATGTATGTTTACAAATTTCAAGTCAAATAACCTCATTATTTGGGGTAATCATGTGTTTGATTTGAGTTGGATTGGGTAGCCCAGTTGGTTTTGATTCAACTTGAATTGATTCGACCTAAATTGGTTTGGCTAAACGACCATACTGATGCTTTTTCAAAAAATAATTATAAAATTAATGTATTTTTAAAATTATTTTCCTAAGTTCCGCACATACATGCGGGACAGAGTAATGCACATTAGAGGTACAAGAAT
Source organism: Gastrolobium bilobum (assembly GCF_033153095.1). Classification (NCBI taxonomy): domain Eukaryota; kingdom Viridiplantae; phylum Streptophyta; class Magnoliopsida; order Fabales; family Fabaceae; genus Gastrolobium; species Gastrolobium bilobum. Next base: position 300,733 of record NW_026897914.1, on the reverse strand, counting down.
CAGTTACTTGCGCCATGTGGTATGTCCAAACATGTCTTGCACAAAAGGGGAACTTAAGAGAGAGAAATTGGATACACTGACAGGAAATATTTTAGGGTTTTATAAAAGTTATGTTGTAGGAAAAATGATTGTGTTATGTTATAGAGATTCGTTTTGCGTGTCGTAGTTTTTTTTCTTTCTTCAAAACATGCCGGTCCTACAAAATATTGTGTGTGTAGAAAAATTTTTGTGGTCATGTTAAATGATGAATGCAAACCCCAATATTTTATTTGGAGAAAGGTTTTTTTTCCCTTTTTTGTTTGTCTTTATTTCCTTGCTTTTCTATTGTACTGGCAAAAAAATATTTTTGTCAACAATAAAACTTGTGTTCCATTGAGCTCCACATAAGTCATTATTTATTTATTTGTTTTTACTCATATAAGTGCCATTTTGAAGTAAGATTTTTCTATAATATAAAAAAGGAAAAAATATTTATTTTTTTAAATGACACAATTTATATCCTTTCACTCTCACAAAGAGGTGGAATTTACACATTCATTTTTTTTTGTCAAATCTCTCTCCTCCTGTTTTTATCTCTTTCTTAAAATGACACAACTTTACATCTTTTAAAATGACATATATTTTTTCCTATAAAAAAAATAGTGTTGTCACCGAAGTCCTTGCAAGAAGTGCAAAACTCCCAATATTGGATAATAAATACCGATGCATGTGCACTCATTTGCTGCTTCTTTTGCCAAATATCCTTTTTTTTTTTTAAAAAAATTTAATAATTATATATTCTCCTTACAAAATTTTAATAATACTTTAATAAATACTGAATATATTTTATTTTTTAATATTAATTTTTTTAAAACATTATTAACGAACTACCTTTAAACTTTAAAAACTGAATAATGAATTAAAATTGAAGAAATTAAAAGCATATTTAACATTTAAAAAAATTCTTTGAAATAATTTTCAATAAATAAATGCACACCCGTGGTGATATTAATATAGTATTTCTCAATATTAGATGATTTTTTTTTAAAAAAGGAAGTTCATAAAATGAAACTAAACACATGAAAAGAAATATTTTAGGAAACTCATTTTTCAAACACAAATTTTAATACGACAAATATAAAAATAAATTTGACAGATGTGTAAAAAAAGAAAAAAAAGTAATGACTTTAAGTGGAGCTCAATGAAACATAGGTTTTATCGTGGGGTTTATAAGTAAGTTTTATAAGAGTTATATTGTAGGAAAAGTGATTGTGTATTGTTATAGAGATTTATTTTGCGTGTCGTAGTTTTTTTTTTCTCTTCAAAAAGTGTGGACCCTATAAAATGTTGTGTGTAGAAAAATTTATTATGTCATGTTAAATGACAAATGCAAATGTCATATAATTATTATGTTGAAAAAAAGTAGTGTCAAAAAGTATTTTGCTGGTACAATAGTGAGAATAAGGAGATAAAGAAAAAAAGAAAAAAAAAAGGGAATATAACTTTTTGGCTGACGGACTATATTGCCCTCGTTGTAAAATTAAATTATCATTTTGTCCTTATTTTTAAAGTAGAGTAAAGCTTCTTTTGGGTCTCAAATAGGGTGTAAATGGATCAGACTGACCTGACTTGACCTACAGCCTGGCCTAGCCTAGTCTTTCTGAAAAGTAGAGTAGATTTAGGCTTACAAAAAAATATTTTTAACAATAGGCCATAGGCAAGTTTTGTCCAGCCTGACTTAAAGCCTTGTAGGCTGACCTATTTAATTTTTTAAAACAAAATAAAATATTTATTCTAGGTGGCAAAGTATCAACCCTAATTTCTTTTGTGCACCGCCGCTTCTAAGTGACTTCTCACTCTCGTCTTTAAGTTTCGTCTTTGGTTGACCAAGTAATTGTATTTCTTTTTTATTTTTCCCATTTCTTTGACTCTAATTCCCCTTTGATATACATTATAGAGATGAGATATTATGTTGACTCTTTCTTGTTTGTCATTTTCTATTTCTTATGAGAAGTATTAGTGCATGCACGAATGAAACTTTTTTTGCTCTATACAAATATTTTTTTTGCTCAGTATCTGCATTGGGAGGCCTACAAGGCCTGTAGGCCATATCAGGCTTTCTAATTTTTAAAATAGGTCAGACCTGACCTATAAACAAAGCTTTTAATAGTAGGCCAATAGGCTAGATAGACTGAATATTTTTTTACAAAAATCAAAGCTCAGCCTAGCCTGGCCCATTTACACCCCTAGTCTCAAACAATAAAAAATGATCCACTTTAAACTTTTATTAAAAAAAATTAGTCCCAAAATTCTTAAAAAAGACAAAGTGGACTCCGATTAGTTCTTCCGTGAGTGAATCATCCACAACGTTAGTAACATCTGAGATGTCATATTAACGAATAAATTTTTGGTACTACTGCTGTATCAAAGATTCAGTGCATCCCACCAACAAAAATATTACATGTAAGCTTATTTTATTTTTTTTCTGTCAAATTTTTTTTCTCTCCTATGATGTGTATTGCTCTCATTGATGAGATGCACTGAATCTTGATACAGCAGTCGTACTAAAGATTTATTCCATGTTAACTGAGTGAGTCACATCTCACGTAAGACAAAAAATGATGTTGTGGGTCCCTTTTAAGTCCTCAACCAAAAAAACACGATACACATTCTGACTTTTTTTTTCCCTTCTCTACAGTTCAACCTTTTGACATTACCCTTTCCGTTCAGTTTTTAGCGCCACTGTGACTGCAAACTCGTCATCAATACCTTCTACTTGTCTTGAAGATTCTCTTCGGCATTAAAATACAACTAACATGTTTAAATGTTTAAATTGAAGACAACAACACCAAGAAATAGGTTTGGGAAGCTCGAAATTTGAAAACATTTCAAATATATATATCCAATGCCACCTTCACTTGTATATAAGATTCCAAAATATCCTTGATTACACAATAATGATGGTGCTAACAAAAAGGTCTCATTCAAACAATCTCTCGCTGTTAAATGGACTGCAAAAGCGTCTCTTGTGGGTCATCGTTATTCTACACACTCACACAGACCCTATACTACTTACTTCATCTCCCTTCCCATACACTAAAATAAACTACCATAGAATCTCTTCGCCTCACATGCAAAAGCGAAAGGTACGAGAATTCTGCAAAAGCGAAAGGTACGAGAATTCTGCAAGGCAGCTCCCTAGTTTTTAATTGAATTGTGGCACTGTTAGTTAGTAGGACAAATAAAATTCTGATACTACTCTACCTAAGTTACACAATAAGATTTCGTGATTTGAAGGCAAAGATGGCTAATTTATTATTTATCTAATTAAAATCGTCAACATGTCTAAACATGGCTCAAATGGAATAATTCAAACTTTATATTAAAACTTATTTAATCTCAAAGAAGATTTAGTGTAAGCTCAATAACATTATGTGAAATGCTCAAAATAAAATGACAACCATGTTGGAGGTAATGAGTTTGAGAGAGAAGGGTTTAGATGTGCTTGAAGTATTACACCAAAAGACACCAAGTTTGGAATGCTCAACAATGTTACCTCCAGTTTAGAAAATTCTAGAGATAATGCAAGCTATTGGGCTCCAACCTATATGGACCCAAATAACCATGCTTTCATCTATTGGGCTTATATGTGAACATACTATTGTTGATTATATTATTAATATATCCAACAATATTCTCCTATGTTCACCATATAGCACAATCTAATAGAGTGATCAATGTAATGTTTAAACAAATGTGAATCATTTATATCCAGTCCAAAACAATTAACTCGGATCAATCAAAGAGTTTTTAACATTAAAATGTTAAACTAAATCGTCATTTTCAATCTAAATAAATAAATCATCATTATCATGAATCTGTTCTGAGACCAACATACTAAAATAAATATTTAGAGTTTTAGATTCAATCTAAACTCATCCAATTCCCAACATCCAAAATAAGTCTCAAAATCAGTTCACAATCAACAATGTTCATAAAATAAAGATAACAAAATGTAAGTCTCAAATAAATGGACTCTATCAAAATGGGCAATAGCGGGTGAACTGTCAAGTCCCCACATACTCTAAATGATATATTCATTCATCAAGGAGGTGATCTTAGTCAAGATCCCTCTCATTAAGCTCTCCTCCATCTCTGCCATCCTTTGTAAAATATCAAATATGAATTTCAAATTATTATGAATTCAATCGGTTGAATAATCTATCAAAGATGTCTAGTTCTACTAAAAGAACTTAGCATCATATCATCAGGCAAAAAAGAACATATATTGATGTCAAAAAGCATTGCAATATCATGTTCATAAGCATCAAGCCAATTTCATAAATTATGAACACGGCCTAAACAATTTATTTTGCAAAGAGTCATCAACTTAAGTTTATTTGTAAGAGAATAACCATTGTCTAGTTTCAATGAACAGGACCAATAGTTAAGTCACTTACAATAACCTAGTCATGTGATGTGAAGTTTCAATTAAGAACAAGACCCACATGCTTCTTATGCAAACTACTATTTCAATGTTTCAATTTGGAATGTCACAATTACTGATTCCTCAAAGTCAAATAATCTAGCATCAAGTTTAGAATGAGATCATTTAACCAAAAGGATGGCCCAACCTGGTTGGATTGTATCATCAAGTTTGGAATAACACAAGTTTCCCAGGTAGAATCTTTGAATCAGGTTCAAGTTATCTTCATCAAGTTTGGAATGAGAGAACTTACCCTTTTCAAATTAATCAGCAACCATGAACATCGATGAAACATATAAATAGTGCTTATCATTTTGGCCAACAAGAAAGATTCGATAATTCAAAACACACAATTAAAAGGTAAGTAAATGGTAATTAAGACTTGTTTATATAGTCTTTAACCCCATTTTCCCCACTGCTTTGAATAATCGATCTTTAGGCATATCTTTTGTGAGAGCATCAACCAAGTTATCCTTCGTTCTCACATCGATCAAAGTGATAACTCCTTGTTTTCTCATATAATTCAACAACGCATGTCTCAATCTTATATGTCTTCTCTTTGAATTGAAGAGAGCATTTTTAACAACTTGGACAACTACTTGATTATCACAAAATAGGCTTAAAGAATTAATCTTTAGCCGAGTCAAAGAAATATCCATAATCAGATTCTTTATCCACTTTGCCTCTTTGCCGGCTAAGGCTAAAGCAAAAAGTTTTGATTCCATAGACGACAATGCACTACAAGTCTATCTTTTGGATTTTTAAGCAATAATAGCTCCACCCAAAGTGAATACATATCCACTGGTGAACTTACTATTGCTGATTTTTGAACACCATGACGTATCAGAATATCTATCCACAATTAAAGAATAACCAGAGTAGTGTAGAGCATAATCTTTAGTACCTTTAACATTCTATTCAATGTTGTGTGTGATAAAGAATACATATAACATTAAGTCACAATTATATGCTTGTAATAATATTTTTCATTATATTTATTGCATATTTTAAATATAGTTGTTCAAACGGTTCAACTAATTACTTGTTGAACCAATGATTTAGTGTTCTCGAATCGATGTTCAAAATTTAATGACATTTTGTTACAAGTCTTTTGTTTGGTTGTTAATAGTTTTCAAACAACCTAATATTTAAGGGTGAGCCTTGTGTATGCATAGCTAGGATGCAGGAATTTCCTGATACTTGCTGGTGTCTGTTCATTGTTTCACTTCCCTTGTCTAATTCCTAATTTTTAAAAATTAAGGAAGCTTGGACTTGGTTCTTAACCTGCTTTTGAATACAACAAGGCTTGTGTTTAATATTTGATCGCACTCTGGCATCATAGTCTTAATGGGGATTCTACAACTTGAATAGCAACCACCACATGCATATCATGTCTTCTGCATCCAATATATTGATAACAATTTAATAACAGAGTCCAAAGTATGACACTAAAGAAATATTTGATTAACACAATTATTTAAGATTCTTTATATCTATTTATAGTTATTATATGTAAACTCAGATGCTAAAAAACACAATAATTTGTTATGTCAGGGCATGAACCAAGTAAACACAAATTTGAGGCTATGTTAGACACGTTGATTGCTAAGCAACAAACCGTATATTCTATCCTTGTGTAATGATCTTGTGAAATTTAAAATTGAGACTTATCATAATTTAAGCGGTTTAATAAGTCAATTTTTAAATCAATAACCCCATACTATGATTGAGTTAATGATCATGCCAGGTTTTTATAACATTACTTCTTACCATTCTATTCATAAACCAACAAATTTTGACATTTTCCCTTCCCATTGCCATTAAAAATGTAAGTCATCATTATGAGAATAATAATAATTTTTTTTTGAAAATTGCTCTAAGGATATCCCTCAGCCGAAAGCCAAGGACTAATTCTCTTGAAGCGGAGAAATCACGCGATCATAGATACTACCTTTACCAACAAAGTATTTTCTATACATATGGTCAAGAATCGAATCCCTATCAACATACTTAAAGGAGCTAGCTATTTATAAACTGTGCCGGACTTTTTGGTTGAGAATAATAATATTGGTACGTTGTTATATTACTTTATTTGATGTTATTAACCTGTACTACATTATTTCAAATGATATGAAGTCATTTATTATGTTATTATTATCTGTTATTTCGTTTCACTCATTTTGAAGTTAACTACAAGCTAAAAGCATAATATAGATAAAACTCATTTATTGGATGTTAATTTTTTCTTGTGACCAAACTATGAACAATATTATCACGTTGACTCAGGCAATAAATAATGATTTTTTCAACGAAGGCAGAAAAAAATGAGAAGAGAACCATATTTGGACTAAAATATGAGGACGAGCAACACGAAAACCCCAAAGTTGCACGTGTTTACTTCTTAAAAGACCATTATCTACTTGCAAGTGCCAGATGTTGACCTTATGCATGTAGATAACATTGGCCAGAGAAAAAACCATACCATAATGCTTTTAAACTTAGGGTTTTATAAGAGTTATGTTGTAAAAAAAATAATTGTATAATGTTATAAAAATTCGTTTTGTCTGCCATAAATTTTTTTTTTTTTCAAAAGTATAAATCCCACAAAATGTTGTGTATAAAAAAATTTGTTATGTCATGTTAAATGACAAATATAAACCCCTTAAACTTATGTAAAAACTAAGCCAGATTTTTAAAAAAAAAATTAACTTCTCTTCCCCTTATAAATAAAACTCTTAGAATAAAAAAAATTATAATAAAAAAAAAACAAAAGTCAAGCTCCTAAATAATTTTTTTAATTGTATTAACTTTTTTTAAATGTGTGTTTTTTTAAATAAACAACTTTTAAATAGCTTTAAAGCTAAACATTTTATATAATCATCAAATTAACTTATAATTTTATTTTCGAAGCTCTCTTTTTTTAATTTTAGCTTGAAAATAACTTTTAACTTAAAAAAATAAATATCAAGCAAGTTCTAAAAAGAGCTTTTTTATATAATGAAAAAAGAGAGCCAAAAGCTCCTAAAAAAAGCTTTTTTAAGTTATATCAGTTTTTTTTTTTTTAAATGTATACTTTTTTTTTTAAATGAACAGCTTTTAAGTAACTTTTTAACTAAAAAATTTATATAATCATCAAACAACTTGTAACTTTATTTTTAAAACTCTTATTTTTAACTTTAGCTTAAAAGTAATTTTTACCTTAAAAAAAAGGATCCAAACAGAGTCTTAGTACACACTAACATGTCATCTGTTTATTTCTTCATCAGAGCTAGAAGTTTTTAACAAGTCATTTTGAGCATGCATTAGAACACAACCAGCACTAAAAATATACATTAACAGAGACACACAATTCCGATTACGTTAAAGATGACACAAAACCCATGTTTAGGTGTTTCACAAACGTTTGGGAGGGACATATTGCACACGCTCGTCTTCACATATAGCCTGCAAATGGACATAACAAATCAAATAAATAAACAAAAAAAATTTACCATACAACATTAATTCAGCGCAAAATATGATGACAAAAAAGAAGGCAAAAACAACCACACGAGTCTCATGGGTATTGGGCTGCTTGAACGAACCTGTGTATCTTTTGACATCGTTTGTCTAATACAAGCAGTGCTAAGACTAACAAATTGACACTTCATTACGGAACCAACAATTCATTCCACAAATAACCTCATTGTAGTTGCCAAAAATTATAACCACTTAAGCATTTATTCAAAGTACCAAGGCAACTGTATTGTACATAACCCAATCTGTGAATTCAGGGTTTCCCATGCAGTAATTTCGGTTTCAAGATTAAAATTTTCAACAACACCTAAACAAATTAAACCGCCATGGATTTTACGTCTAACCAGGTAAAAGGGAAGTCGTAGGAGGACGTCCATAAAAAACCAGGAGTTAAACTATGATTTTAAGAGGAAAATCGAGCAAGATATGATTGAAGATACAATAAAAGTGGAGACATTAAATTTCTCAATGAGAAAAGGGGAATAACAACAAAAGTAGACCTCAAAGTTGATGGGGACCACTGTGCTTGCATTCGACCCATCACCTTCATAATGATTTCCCTCACCATTGTTGCCCCCGCTAGCACTATGGTGGCGGTTTCGATGCATCCACCCTTGTAGGAGTATCTTCATATTCCTACGGGGAATACACTCTCCAAATGACGGGCCTATTCCAATGCGTAACAAGGAGTTTCATGACTCTCTAGATGGGCACTAAGGTTTCTTTAGGACCATTAAGAGGATTGAAGGGGTGGTGTACTTAGCAGGCATGACAAAAAGATATTTAGCATATGATGCTGCCTGCCACATTTGTCAACAGAATAAGGTTCAAAGTTTATCTCTTCGGGGATTATTACAGCTCTTACCAATTCCATCAAAGGTATGAGAAGACATATACATGGATTTTGTAGGGGGTCTTCCCAAGGCTTTTGGGATGGGCGCCATATTGGTTACCATTGATAGACTCACAAAGTATGCAAACTTCTTATCCCACCCATATTCTGCCAAAGAGGTTGCGGAAGTTTTTGTGAAGGAGGTTTTCAAATTACATGGGTTCCCTCAATCCACAGTAACTGGGTATTCATGAGCACATTCCAGGCAGAATTATTCAAGTGTTCTCGGACCCATCCAAAATATAGCACAACTTATCACCCACAGTCCAATGGGCAAATAAAAGTAGTGAATAGATGCCTTGAATCCTATTTGAGATGTTTCCGTAGTCCCAAGCCTAAGCATTGACCCAAATGGTTAAATTGGGTAGAATTTTGATATAATATAATAATACCTCCTACAAGGACTTAACCGGTATGACTCCATTTAGGGCACTCTGTGGGTGTGATCGTCCTTCACTAATTAGAGCAGAACAGTCCCGCTCCTAGTAGATGAAGTCAGCAGATGGATGCTGGAGAGGGATGCCATCATTAATGACTCAAAAAGAATTTACTTCAGGCACAAGATCGTATGAAGGCACAGGCTATCAAGCATAGAAGGGATGTCAATTTTGAGGTAGGTGACTTGGTGTACTTGAGGTTATAGCCTTATAGGCTTAAATCCTTAGCAAGATGCTTCAATGAGGAACTTAGTCCCCACTACTATGGTCCCTATAAAATAATTGAGAAGATTGACAGTGCTGCTTATAGATTGGATCTTCCAGCATCAAGCAAAATTCAACCCCGTATCTCATACAACTCTTTTAAAAAGGCTATTGTGGTACCAACTTTAACAAAACCATTGCCACCAATGTTGACAGATGAATGGAAGTTACACGCAGAATTAAAGGAGTTAATACAATGGCGACAACTTTCCCTAGGTCCATTGGAGGTTTTGATAAAATGGAAGCATCTTTCTTCCTTTGAAAATATGTGGGAGGAAGTTTACAACCATTAACAAGCAATTCCCTACCTTTAACCTTGAGGATAAGGTGCTCAAAATGAGGGGAAATGTTGATACATGGTGCTCCTTACAAAGTGTATTCAAGCAAGAAATACAAGAGATTGGAGGCTTATGCTGACTGAGACAGCAAGGAAGTTGTTAGCAAGGAATATTCCAGAATTGATTAAACAGAATTGAGTTAGTAAATTGGTGGGAGAAATGAGGGATAAGTAGGTAAAGTGTGAAGTATGAAGGTATCTGGGACTTTGGACTTGGGTTGGGATTGGGAGAGACTAGAGCCTGTCTAAGTGCTCTAGATTTACTTGTAGTCTTATGTCACTTTCTGTTGTTCTCAGTTTCCTTTACAGTCTCTTGTAATTTATTTTCTAAGTGTTGTATGAAGACAAGCTTCCATATCAATACAAATTTCCTTTGTTTAATCCAGGAATTCCTTGTTTTGGTTTGATACTGATGAGACCTTGGGATGCACCACCCCAAAAGCTAGCTCAAAGAGTGGGAGTGCCCAAGGCCTTATGAACCCCACACTAGTTGCCCATACAACCATGTGAGACTCCAAGTCCCATACCTTGCAAATGGAACCCAACATTCCACCACGCTTCCCTAGTGCGTGCCGCTACGCACACTCCACATGATGGATGCTCTGATACCATTTGATGAGACCTTGGGATGCACTACCCCAAAAGCTAGCTAAAAGGATGGGAGTGCCCAAGGCCTTATAAACCCCACATTAGTTGACCATACAACTAATGTGGGACTCCAAGTCCCATACCTTGCAAATGGAACCTAACACATGCCTATCACAGCACCAACCTTCTTGGGCTCAAAACCAGATGAAGGTTCAAGCAGATCAACATAGGAGGGAAGTGATATTTGAGCCAGGGGATTCGATCTATTTGAAACCACAACCCTATAGACTGAAACCTTTAGTTAAAAGGATAAATGAGAAACTTAGCCTCAAGTTCTATAGGCCTTATAATGTCTTAGAAAAGAGAGGGGAAGCTTAGCTTGAGTTACCAGAGAGCAGGCAAGATTCATCCTGTTTTTCATGTAGCCCTATTGAAGAAGGCTACATTTGCTACAGTTGAACCTCAGCCCTTAAGATGAATGGGAGCTCCTAATCCAACCAGAAGATGTCCTCAATTACCGAACTAGTAATGTAGGCCATCTTGAAGTGTTAATTAAATGAAAAAATCTCCCAGACTTTGAGGACACATGGGAGCTCTTTTTTGCCATCCATGAGCAATTCCCCACTTTTCATCTTGAGAACAAGGTGAAGGCTTTGGAGGAGAGTATTGGTAGGAACCCACCCATCATTAGGGTGTACGCTAGGAGGGCCACAGAGAATTAGGCTCTTCACAAACCAGGGGCATGTGAACTCACACTTGGTAGGAAAAGCTGTTGCTAACAACTTTGGAGCAAGGAAGCACGGACACTTGTAAAAACAGGGAAAGTCGTGTTCGACACGCTCCGACACGGCGACACGCTCCGACACGGAAGAGGCGAAACATAATCAACTTGAATTCGGGACAGCTATTCGAAATCTTAGCGAAAGACTGGATTTATTATCTCATGTTTGCTTTTCGTGAAAAAATACCAATTGAAGTGGAGGGTTTCGTCAAACAACAAGAGTCGGACACGCGGTCAACTTTTTCCGACACGTTGATCATTCCGACACGCGAATTTGACCGTGTCCGACACGGTCAAATGGCATTTTCGTAATTTTTTTTTTAAAAAATTAAAATATATTAATAAAGCTTCCACCTGATCATATCAATTTTATTTTTTTGTCTTTTTTCCCCTTAAGTAGATAAGAGATCACCTCAACATTATTGTTGTCAATTCCTATCACGCTCTTGTTGTATCTCCTTGTCTCTGATCTCTCTCTCTAATATGATTTGATCTCTCTCTCTAATATGATTTGATCTCTCTATATGATATTATATCTCTCTCATCCCAGTTCTTATTTTTTTTATTAAAGCTTCCATCTTTATAACGTGTTGATGGGTATTATTAATTTAGTTTCATTTTTTTGTTAAATTATTAAATATTAAATGAAATATACACTATATAAATTAAAAATATTATTTAATATTAAAACGTGTCCCAACGTGTCGAAATCCATAACATTTTAGGATTGACGTGTCGGAGTGTCGTGTTGTATTGTGTCACGTGTCGCGTGTCGTATCGGTGCTACATAGCTTTGGAGACAGAAGAAGGATAAGAGTGGATAAAAAGGAATGTGAGGTGTAGCTCGATTGTTGGGTAGTCTTGGGAGAGATCAGAGCTGGGTTATCCGATTCTTTCATTTTTGCTTATAATCACCCTAACACTGATATCCAATTCTAATACAGTTCATATGATTTTATTCTTAATTCTTGTTTGATTCTACTTTGATTCCTATCCCAAATCAATAATCATTACAATAATAATTAATTCTTGGATGCATTGACCAAATAATTATTTGTCAAATCCTGTACTAGAAAAGAGATAACTATGCATTAACAAAAACAAAATCACTCTTTAATAACAAAAGTGATATATTCTGAAATCTATATCACACTAATAGAAAAATACAAACCTGCATCTCTTCTGGAAGAGCCTCAGAGACAGCAAGAGTGTAAACACCGGGAACAAATTTTCCTGCAACATATTCGAGAACATAAATGCCCAAACCTCAACTGCAATACAGGATTTTAATCTAGAAAGAAATTCAACCTACAAAAAATTATCTTTTTCTTTTTCTCTTTTCAAATAGTTGTCACTTCTCTTGGCATGTAATTTGGCTAATTCCTTGCAGTGAAATATACTAAAATGATCAAAAAAGTGCATGAACTAAACTCTATGCAACTTTTTTTTTCTGATTTTCCGTAACAGAGAAAAATTTATTCAAGAAAGAAAGAAGAATATATAAAAAAGTTGCACTACGATATGCTCCAGAACAGAAGGAAAAACAGGATAGCAAAATAGAAATCCAGAAAAGCAAAATACAACCTCTGATTCCTTTTCTTTCAATTCCTTGTTAGCAAGAGCCAAAATGCTTTTACTTGTTATCTTGATCCAGTGCATCATATATAAATATGCAACAAGGTAGTGGCAAGCAAACAACAATGTGGAGGACAACATTCATATTGATTTCCAGCATTATATTTCATTTTATTCAAATTTACTAACCAACTTCATGAGTTTCCAAATTATCTTTCCAGGTCTTGGTGGACTGCTACAAGTAAGAAATACCATCTACATGGAAGATTAGAAATTTAAATTTTTCGAAGAGATACGCAAGGGCAGTTAAAATGTCCACTTGTTCTTATCTTTTACACAGCTTTTTGTCAATGTCAAAAAGAAATTTGAAATTAATATTAAGAGCTTTTAAGAGATTCTTTTGAGGAAGTGTTACTTAAATCCTTAAAATCTTAAATCATGTCTTTGAGTTTTAATTATTATAAATCCTACCATTGCAAGTCGGGGTTTCATGGGGAATGATTTTTAAAAGTTTAATTATAGAAACTAGATGGCTCTTTGCAGTTGAAAGGGAACAAAGTGAAGAAGAAAGAGAACCTTAAAAAAATACCATAATGATATTTCACATTCCAAAGTAATACAGTCATCAGAATATTGTAAAGGAAACAAAAACAACAGCCAAGGCAAGGGAAAATTATAATGAGATTGTAAAAGGAGATAAATGAACAAACCAATGCGCAACCAACGAGCAGCCCAACTCCGAGTTGGATCCATAACTGAAATGACCCTGTGGCAAAATCAAATGGAAGAAGAAAACAAAATGAGCATGGACAAATACAAAGGTGAAGAGGGTTTTGATGAAAAAGAATTGACATAGACAAACCCATTAAAATTGGGGGTAGTGCAATCAACAACACGCTCATGATCTTCTTCCATCTTAAAGAATTGGCAGTTCTCACAACCTGACTCTCTGAACTGTGTAAGGAAAACAGAAATTATAAGAAAAAAAATAATAAGAAACGGCAAAGAATGTTGAGAAACAAACATAAACCGGCAATAAGACCTGATCATAGGTTTTGACAAGGCGGCAACGAAGACAAGCCCTCAACTCATGGCCAAAGCTGGTAGGAATTTGTGCAGGCACACTTGCCATTTTTGTCAGCTCACACTGTTTGAACTGATGGTTAGAACTTAGAAGCAGTTGGAGATGCAGTCTCTAAATGCCAAACTAACTATTTAATACTCTAACCTATTTGGTTGTAACAGAATCACAATGTGTTGCCAACGCTTAGCACACTCACAGTGTGAATAAACTAAACTACCATTACATAATATAACAATCACACACCACATCCATTATCAGGAAATGATAATAAATCTTTACAGCCGATACTAAGCCATATCATTATTTCAATCCAATAACAACACAAATGAAGTGACCTAATACAGAATGCAACAAGTCCAATGACCATTGCAAACAAAAAATCAAATCTCATACATTACCTCTTTTGCATACAACACTGAAAAAAAGAAGAAAAAGAAAAGGAAAAAAGAAAAAGAAAAGTAATTTAGCCTACAATTTGCATCATAGAAAAGTAGGTGAACCTTATTGAAGTAGGTGCAAGTTGGAAAGATATATTCTAGTTTAGTTCCAAATCAAATTTTTATAACAGATTACCATTATTTATATTGTAATTGAGAAAGCTATTTTTATAACAAAACCTTTTTGAAGAATCAGAGTTCAAATGTTTTTGTTATCTTGTACATAGTTAAAATTGTTTCCAATGAGTCTTTGTTATTTTGACTTGATTTACTAGATTTTCTTTTTCCTTTTCTTTTTCTTAGGACATCAGTTTCATTCGATTCTAATCTATATACACTTCTAGACACTGACTCGTAAAAGTTCATTGATATTCCATATTTCATTTAGGTTTCATTCTTTTTCTCTTATTATTTCTAGTTATTCTGTTCCTTAGAAGAAAAAATAATCAACTGCGTTCTTCCATACTGGTTTGTTAACATTAACAGACAAAGGCATACAATAAAAAGCGATGTAGGCTTGTAGCTTAAAACTGCCACATAAAATAATTGATCCGGATTGAGAACAGGTCTGGTTCCGCGGTTTAACCAGAGTACATGGGAAATGGCAGCACATTTGCTCACTTAAGAATCCAAAATTTGCTGGGAACCCATTAGTAACTCCAGTTTAAAAGAGAGGGTGAGAAAATGAAAGGAAGAGCAAGAAAATGAAAGAAAGGGAAAGAAAACTGTATTCTGTATTTTCTCTGAAAGTGAATGTTACCAGTTGCAACTCTGCTTCTCTATATAATGATGTGAAATTGTATATAGAAAATGTCAAAGCTTGCTCTAAAAGCTGAACCTAACTGACTTAGTTGGATACTCTAACTGCACTAACTGAATGCCACATAAGCACAACTGAATTACAGGATGCAACAAGCTATTCTGAGGTTGCATTACAGAAACACTGCCCCTCTTAACAAGACTAAATAGTATTATAGTGACCCAGTATATTACTCTAATACAGTTGAACCACCTACCAGTTAAGTTTTCACTTTTTCAGAGTATCTAATTAAAGCAAAAATATAAATTTCAAAACTTATGTTGAAAAGTTTTGAAAAAATAAATAAATTAAATTTAAGGGTTAGCTTCATGGAAAATAACATAGTAGCATAAATTTAAAACCCAAAATTCATTTTTTCCCAAAAATGAATCTTTAGACAACATAACTTATAAGGGAAACCAAACTCTAATAGACATCATACGATCATGAAATGGGCAGCATAAAATTAGCAGAACATTATGATTACATGTAAAGCAAATTACCCATTGACATTTTCCTCTCATTTCTTCATTTAGTTCGATGAAAAACACATCATGTTTTGAAACAAAGAAGAAACACTGAAGAAAGAAAGTGAGATAGATAAGATACCAGTGCTCGATGATGATGGGGTAGAATTCTTGCTCTTCTTCTTTGGCAATCCAGCAGCAGCAAACCCAGACCCAGATGCAAGGAGCTTCGGATTAAAGTTGGTGTGTTAAGAAGAAAATTGGAAAATGAAAAATTTGGGATGAGTGACTGACGAAAATTGAAAAATACGGAATTAGGGTTTGTGTGTTAAAAGAAGAAATTGGCAAAGTGAGATCAAAGTTAATAAACTTCAGATCATTTTATCATGTTAAAATTTTATATTTAAAAGAAAAAAATTGAAAAAGTGAATTTTCATTAAAAACTCTTATTATCAAATTTTAACAGTTATTTTTCTGTTAATTTAATAGTTATAATTTATTAGGTTACATTTATAATTATGTTAAATATTTTCTTATAAATTATAAACGTTAAATTAATAAAAATTAACGGTTAAAGTTTAGTAATAAGAAAAAAAAGTTACTACATATAATCTCTCCTACCAAAAAATGTATATTTATTGTATAAATATTAAATTAGTGGAATTTTATTAAAATTTATAAATGTATATAAAAACAAAAATTTTACATAATATAATTACGTAAAATTTTAATACGAAAAAATTTGTCCCCGAGAGTAACATTAAACGCCATGACCTACAATATTGGAAGTTTAATGAGTATGAATGAGACCATCACTCAAATATTTGTTGGTTAGAAATTATTAAATAATATATTTTTTATTTAAAAAGTAAACTTGTCAAGTCCAACAAATTTTGATCCTTTAAACTTTTTCATGTAACTTTCAGTTTGACCCATAGATTGTGAATGGTGGATAGAGGCACAATTGAACCTGTTATGGAGGGGCCATATCTGGGAGCTTTAGCCCAAATCTCCCTTACCACCAAGTCACCCCTTTTTTCCTTGTGCCCTCGGCGACTACCTCCCCAAGGTGAGACATCAAAATGTCTCATTTAGGGATACCAACCCTGCAAGATACCACCCCAGGTGCCATAAGTGGTAATTCCCTCTTTGCAGCTGCAGCACCCGATGCTACAATTATTGGCATAATGACTGCACCACTGTCACCGCAGCAGCGTTAGCCAGGTCTGGCGTTCCTAGAATTGACTCCTACCACCAACTCACCCCAAACAAGTATCTCACCCCCTGTAAATACAGCCCTCAAAGCCAGAGAAGGGCATGTTATGTATAGTTACCCTGATAGTTTATAAGCCCAGAACCGTTCACATTACCCCCCTCCCATATTGGATATTAGGAGTCATACTTGGAACAGTGTTGTCTAGCTTGGTCTTTATTTGTGCTAGCGGTGCAACCCATCATACAGTGACATTCATCTCAAAAGGGAACATATTGGACTTGTCGATTCCAACGGTACAGAACCCAATTTTGCTGAGTTTCAAGTACATACTGGCGATAGTAGATAAGTTAACCTCTTCCATCGTATGACACTCATTGTTTCTGAGCATTATTAATTGTTGTTCAGATTATTTATTCATTTGTATACATTTACCATCATTCCAGTTTTTAACTTGTGATATATAAATTAACACTGTATTATGAATTATGTAACATTGAATCGTAAGCAAGGCCTTCATCCAAATAGAGCATTGTGAAAAATAAAGTGATTACTGTATACAAATTGCTTGTTAGTAGTAGGGGCAGAAAATAAAAGAAGGAAAAACACAAGAAGTAAAGCTTTTCATGTGTTGCTGACATTAGTTAATATTTTGTTTGATGATTGAATTCTTGATATGTCAGTTTCAACATAAAGAGAAGAAATCCTTATTTTCTATCTTCCACTGATTTCAATGTAATGCAATTGGTGACCATTTGATACTTATTTTCTTTGCTTTTTTTGTATCTTATTTGCATCTCTGCTAAGGAGGACATCTTATTTTTCCCCACAAAGAAAATAGTTATGGTTTGCATCTGTTAAACAATTTTGCACCAATGGACACCTGACTACATTTGGTTTGGATTATATGCATATGCCAAGCATGTGATCTATATTATTCCCTGACATTTACCAAAATATTTTCATTAAATTTCTAATTTAACATATTTTAGTGAGAAGAAAAAAATGTTAAGTTGTACATGTAATTTGTGTTTTAGAAGTGCCAGAGAAGAGTCAACACTGCACAGACTTCTATTCAAAACACTCCATGTCTTTGCGATTTGATTTCTTGAAAAAGATTGGTGAATATCTACTAAATCCTCACTAATGAAGAAATTCTATAGTCCAATTAAAGTCCTTGCAAACTTCGAATTTTATCCTGCATTTGCAAAATCATGTAAACAGACTTTCATTACTAAATGAATATGTAAATCATAGAACGAAAAATACGTGAGATTGATCTAAAAAATTTATGCACTTGGACGTTACCAAGCCATTTGCAAATGGGGAGCTTCCGGAACAGAGGTTGTAGCGAAAGAAACATGCAAAAATGAGAACACGACTAAAATACAAACTTGCATTAACATCATTTCTTCGGACCAAAAAAGCCAACACGTGGATATATTTGTTTTCCCCCAAAATACTTTTAAGGTAGGTAACAGTATTTAGAAGGGGAAGTCATTTGATTTAAAAGATACACTTCATATTCTCCTTAAGTCTTCATATTCACTTTTTACCGTATTACTTTTTTGAAATTTCTTTTATTCAATTTAACATTTTACATAAAACTTAAATTTAAAAAAAAAAATACACCCTCAATAGGGTTACCTTTTTCAAACATAAGTTCACCTTCTTTGTCAAAAAACTCAAAATAAAATTAAAAAAAAGAAAGAAAATGAAAACTACTCAAATGAGAAACAACATCCAATCGTCATGCACCAGCTTCTGTAGACCTGGTTTGTCTTTGCAACTCTTCATCTGCATTCCTTAGAAACTGATCCCAACCACTTCCAGGGCTGGTATCCAAGTAATCATATGGAACAGCTGTTTTAAGGCCTGGCCTAACAGCACAACGATCTTCCACAATTCTAAACTCAAAATCATCTCCTTGACTATAGATATACTCTAATTCATCCCATGTAAACAACAACGGCAATGTAAAGGCACCCCAAGGGTTGAAATCCACAACCTTAACTTTCTCATCCTTTGTAATGTAAACATCAAATGTGTAGTTCTCTGACTCAAATCTAGCTCTCACATAATTGTTGAAAAATCCCTGTATCAGGGGCAATAGGAGACCATTCTTCTTTTCAAGCAGAGCAGGATAAAAGGTGGTAACCTCCCGCTGAGAGATTCCAACTAGTTTCTGATCTCGTACAAAACACCGGAATTCCATGTCTGGCTGAAGGGATGGATACCATTTCCGGAGGGCAAGAAAGAAATTGTGGGGTCTGGAAGAAGATTTGTCATGGCAGGAATCATAAGCATGGCACAAGTCGTGGACCAATGAGTCAGATGCTCGGAACAAGAGCGCGATCTCACTAAAAGTAGTGCACTGGAGGGTACCGGCAGTGCTTATCCAAGCTGAATCTTTTGGGGCACTCCAATTCAACTTGGGGAAGACTGTACCCCCTAGGGACTCAATGGATTCCTTAATTTTCAATTCGAGTTCTGGAAAAGAAGGCGGAGGAGAAGGTTCTTCTGCTTCGTCGCTGGATCCCTCTGACACCTGAAAATCTTCTTCCTCATCAGGATTATGAATTCTATTGGGCAATGCATCTTCATTTAAGACAGAAACAGGTAATAGGAAGGGGCCGGAGTCATCAAGAAGGTACTGAATGAAAGATTCAGGAAGTTGATGAATTATGGTCCTGATGGATACAGATTTGAACTTTGGGTACCATTCCTGGATCTGACATCGGTTCACCTCTTCCTCTTTCATTTCTGTAAACAGTGGTTCCTCTCTCAAACAAAACCGGCTAAAATTCCTTTTCTTCAACTATCTGGCATTCAATAGCAAATGCACATGATTAATGCAGGCCAACTATCACTAGCAATAACTACGAACATTAAAAATGTAGTCTATATTACCAATAGAGCTTCAAAGCTGCTATAATTATGCAAGGAAAATATATATGGATCATTTATTTGTTCTCTGGGTATACTAGTAACAGGTGTCTATGCAAATAAAATGAACTCACCAAACCAATCTAATGCTCTATTGCATTGTAAAATATGGCAAAGAAAATAAGCAAGTGCAAAAATTTTACAAATACGTTAATAGGTATATTGCACATAATTAGATTAGGAGGGGCAAGACACAGTGATAATGACTCAGCAAGATGACGATGCACTTGATAAGTGATGCTGGCACACCAATTCTCAGCATTTACACCAAAGAAGCAAAAGCACAAATCTCTAACCAGAACAACTCAACTCATACACCATCCTCATTTCTCTATCATTCTTAGTTTATTACTAAACACTAAAGAGAAAAAATCAAAGCCACAAATAACTATAATTAAGTAAACAAAGAAACCCCAAAATGCCTAAACAGAAATCAAAACTTGACGAGACTAGAAGAAACAAAAGCTTTGCCAAAGCGATACTAACCGTGATGAAACCGTAACTGCGAAAGGGGAGCAGAACCACGAGCTGCAGCTCTGTTGAAAGCCCTAAATCGGTGTTAAATATTCAACCTATACGAAACGCAGAAGAAATTATATATTCAATGATACTGAGAAGTAATAACCAAAGTAAATATTAAATCCGAAGGGTTGCAATGCAATTGAGTGAACAAGGTTTGATTTTATCAGGTTCAAACTTTCGTGAAAGAAAATTCTTAAATTTCTTCGAATTCATAGGCAAACCGCCTTCTCCTGAAGCGCCTTGATAAAGAGTACGCAAGCAATGCGCAGGTATACGCGGCCAAGTAATATACGGTGTATTTAAGCTCCCAATATCATTTTCATTTGGCGAAAAAGTACAAAATAAAAATTGCAATCGCTCAAAACTAAGTTCTAAAGAGAAATTAAAATTAAATTGGTTAAACAAAATTGAGATGAACTAAAGATTACTATTCACTTGAAGGGTTCTAATTTCAAATTGAAGTCAGTTGCTCAATGCACCAAATAGAAGGTAAAAAATAAGTTGAGGAAATTATTATTATTTTTTTATTTTTTTTATTTTATTTTTTATTTTTTTATTTTTTTTAACCTCCAAAAAAGAAAATTATTTTTTTAGGGGGCGTTTGGTTTTGGAGAAATTTTATGAATAATAGGAAAAAGTTATACATAGAAAAATGGTTGAAGAGTGAGATAAGTACGAAAATGTAAAAAAAAGTTGTTTAGTTGGAAAAAAATTTACCGGAAAAATTAGATAACTTTTATGAAATCTATGTTTGGTTGTAGGTAAAATATAGATGGAAAAACAAGTTGATATTACGAAAATAACCCTGTTTGTAAAAAATTGATATTTGTGGGAAATCTATCTTGTCTCGAACACATTCGTTGATTCATCAGTGTCTCTATTCCAATTTTTATTTTTATTTTTTGCACTTTCCCTTTCCAATTATTTCACGTACAACAGATATATACATACATAGATATATAAAGTAACAAAACGACACAAATGGAAGGGTGAGCAAATAGCAGTTGGAAGGGTGAGGGTATGCTTTTCTTTTAACAGTTGGAAGGGTGAGCAAATAGCAAGCTTTTCAACAATACCACACTACCATAGGAAAACTTTCGCATGCTTTTTCCATAGAAATAGATACGCAAATCAGTTTCATAGCATTATGATTTACATAGCCAAATTTTGAAAATCCTTTAACCAAACATAGTAATCTTATAATTCCACTTCATATTTATCTATCATTCTCAACAAAATCCTTCAACCAAACAGCCCCTTAGTATTTTCTATTTGATTATATTTTGCAAGAATTATGAAGAACTTAAGTGAATGAAGAAAAATCAAAATGGACAAGATTTTAAGAATTTTAATTAGAAAAATGGGTTGGGTATGATTCTTTCCCTACAGATCATGATGTGTAATTACTTAGTAAAATTCTTTAACAATTATTTTTTCGTTGGCAGACTAATGTAGATTTTTAATCCCTTAAAAATCTTTTTCCCTTTGTTCCTACACAACTTATCCCTAAGCTGGTGGAATTTAGAGCTTGAAGTTCATGTCCTTATAACCACATGGAAGAGTAAAATTCACTCCTGAATTACTCCCTCAAATAATCCCTTATTTGAGTCCATGAATACAATTCAGTTTCCATAGAATAATATTTCCCCAATACACTTCTCCTAACACACACATAATTCATTCGACCGAAATAGAAAATGCATTCAAATATATATGCAGAGTTGAACTACAAAAAGTAAACATTAATATCATATATGTAATTAACATCAGTCACTGTAGTTGGGGTCTCAAACACCCAAACCTTAAAAAAGTTTAGCTCAAATCCATAAAGATTGAGCTAATTAACAGAAATGAAAGAAACTACAAAGATAATAAAAATGTGCAAAATTTTTAAATTACAGTACGAGTCCTATTTAACAAAATAGCCTCAACATTGTACTCACATTACATAATACAACGAAGAACTAAAAAAATCCAAAAATACTACAAGTCCATAATGCAGAAAAATAACAAAATAAGAAGATGATGCAGAAGAGGATCTGAGAGAGAGAGTCCCCTAAAAAATGTTCGCGCTTCTTATACTCGATCTCCTTCGCATGCATGGGCTTTGCGCCCTTTTCCAAATATCTCCACACGCGCTTCTTACTGCGAGTCACACGAGCACTCCTTGCTCCACGCTCTCCTCAATCGCTCCAACAAAAAGAATCTCACTACCCGATTGTAACAACCTCAAGTCACTATTCGGTTAGGGTCAGGCTTCTAGAACAATGGTCAAGTGAACCACTACAAGAAAAGGCTTATGTGGTTCAATGGCTAGCGAAAAAACGAGCTGGAAGGTCAATGGCACAGCTTTATGAGTGGCTTGAGATGACAGTTCGAATGGTGATAGGGGCTAGGGTTCGACTGCTTCGGTGTGTTTTCCAAATTTTTCAACGCTGCCCACCTTTTCTTTCTCCCCCTCTTTTCTTTCTGATACTTAATTGGGCTTTGTTGGGTTAACACCAGCCCATTTATTTTATTTCTCTTTTTGGACCTAAAACATAAAAAAAATAACCCATTAACTTTTTGCTCCATAACTTTTCAACTCATTGTAATTGGAGTTAATTTTTACCCAAAAAGCATTCTTTTTACCACCTTTTCATATCAACAACCATATGTTCTAAGTCACATTGCATAGACTTATCAATTAGCTTATCCTTTTTCGGATGACATTGGTCCAATTCACTTCTATTTCGACGAAGAGTTAGCTCTAGGGGTTTTAGCTCCAAGAACAAGATGATCTGATGAGATTATTTAAGTGGACTCTAGTAGTTAAAATTGGGATTTTACCTAAAATCGGAAAGAGAATAAAAAATCGTAAAACGTAAAATCCTAACGTAAAGAAAATCGTAAAAGCGTTTGAAGTTTTAATGAAATCGTTTTGATTAAAAAAATTAGTACAATCGTAAAATCGCAGATTTAAATTGAGATTTTAACTACCATAAGGATATTAAAAAAATATTAAATATAAAGTTTTGCCACTTTTTTTACCTTGAAAATAACGTTGATTGAAAGCGGGATTATATTAGTCTTTATCATTATAATTTTTGTAATTTTACAATCCCAAAACGACGTTGTTTTGAACTCACTAATGATAACTTTATCTGCAGTGACTAGAGAAATACTTATATATATATATATATTTGATATTTATATAGTGAATGCATATAATGAAATAAGTTATTTATATTTACTCTCAAAATGATATTAATTTTAGTTAAAAGATTAAAAAATTATAATGATAAAGACTGTTATAATCTTGAAATAAATTGCAATGACAAAAATACCTTGATTTTTGCTATAAAATGACATTATTTTGGGCTCAATACAAATAACTTATCTGCATTCATTGCAAAAAAATGAATCGTATATATATATATATATATATATATATATATATATATATATATATATATATATATATATATATATAGAAGATATTTTTATTATAAACCATATGTATCCTTTATGGGAGCCAATTCTCTTCAGGGCAGATCCAGGATTAAGATTTTAAACCCTTCCCAAAGATGGTACAACAAAAACACAAGCAACCACCCTACCTACTCAGTATATAAAGGATTTATTGTATCTCATATTATAAAAAATATTTTTTTATCTTTTATACACATAAAAATATTTAGGATTCATATTTTCTTTTTCTCTCTTCTCTTCACATACTCTCAGGTGTGACATGCTCCCACACTACGTTGCACTGACATCAACATGGACACGACATCATATCACACTCCGACATATTAATTCTAAAAAATGTTAGATTTTAACATGTTAAGACATATTTTGATATTAAATGATATTTTTAATATATATAATAGAGTTTACATTTAATACATATAGCAACTCATAATAAATCATATAATCAATCAAATATTCAAATCAAAAATAATTTTTCATACCTTATTAATATTTCATGTCAAATTCCATAATAGAAAATATTTAATTTATAAATTAATTTTTTAAGTTTCGTTAAAAAGATAAAATAAAATCAATTTCGGATCTGCACGAACGTTGACCGCGTGTCTGAAAGTGTTAATTACATGTCGGACGCATGTCGGAATATGTCAGAGTGTTGATTGTGTGTCACAAAAAATTGAGCGCATGTCAGAATGTGTCAACGTCCGAAACATGTCCAACATACATTTTTCAGAATAAAGCACATATCTGTGCTTTATAGCTCACACATATGTGTATGAGATAATATATTATATAAAAGAATGATTTAATATTTTTACAGTGAATGTTGATAAGGTATCTAACGACGTCGTTTTGAGTTTGTTATGTCCATGGGACAGAGATGCCCAGCCGAATAGGCTGGTACGTTTATCTTTGATCTAGTGCCCTCTCCAAGGTATCTATAAAGGAGATACCATTGAGTCAAGCAGATCACTGTGCACAGAATACTATAACGGCGTTAGCTAATAGGGTGTGTGTGCGCACAGTGACAGCATAACAGTAAGAGAGAGAGTGTAACGTACCTTTAGGGTTTACCTTGTATTTATAGAGGTTACCTGTGGGTAACATGGATAAGCCTTTGGTGCCTCTGGTAAGGGCTCAGGCCTGCTTGCTATGCTGTCGTATCAGGATTAGTATCCTTGATGGATATCTATCCATGATTATAATTGATTCAGATCTTGGATTTCCCCTTATTGGGCCTATCACTTAATGGGCCCCTTATATGGGTCCATAACAGTTGCCCCTCAGCCAGGCTACCTGGATATCCTGGTTGCCGGGGTGAACTTATGTGCATGTTTCTTTGGGTTTAGGTTCCTAAACGTGTTCACATTCTTTGCGACTTTCAAACTTTTGCAAAGTTTCTCGTTTTTTCGAGTTATTTCCATGTGAGGTATCTCTTGCCCTTTATCTCGACAGGCTGAGCATAAACCCGACGAGATATTGCTCATATCCTTTTTTTTGGATTGGGGGTAGTCTCAGGCAATTGGGGTTCAACTGGCGAGTTGTCCCTCCATGTCAGCATTTGTGCTTATTCCGAATTGTGGCTTATGCCAAAGACGGTTTTTCTTCATTCATTATATCGACAGGTTGAGCATCAACCGCGTTCGTACTCCGGGTTAGGGATGTGCTTAAGTTGTTGGAATCAAACTGGCGGGTTGCCGCCAAGCATCATACCCTAAATGGAATACGATTGTATGCCTTTGGTTACTTAGGCAACGGGTTTGCATGAACCCGACAGGATAGTTTGCATGGTGACCGGGTAACAGATGCGCTTTAGTAGTCATGGTTCAACTGGCGGGTTGCCCCCATGCGTCAGGTGTCTAACCCAGTTAATGGTTACATATGTATATATACTGTCTTATCTGTTGGTGTATGAGTTGTACTTATTTCATTCTTCCATGTGCTACAGCCCACGTGCTTTAGCGTGCCGCAACCGTTCTATGCCATTTTCGTGTGTCGTGCGCATTTATTGCAGCATCATTTCAGTTGTCTAATCATTGCTTTTGGAGTGGATTGGCGGTAATGACCCTGCCCCTTGGCTTTCTGCGTGCTATGGTTGCCTCCCATGATGATTGCAGTTTCATCCCACGATTGTTGCAGTTATTACTTACTCGTGCAAAGAACTTAGTGACCCTGACATTTGCCATTCGCAAACCTCAGGATCACTTGCCATGCCTATATAAGTGTCAATCGCACATTACGTGCTTTCGTTTCCCTTCTGAGCATTGTGCCTGTGCATTTCTTAGAGTGTCAGCGTTAAACGTATTTCTCCATCGCCTGCCATTTCACTTCTTTCGTCAGGTATTTCACTTATCTTCTATCTTTTATTGCCTCTGTGTTGAGGTGCCTGCATTTGGCATTTGTTCGGTAGCATGCTTTTTCAATTTTGAGTTGTTTGCCCTGTATATGTTGAACTTCCGCTAGTTTCTCCATAGTTTGCACTTTCCAAAGCTTGTGCATTACTTCTTGTCCTACAGGTGTTTATCACCTTCATTACGTTGTCTCTTTCATCTCCCCATATGCTATCCTAGCATTTTTTTTTATCAAATGAGGGGGGAAAATAGCAATAACTGAAATTCGCGCGGGGTTTCGCTGAAATATATCAGGGGAGATATTCTAACCTAATACATCCGCGCGAGTCGCACGGATTCTTTTTTTCTTCAAGTTTTTGTTTTCTTCATATTTTAACCTGTATAGCGATAAAAATATGTAAGCTATAACTGAAATAGAATAATCAACAATTAAAGCTAAATATATACAAAAATAGCTTATTTGTTATCAATTCTTTATTCTTTTTAACTTTGAAAATGGTATATGCCTATTGCAAATCAAATGATTCCCATATTTATACATTGTTGTCCCCAGCAACAACAAGACTCAACCAAGGAAACAACCAAGTTATCCAGCAAAATAGCACACAAGCAATCTCAAGAACCATTATGTTATGCATGACTGACCAACATTTTGAACTCCCAACAATGCCATCAACTTATCAAAATTATAAAGTCTAACTTGAATACCCTTAACAAAGATATAACATTCACTGAACACTCAAGTGTTTGGGGTATCATAAGCACACATACCATCACAGCCATATCACTACCATAAGCTTGATTATATTCTCAAGGTTCTTAAAAATGAAGAACTCAGACATATACACCAATTGATCAAAAGGACTTTCACATGTTGTAACTTGGCCTGGCTTAAGGGTAGGAATTATATAGACAGTAGCTTAAAACAACAATGAGATTGAAAACTGATTATATTACAATTAAAACAACTTCAACTCAAAAGTTTTGCTCCACTAACATTCCCACAGAATTTCAGGAAGTCAATTCCTTTCAACCACCTTTATTCACAATGCTAAAATTATTATTATTATTATTATTATTTTAAGGATAATTTCCCAATCACTTAACCTTAGTGGAGCTTACCTTAGAATTTTTTTTTATTTTTTTAAAGATAAAAAAAATTAAATCAGCAATTCAATCTCAATCAAGGTAAGTCAGTACGGATATAGGCTAAGCAATCATTAAGCAAATTCAATCAACAAAATAGGCTTAGGCTCAAGGGGCTAGCAATGGAAAAATTTATACAGATGGCTATCCGGTCTGAGGCTAACAAGAATAAATTGCCTTAATCATCTCAACCAATGTATGCATCATAGAGAAACAAACCAAGTTCTAGAGTGCTACCACATTGAGGCCTCTCAAGAATAAAAATTACCATTTAAGCTCAAACTTCACAGGCTATGGTATCAACCTAGACTTATCAAACTTAGTATCAAGCATCATCAGAAATTCACAACATCAAATTAGACAAACGAACAATCATGAATTCAGATCATGCCCATGCGGTGTCATGCCAGAAATATCATATTAGACATGCTTCCTAAAGTTCAATCAATCCAGTTAACTGAGAAAGCACATCTAAACCTGAGACTCACTTCAGAAACATATTTTCCAATTTTTTTTTTAAATTTTTCAATTTTTTTGGATTTTTGAAATTAAAAGAAAACACAAACAAACCAGCTAAAAAAAAATAAAAACAACGAGTTAGAATATCTCCCCTGATATATTGCAGTTCCACTTCCTCAGCTATCGTGCACACACGATGCATCCATTCCCAGATTTAGAAAATTGTTGTCCCCAACAATAACTAAACCCAAAGATTATCACAATGTCTGCACAATGGAACAAACAGCATATAACATGAAGAATAATCAGCACAATACCAAAGTGTAGGGGAAATACACAACCCAAAATAGTCTGAGTGACCCTAACATCAACCTACTGGTCATAACAGCAAAAGAACCAAAAGATAAAAGTAACAATAAAAAATAAAACTAGAAATAAAAATCTCCAGCAGCAAATAGATGTCATCAGTCCTCCATATCGTCTCCCTTAGCAGCATGAGAAGACTCAGCAAATGGATGAACAGACTCCGAATAGAGAAACAGGTGTGGAGGAACAGGAGCAGGTGAGTCAGGACGAACCAGAGGTGGATACATAGGTGCATCAGTAGCTGGTGGAACTTAATAATAAGGAGTTGGGGCACATAAGGAAATTATGGCCTGAATGAACCAAAGTCAATACCCCCAGCCGCGGCTAATCTCTCCAAAAGACTGGTCTGGTAATTATCATGAATAGATGTGTGCTCCATCTGTGCCTGCAGGCGTAGATAACTAGGTGAATCCTCATAGACCAGCTCATGTGGTGGAGCCCCCTAGTAGAAGATGCAGAAGAAGCAACAACGGTTGGAACCTCAGGAGCACAATGTGGAAGAGGTACTCGGGATGCTCTAGGAGATGCAGGAACATTAAGTCTTATAGTGCCAGACTTGACAACTAGCTCATGGTCAGACTTAGAACAAATATTGGCATAAGTAGTGAAGTGCATAAGAGCATCAGGAGCAACATCTAACTCCTCTTCGTCAGGGATCTCCAAACCCGCATGGACACACAAATGAGATATCAAAGAAGCATGTGCTAGGAGTTGCTCTTTCTTGCTACCCTGTACCATGTGGCAAATATGACCAGACAAAACAGCTGATATATCTAACCTCTCCAACCCGGTCAGAATATACAAGAGTGGAGCCCGCTTCATATTAACATCAGTGAGATTAGAAGAGGGAAGGACGTTAGAGTTCACAAACTGATGCCAAAACCTACACTCACCAGTCAACTCTTTCATATGTAGCTTGTCAGGAACATTAGCAGACTTAAGCTTCCATTTGGAATAGGGAGTAATGATCCCTCTCCTAATCATATCAGCAAGCATAGGCATCTCCTCTCTATACAATAGTCGTCTAGCTGTAGGCATCATCCTATTAAACAGATCAACATACTCACAAGGACCAGCATTTTGATCATAATTTGTCTGCAGAAATCTCTCAATAGCCAGATTAGCATTAGCATAAAATTCTTTAATAATTGCACTGAAAGAAGGCTCAACATAAGTTACCAGAACTTCCCATTGCCTTCTTCTTATGATAGGATTATCCTCAGGCATGCTCAAATGAATATTCCTTTCCCAGATGAAGCTCTTTCCCTCATATTTATCAAAATACCTTTCTTGGGCCTTCAAAGATACAAACCAGAAATCATCAAATGAAGTAGAACTCTTGGCTCTTGTACCTCCAGCCTTTTTCTTATTTTTAAGATCTTGTTTGCCCTGAAAACCAAAAGAGTTTCCCAATGCACATAATATGACAAAAAAAATTAGACCTCAGGTACTCAAATCAGAAATATTTAACAAGGCACCATTCCCAGATTTAATTCCAACTTTATCTCAAGAATAAAACAGAACAAACCAACAGTTGGGTTCAAAATCAGAGAACAGGGTATCAACACAATTCTATACAAGTTAGCATCTCAAGCCAGACAATCAATATAGCCAAAGACCTCAAGAACCAGCACATCATCAGCAGTTGAACAAAATCATAGAATCATTACAATCCTAAAAAAAAAAATCATATGCCCATAACAGCTCAACTCCATTTAAATGGAACAATGTACTTCTGCCCAAAAAATAATTTCAGAAATATATTGCTTTGAAATCCAATGTAACGAGTACAAGATAGAAACAGAAAGCATCAACATAGACAGTACAATGAAACTATCAGAGTCAGTCATAAAACCATAGACACACCAGTCCCACATTTACATAGACAAAAGCACCAAATAATGTCTCATCCTACTTAAAAACATCAAGGCATATAAATCTATTAAAGAAATAGAGAGAAAATTAAATTAAATCTTGTTACTCGATCGCCAGCCATGGTGGTGAAGCAAGAAGAAAGAAAAGAAAAATGGCGTTGTGTGCCCTTCGCTTAGAATGGGGAACGGTGGAAGGGAGTGGGGGAAATATAATTGGTGAGTGAGGGAGGAAAGTAAAAAAATTGGGAGAAGTGGGATAACTGCTGAGTGAGGGAGGAAAAATGAGAGGAGAACCGTGCGACCCAAATATAACTGGCGCGTCTTTCGCGCGGGTCATGCGAATTTGCTCTCCTGGTTTTCTGTGGCGCGGGTCGCGCCATACTGGCGCGACACCCGCGCCAATTCTCGGGTTTCACAGACTTGTGGCGCTACAACCGCGCCATACTGGCGCGTCTCGCGCCAGTAATTTTTTTTTGAATGAACATGAAATATAAATTAAAAATTGGGTTGCCTCCCAATAAGCGCTTGTTTAACGTCCCGAGCCTGACGATTGCCATTTAAGTATTACTTGAAATAAGAGAAAGAGTAACAATGTCTCTTTTCACTGGCCCTCCATGATATGGTTTGAGTCTGGATCCGTTTAACGTCCTGAGCCTGACGATTGCCATTTAAGTATTACTTGAAATAAGAGAAAGAGTAACAATGTCTCTTTTCACTGGCCCTCCATGATATGGTTTGAGTCTGGATCCATTGACCTTGAAAGGTTTATCATCATCCAAAGGTGATATTTCAACTGTGCCATATGGAAACACATTCTTCACCACAAAAGGACCAGACCAACGAGACTTGAGCTTACCAGGAAATAATTTCAAACGAGAATTGTACAATAAAACATGTTGACCTAGCTCAAACTCTTTAAAGCTGAGCTTACTATCATGCCATTTCTTGGTCTTTTCCTTGTAAATCCTTGCACTATCATATGCAGACATCCTAAACTCATTATGCTCATTCAATTGAAGCAACATCTTTTCAGAAACTTTTGATGGTTCAAAGTTCAGAAACCTTGTAGCCCACAAAGTTTTATGCTCTAATTCAACAGGAAGGTGGCGAGGCTTACCATAAACCAGCTGGTAAGGGGACATACCAATGGGAGTCTTAAAAGCAGTTATGTATGCCCAAAGAGCATCATCAAGCTTCTTCACCCAATCCTTCAGAGAATTGCCTATAGTCTTCTCAAGTATCCTGTTCAGCTCTCTATTTGACACTTCAACCTGCTCACTAGTCTGAGGATGGTATGGTGTAGCCACCTTATGAGTAACTCCATACTTAGCAAGCAAGTTGTCAAACTGCTTATTACAAAAATGAGTCCCTCCATCACTGATAATTGCTCTTGGAACCCAAAATCTGGTGAAAATATTCTTCCTTAGAAAATTCACAACCCTCTTGGCATCATTAGTAGGAAGAACAACAACCTCAACCCACTTAGAAACAAAATCCATAGCCACCAGGATGTATTGGTTTGAATAAGAAGAAGGGAATGGCCCCATGAAATCAATCCCCCAGACATCAAAGAGCTCAACCTCCAAAATGTTATTAAGAGGCATATCATCTCTACAGGATATGTTACCCACTCTTTGGCACTTGTCACATTTTTCAACAAAATCTATGGCATCCTTGAAGAGTGTAGGCCAATAAAACCCACTTTGCAAAACCTTCTGAGTTGTCCTATTACCCCCAAAATGTCCGCCATAATCAGATGTATGGCAATGCCACAATATCTTAGGAGCCTCGAACTCAGGAACACACCTTCGGACGATGCCATCAGCACATTGGAAATACAAGAATAGGTCATCCCAATGGTATCTTCTGACATCATGAAGGAACTTTTTCTGCTGCTTGGTTAAATTAGAAGGCATCTCATTGACCACCTTGTAGTTGGCAATATCAGCAAACCATGGGGGCAAGAAAATTGCCATCACTTGCTCATCAAGAAAAGAATCATTGATTTCTTGGTCAGGCCCATCTTGCAAATCTTTTTCATGAATTCTTGACAAATGATCAGCCACTTTATTTTCAACTCCAGATTTGTCCTTGATCTCTAAGTCAAACTCTTGAAAAATGAGCAGCCATCGTAGAAAACGTGGCTTGGCATCCTGCTTAGTCAACAAAAACTTAATAGCATAATGGTCAGTAAAAACAATAAGTTTAGAACCTAACAGATAAGGCCTAAATTTGTCAAATGCATATACTCTTGCTAGCATCACCTTTTTAGTTATGGCATAGTTAACCTGTGCCTTATTCAAAACTTTACTAGCATAATAAATCACATACAACAATTTATCCTTACGCTGACCAAGGACTGCGCCAATAGCATAAGCACTGGCATCACACATCAGCTCAAAAGGAAGACTCCAATAAGGAGCTGTAAGAACGGGAGTTGTAGTGAGCTTATATTTCAACAAGTTAAAAGCTTTTAGGCATGCTTCATCAAAGATGAACTCATAATCCTTCACCAAGAGTTGGCTTAGTGGCTTAGCATAAATGTAACACCCTGTAGTACTCCGGTTGTTAACATCATGATATTATAGCGTACACAGCTGAAGATTTTATTTAAAGATTAATAAAACGTCTCATAAAAATACGAATAAAATTTTTCCAAAACATTTTCTGAAAACATTTCTAAAAACTTTCACTTGAAATACTGCGAAGGCGTAAATCTAAAATATACATCTACTCATTAATCCCATTAGCCAGTATTAGTGGCCATTGACCATCCGGATGTAACATCAAGTGTCATTCCTGATGGAGTCTCACGGACAGCATAACGGCTGTATTTCGGATACTGGGAACATGGTTCCACACTTATAGTTGACCTGATAAATATAATAATCTAAACAGACAGCTTGCAAGTCCCACACAGACTGCGATCCCCTCTCGGGTCAATACAAATAATAAGGCTCCATGCTCAAATTAACTGAATGCATACATCAAGTCTATATTAATTCTAAAATATAAAAACATCAGTAAATAATCCATGGCTCTCAGTATACAATCCTGAGCATAAACAAATACATGACATAAATCTCCACATAGGATAATTAGGCATGTTAATAAATCTACATGCCATCATAAAGTCTAAACATAAAATAATCAGCTCATCATCAACTACTCCAATGCGGGGACCTTGCCCCTAGAAGCATCCCTACTACTCTGGGTACCTGAAATGATGTCCCCAAACGGGGTGAGATAACAACATCTCAGTAAGCTCAAGGTTCATAGAGGTTCCTCTAATCCCCTGAGCCCACTTCCTGCATGACAAGTCAGAAATAAAGTATATAATACAAGCATACAACATAAACATAGCATCATCATATCATCCTTGTGTAACCCCGGGGTCAAAGCCATAGATGGTAACACATGTGTGACTCCAGGGTCAAGCCATAGACAGTCAACACAACCTCAGTATGAAATAGCTCCCAGAATCAAGTCATAGGCAACCTACATACCATGACCACTGGCCAAGATCCTCATAACATATAACATTAGTGCATCATCATAACATCAAGAATCGTATAACATCTATATGAATGTGAATGAATGCACATATACATCATACCACGTACTTTCATACAATACAACCATAATGCCCACCATCATAGTGGGGCCACAAGAGAGGGGAGCAACCAGAACTAGGAGCTTACCTCACTGAGCTTATCACAAGCCCAACTCCAACAGTAAAACACGTATGCTCCAATAAATCCTCAAGTGCCAAGTCCTCTAGGCAAACCTAGACCAGGAATCGTTTACATCATTAATACTCAATCACTTAATGATTTCACATTTCATTCTTACATGCCAATAATATGCCCATTACAAGTCTAGACCAATTATTACATAATTATGTATTTTAGTGCATTATTACAAGCAAACTCAATTTTCAATCACTTACATAACTTAGAATCACATGCAAGGCTCACTTAGGTAACTTAGATTATTTTCAACTCATCCAAGCCATATATATGATTATAATAAGTTACTAAGGGTTCCCATAAGCCCACTTAGCTTAAATATCACTTTTACAGTTTTCCATAAATGTATATGCTTCTATTTTCTAGTCACTGAGCGCAACTCACTTGTTATAAAATCTCATTTTTTAGTATATTAATCTAGACTCAATCAAATTTCCAACAAGGTATCACATGCCTCATTTGGAGTTTCCTAGCTCCGGTTATCACCATTTGAAGTTGGACAAACAAAACTGTTTGCCAACTCCGAACAGAGCCCTAAACATACTTTAACATTTCTGCGATTCTGGAAAATCTACTGAACCAATTGCTCTCAAATTTTTATGTAGAAAACTAGACGAATAAATATTTGGTACTACTGGTGTACCAAGATTCAGTGCATCCTATCAATAAGAACATTACACATTAGAGGAGAGAGAAAAAAATTGACAGAAAAAAAAAAGAATTTTAAGTGACATGTAATATTCTCATTGGTGAGATGAACTGAATCTTTGGTACAACAGTAGTACCAAAGATTTATTCAAACTAGACACCTTTAGCTTTAATTCGACATATTATAAGCCTAATTTGAGTAAGAATTGAGGGAGAAATAATTCGTGGAAGTTGCAACCATGTACAACCCCTGCACATGGCCTCCCTGAGCAGTCTCCACTCAATCGGACCTATAGAATGCTACACATCTTCAAATGGTACCAACTTTTGACACCACATAGCTGACATCTCAAGTTTCAAAGTTATGTATGGTACATATCTATTGGACCTCTGTGGAGGGATATATGCTCTCCCAAAGTTAGCCTTAAAACTGATCATTTAACCAAAGTGTGTTTAATTAGCCAATCCTAATTAGGTTTAATTAGAAACCCCCTAAGTGAACATAAATTTAGGATTTTTCATTTATTTTTATCCCTTATGCAATTCCACATTATTAGTGGTCCTAAACCCTAATTAGTTCAACTTTTAGTGTTTAAGATTTAATTAATCAATTATGTTTAATCCACCTCACTTGGTCCCTCCATTAGTGTCCTAATTAAGTCTTAGAATCATTTTAAGACATCAAACCCTAATATATATCTATATGGCTGAATTGCATAGTCATAAGATTAAGGTTTTTACTTGTCTTTTTAACACACTTTCATGGTTTAATTAAGTCATTTATGTCTTTAGTCCCCAAAGGTGTCATCTTTGTTAATTTTAACCATTAAACCCTAATATTAATGAAGAGGACAAAATCAAATCATGGAGTTTTTAGGATTCTTAGCTCATCCACATCAAGAACAACTCACACACAAGCCAAAGGTGACACTTTTTCTTACAAGTCTTCATGTTTCTTGAGTTTTAGACTTCCACCAACACATTTAACCATCAAGATCCCATTTTTAATAATTTACAACATCATTATCAACATATAATCATTATGGCCGAAATGGAAAGTGGGAGGAAGAAGGGTATGGAGTTATCTTTTCCATGGATTCAAGCCTTTTCTTCTCCAAGATGGCTCCTTTAGTTCACCTCCAACCTTTACTTGCCAAGAATTCTTCTTTTTTACCAAGAACACACCTTCATGAAATATTCAAGGATTTAGAACCAAGAACATGAATTTAAAAGAGTAAAGGTAGGGTTTTTCAAAAAGAAAATGTAAGGAGCTTACAATAGAACTCAAGGGAATAAGCATCAAAGTGGTGTTCTTCAAAGAGAACTCAAAACACCATCACCTGGATTGAGCATACTCAAAATCATGGTTGTATGGAGGGCTATTCTCCACGAAAATTTAGTTTCCAAGAATAAAAATGGTATGTTCTTGAAGAGGATTATGAGAGGAACAACTTTGGTGAAGAGTGTTTAGTGATTTGAGGGAGTTTTGGTGATAAAATTCTAGAGAGAAGGATGAGAAAATTTAAAAACTCCAAGGTAGAGAGAAGTGTTTGGGCTGCTGATTAGAATGAGGGGAAGGGTCTCATTATGTTTTTAGGGTTTTTGTCATGTCATTAAGTGACTTTCTGTCATTTAGTGGGAGTAATTTTCTCTGAACGATTATCAAATTTCTACCCGAAAACCCCAAAGACTCTAACTTTAAGTAATTAATATTAAATTTGTATAATTATCATGTTCCTAACTTAAAAAAAATTCAATTAGTAGATCACAAATCTACTTACCGCAGTTTAATTGCACTGTATGCTTTACCGGTGTTTCTAACTATACCCGGATTTCATAATTATGACTTGTTAGGCATATATTGGGCTTTAATTCCATTATTTCATCTTTTTCCCATTCTGGGATTCTACCGGTTGCTGCTATAGCAGTACAAAATATCCGGTAAAAGTGACATTTCAAAAATACCCCAATATGGGTATCAATCTTCACTATTTCATATACTAACCTCATTCATGATGTTTATATCTTTAGAATAGCTCTCTAACTCAAATTTGCTAGATTGGAGCTATTCTACATACTGTTACTGCGTCAGCAGTCAAAAACAACAGCTGAAAACTCAACTATTCAGAATACCCCCTATGGGTATCAAGCTTCATCAAATCTTATGCTTACATATTTATGTTATTCATATCATTAGGATATCTCTCTAACTTACATTCACTGTACTGGAGCTATTCTACAGTCTATTACTGCGTCAGCAATCAAAAACAGCAGATGAAAATTCACCTGACTGGAATACCCTCAATATGGGTATCCAAATTCTTAGAATTTTATTCTCATTCTATTTATGACCATAAGGTCCTCATCATAACCCTCTAATTTAAAAGTCATTTAATTAGGGTTATTATAGCTATCTTGGAGAAGTCTTTGATAAATCTCCTATAAAAACCTGCATGTCCTAGGAAACTTCTAACATCATTTACATTAATGGGAGGGGGAAGTTTTTCAATTAGCATCAATTTGGCCTTATCAACCTCAATCCCATTTTTAGAGATCTTGTGGCCCAAAATAATCCCCTCTTGTACCATAAAGTGGCACTACTCCCAATTCAAAACAAGATTCGTCTCTTGCATCTTTTCAGCACCTTAGACAAATTTTCCAGACATAAATTAAAATAGGAACCAAAAACTGAAAAATCATCCATAAATACCTCAAGATGCTTTTCTACCATGTCAGAGAAGATAAAAAGCAAACACCTTTGAAAGATCGCAGGTGCATTGCAGAGACCAAATGGCATCCTTCTGTAAGAAAATACTGTGAAAGCTGATTTCTCTTGATCCTCAGGTGCTACTAGAATTTGATTATAGCCAGAGTAGCCATCCAAGAAACAGTAATATGAATGACCAGCCAATCTCTCCAACATCTGGTCAACAAAGGGAAGTGGGAAATGATCTTTTCTGGTGGCAGCATTCAATCTTCTGTAGTCCACACATATTCTCCAACCAGTTACAGTTCTAGTGAAAATTAGCTCATTGTTATCATTCTGGACCACAATCACACCTCCCTTCTTAGGAACTGTTTGCACTGGACTCACCCAAGCAGTATCAGAAATTGGATAAATCATGCCAGCATCTAGGAGCTTCACCACTTCTTTTCTGACAACCTCCTTCATCATAGGATTAAGTCTCCTTTGAGGTTGTCTTACTGGTTTAACATTATCCTCCATAAGAATCTTGTGAGTAGAAAAAGAAGGACTTATACCTTTCAGATCAGAAATAGACCACCCTAAAGCAGTCTTGTGCTCCTTAAGTACTTGTAGCAGCTTTCTTTCTTGATCAGAAGATAACCCTTTATTGATGATAATAGGGTAAGTCTCGTCATCTCCCAAGAAGATATACTTGAGAGTTTCAGGAAACTCCTTCAACTCTACCTTTGGTACTCCAACCTCTTTATCAGATTCTTTCTTTTCAAGCACCTCAAAAGTCACTCCCTTCTCCTCTTGAAAGGGAACAATGTCCCAGACTTCTAATTCCTCAATAAGCTCTTGGGTAACAGATTTTTCTTCTTCTTGCACAACCATCTCATCTTAAACATCTAGCATGAAGCAATCACTCTTATCATAACATTTCTTCATAGCATCAAAAACATTAATAGTGATTATTTCATCGTTCAACCTCAATTCAAGCTTTCCTTGTTCAACATCAATTATGGCTCTAGTTGTAGCCAAGAAGGGTTTACCTAAGAGAAGAGGTATATCACTCTCCCCTCTCCATATCCAGCACTATGAAATCAGCAGGAAAGATAAATTTATCAACTTTAACCAGAGCATCTTCAATAATACCACTAGGCCTTCTCAAAGATCTATCAGCAAGTTGAAGAGAGACCGTAGTAGGCTTCAATTCAGAAATTCCCAAAGACTTACACACAGAAAGAGGCATAAGATTGATGCTTGCCCTAAGATCGCATAAAGCTTTGCCAACATTTGTGTTACCAATGGCAATAGGAATATTAAAACTCCCTGGATCACGAAGCTTATGAGGAAACTTTTTCTGTATAATAGCACTGCACTCTTCAGTAAGTGCAATAGTCTGGCATTCTTGCAGCTTATGTTTCCTTGACAATAGATCTTTCATGAACTTGGCATAATTTGGCATGCTAGTCAAGGCTTCAGCAAAAGGGATATTTATATGCAACTTTTTGAAAATATCAAGAAACCTTCCATACTATTTCTTCTGAGTATCTTGCTTGAACCTCTCAAGATAAGGTGTCATAGCTCTAACATAATCAGGACTAAGCTCCTGCTTCTTCTCAACAACATTTGGCTGCTCTTTTGCCTTTTCTTGCTCTTTTTCAACTGGCTTAACAACTTTTTCAGGTATCTCAACAACTTTTTCAGGCTCAACTACTTCATTAAGCTTCTTCTCATCCTCCACAGGATCTAGTTTTGGCTTTTCAAGAGGTGAAATCACTTTACCACTTCTTGTAACAATAGCTTTGCAATGCTCCCTAGGATTTATAACAGTATCACTAGGAAAAGTACCAGGAATTCTTTCAGAAACTTGCTTTGACAATTGACCAATTTGAATTTCCAAATTTCTGATTGAAGCATCTTGATTCTTGTGATGATCTCTAGTCTCATTAATAAAAGCATCAGTGGCCAAAATATGATCATTTGTGGTCTTTGAAAGCTAATTAGTATTTTGAGAAAGTTGCAACATGGCTTTCTCTAACTCCGAAAGCTCTTTAGATGGAATAGGAGGAGGCTGCAAAAAATTATTAGATTTAAAATCAAGACCAGTACTTGAACCCTCCTTTGAAAATTGTTGCCTGAAGCAAAATTTTGATTCCTTTGAAAGTTTTGTTGAGGCTTCATATCATACCACACTCTATTTACTTGCATCTGAAGAGGATAAGAACTCATAAGTGTAGTGCATTCATTTGATTCATGACCTTCTCCACAATATTCACAAACCACAGAAGTTGATTGCACTTTGGACACTTGAAGTTTCTCAAACTTTTCATTGAGGCTATCAAATTTCTTTGATAAGAGCTTCTGTTCCGCAAGCACTGCATCATTGCTTTCCAGTTGAATCAACCCTCTTTTAGGCTGAGAAGCAACACTCTCATTCTCATTCCTGGCCAACATCTTAATTAACTCAATAGTCTGAGTAGCTGACTTTGATCTTACAGTGCCTCACAGCTGCACCATTTATAACCAGCCTTGTTTCAGGAGTCAGCCCATTAAAGAAAATAGAAACATTCTGATCATTAGTCATCTCATAGTGAGGATATTTTCGGACTAACTCTTGAAATCTGTTCCAAGTGGCACAAAGTGTTTCTCCCTCCTGCTGACGAAAATTTGTGATTTCGTTTACCAGCTGGTTGTACTTCTCCATATAAAAGAATTCAACAAAGAATTTAGCTGATAAATCTTCCCAAGTAGGAATACTATTAGCCAGCT
This sequence comes from Gastrolobium bilobum, assembly GCF_033153095.1. Classification (NCBI taxonomy): domain Eukaryota; kingdom Viridiplantae; phylum Streptophyta; class Magnoliopsida; order Fabales; family Fabaceae; genus Gastrolobium; species Gastrolobium bilobum. The sequence goes on along the minus strand of NW_026897914.1, from coordinate 260,885 downwards.
GTCCTTCCATCCACCTGAGTGCTTTTCCCTTAACAACAAAAGGGACTAAGCGCAATCTTATAGCATCATTTGACACATTATTGTGTTTTGTAGTGTCATAAATCATGACGAATCTGTCAATAAATTCATTTGGATCTTCAAATTCCTCTCCAAAAAATTGAGCTTCTCTCACCAAAGAAATTAAAGCTGGCTTCAGCTCAAGATTATTAGCAACAATGGCTGGTCTGACTATGCTTGAATTTGGCCTATTGAAGACTGGTGTCAGAATAATATCCAGCAATCGCTCTTGTGGTTGATTTTCGTCTGCCATTTCTGGTTCTGCTCTTAATGGGGAACCTGCAACTTCTGCCCACCTCCACTACTTAGCAAGCTTCCAGAGTTTCCTTGCAGTTCTTTCAAGTTTAGGATCGTAAAGCAAGTCTTCAGGGTCAACTGTACCTCGCATACAACTCAGCAAACAAGATTAGTAGCACCAGAAAAGAAAAATAAATAAAATAAAAATAATATCCAATCTTAAAGATCAATAATTATTTATAATATTGGCAATCACAATCCCCGGCAACGGCGCCAAAAACTTGGTGCAACTCGGCAAGTATACCGAATCGTACAAGTAATAGAGTGAAAGTACAGTATCATTCCCACAGAGATTGTGTCACCAACTATCACAATAATTATTCTCTTTAAGTTAGACAAATTCGATTTGAGTAGCAATTGATTTTGAGAATTGGACTTGTAATAAAAATGATGAATTTAAGTTGTAAATAGATTAAGATCATGCAAACAGTGAAATGGATTTTTTTTAGAAAATATTAAAAGCATTGTAGTTAAGATACACTTACCATATGATCCCCGCCTTAAATAATTGATTGATCTTTATCAATGGTATCTCATACCCTTTCTTAACATTAGGTTGACAACTCCTTGTCACTTAGTGGTGCATCTCATGCAACCAACCTAGCACTATTACCCTAAGCACATAAGCCCGACTGGGCCTGCAGCTTATGTCTCAGTTAAGCACTAACCAGCACCCCAAGTGTCTTACACTTCTAATACTACTCTTACTCAACGAAACAGTGGGTCCCAACTGGATTGTAGAGCACCACTATTTAGATGAGGTTTGAGTAATATTGGTGGTGGGAGGTAATCATGCGCTTAATAATTTTATTCCTTTTAAGGGTTCATTTTATTAAGGGTTTATTAAGTCTCATCAAACGCATTAATATATTATCATGCTAGTCGTAACCTATGTCATACATCTAACGGTTTAAACTAGTCGCAAATGGACTTGCATAATAATCATACAAACGCGATTTAGTCCAACTCATGCATACTAGACGTCATAAGCCATAAAGCATACATATCGCGATACTCTATCTCATGCATACTAGTCGTATAATAACATACATGCAAATAAAACAGTTTTATTTTGAGATAGTCATGGTGCTCGCTCCTTTGTCCATCTTACTTCTCAAGCCTCGGCTTCTTGTCATCTATACGCCACTAGCCTAATTTCTCTAATTACAATTAAAGAAACTCCAAAACATCTTGGAGGGATAAAATTTAAAATACAAAATTTGAAATTCAAATTACATCTTTTTTAAAAGAGCCCAAAGTTACACATTAATTTAAATTTGAAATTTCAAATTCCGGGCACCATAACCATCCCCTTCCTCTTTTGCACTTGAAATGTTAGACAACTCACAAGTACAAAATATTATCACATAATATATATTTTTCACGTATGTCTTGATATTTAACAATTAATTATCAAAACATATTTAAAATTTAAAACTTTTCTTAATTTTTCAATTGGCCGAATTATATAACAATTAATATAATTCTAATTTTGTTGACTTTTTCTCAAAGAACACAACTGGAAGAGTCAACATCCTTGACTGCCTCCTCGTAGTTACTCGGTTCATTATCCTCAACTGTTTGTTGATTCTCAATCACAAACCTATACCTCTCAGGTGGATGGATGCCCCTCGTTGACCTACGGAGTTGTGCGTTTACTTCTCCATTGGAGAACGTCGCCTGCGGAGCAGACTTGGGTTCCTCAATCTGTTCATGTGGTTCTTGAACTTCTTCAAGATCAATCTTACTCCCACTGGCTCCTTGAGAGATCAAATCCTTCTCAAGGAACTCAGCATTCTTTGACACAAACACTTTGTGTTCTTCCATGGAGTAAAAGTAGTATCCCTTAGTACCTTTGGGATACCCCACAAATAGACATTTAGTACTCTTAGCACTAAACTTGTCTGATGCCAACGCTTTGACATAAGCTGGCGATCCCCATACCCTGAGGTAACTCAGGTTGGGTCTCTTACCATTCCATATCTCATATGGTGTGGTCTGAACAGATTTAGACGGTACCCTATTTAGAAGGTATGCCGCTGTGTCAAGGGCATATCCCCAAAACGTTTTTGGAAGTTGAGTCTCACTCATCATAGACCTGACCATGTCTAACAAGGTCCTGTTTCTCCTTTCGGAGACACCATTTTGGTGTGGTGTGTAAGGTGCAGTAAACTGCGAGAGAATTCCATTTTCTCTCAGATAATCCTGAAACTCATGGCTCAGATATTCACCACCATGATCTGATCGTAATGTCTTAATCATCTTGCCACGTTGTTTCTCTACTTCATTCCTAAACTCCTTAAACTTTTCAAAGGCTTCGGATTTATATCTCATTAGGTACACGTACCCAAACCTTGATTTGTCATCAGTAAAGGTAATGAAATAGGAGTATCCTCCTCTAACCTCTATAGACATTGGCCCACAAACATCAGTGTGAATGAGTTCTAATAACTCACTAGCCTTATGACTTTCTAGCCCCTGGGGCTTGTGACAAGTCATTTTCCCAGCTAGACAAGATTCACATTGTCCATAGGATTCCAAATCCAAGGAATCTAGGTATCCATTTGCATGCATCCTAGACAATCTTGTTTCATTTATGTGCCCTAGTCTGCAGTGCCAAAGATATGATTGATTATCCATCCTAGGTCGTTTCACATCTATTTTGAGCACTTCAGTTCCCATTTCTAGAACATACAATCCATTTATTAAGGTAGCAGTACCATAAACAATATCATTCATAATGATAGAAAATGTACCATTCTTAATAGTGAAAATAAATCCATCTTGTTCTAAACAAGAAATTGAAATAATGTTTCTAGAAATACTTGGAACATAAAGACATTTATTCAAATGCAGAAAAAGGGCCGTAGGCAAAATGAGGTCGGCTTCTCCAATAGAATGAGCAGCAACTCTTGCTCCATTACCAACGCGGAGGTCCACCTCGTTCCTCTCCAATCTCCTTGGGCTCCTAAGTACCTGCAACATATTGCAGATGTGAGAACCACAACTGGTATCCAATACCCATGAAGTAGGATTAGCACATGAATAATTTATCTCAATCATGAAAATACCTGAGGTAAAAGCATCACCATGCTTCTTGTCCTTCACACTCTTCAGGTAGTCTGGACAGTTCCTCTTCCAATGGCCTTTCTTGCCACAATGGAAGCACTCAGCATCGCCTTTGTCCTTGGATGCTTTCTTACCCTTCTTGTTGCCCTTCTTCTTCTTGGATTTTCCTTTGGGCTTAAGGGAGTCACCTTTAGCAGGCCCTTTACCCTTACCCTTGGCCTTGCTAGGCCCACCAATCAGAAGAGCTTGTGTCTTATCCTTCTTGATAGACACTTCAGCAGTTGTTAACATACTTAACAACTCAGGCAAGCTCACTTGCATCCCATGCATGTGGTAATTCATGATGAATTGACTAAAGGAAGGTGGAAGTGAGGTGAGCACTAAGTCATTACTTAGTTCGGCATCCATGATAAAGCCTAGATTCCCTAGCTTCTCAATCAGACCGATCATCTTAAGAACATGACTGCCAACAGACATGCTCTCAGACATCCTGCAAGAGAACAATTCTCTTGAGGCCTCATACCTCTCATGCCTGCCTTTAATGTCATACAACTCCTTTAGATGTAAGACAATAGAGGGAGCATCCATATGCTCATGCTGCTTTTGCAGTTCAGGCGACATGGATGCCAACATGATGCAGACAGCCAACACATTGTCATCCATGTGCTGTTTGTGGGCCTCGAAATCAAATTCCGCGAACCCATCTTCCCCTTCCCTAGGAGCTACGGGTAATTCAGCATCTAGGACGTAAGCAATCTTTTCGGCCCTTAGAACAATTCTTAGGTTCCGATACCAGTCCATAAAATTTGGACCGGTCAGCTTGTTCGTATCAAGTATGGAGCGCAGTGACAGAGTAGTAGTCATACTAATTAACTGAAAAATGTAAAGATAAAAATATTTGGACATGTAGTAAAAACAAATTATTAAAGACTTTTATTAATTTGCTCCTCCCACTATTTTATCTAAGTCAATGACCCTTCTTTTTGACTTAGGGTTATTCTACTTTTAGAATTTACCTTAGTGGGATTAAGAATGCGATTATTTATTTTAACCTCCGTCTGAGACCGCAAGATTAATTTAAATAATGGATTGATCTTTATCAATGGTATCTCATACCCTTTCTTAACATTAGGTTGACAACTCCTTGTCACTTAGTGGTGCATCTCATGCAACCAACCTAGCACTATTACCCTAAGCACATAAGCCCGGCTAGGCCTGCAGCTTATGTCTCAGTTAAGCACTAACCAGCACCCCAAGTGTCTTACACTTCTAATACTACTCTTACTCAACGAAACAGTGGGTCCCAACTGGGTTGTAGAGCACCGCTATTTAGAGGAGGTTTGAGTAATATTGGTGGTGGGAGGTAATCATGCGCTTAATAATTTTATTCCTTTTAAGGGTTCATTTTATTAAGGGTTTATTAAGTCTCATCAAACGCATTAATATATTATCATGCTAGTCGTAACCTATGTCATACATCTAACGGTTTAAACTAGTCGCAAATGGACTTGCATAATAATCATACAAACGCGATTTAGTCCAACTCATGCATACTAGACGTCATAAGCCATAAAGCATACATATCGCGATACTCTATCTCATGCATACTAGTCGTATAATAACATACATTCAAATAAAACAGTTTTATTTTGAGATAGTCATGGTGCTCGCTCCTTTGTCCATCTTGCTTCTCAAGCCTCGGCTTCTTGTCGTCTATACGCCACTAGCCTAATTTCTCTAATTACAATTAAAGAAACTCCAAAACATCTTGGAGGGACAAAATTTAAAATACAAAATTTAAATTACAAAATTTGAAATTCAAATTACATCTCTTTTAAAAGTGCCCAAAATTACACATTAATTTAAATTTGAAATTTTAAATTCCGGGCACCATAACCATCCCCTTCCTCTTTTGCACTTGAAATGTTAGACAACTCACAAGTACAAAATATTATCACATAATATATATTTTTCACGTATGTCTTGATATTTAACAATTAATTATCAAAACATATTTAAAATTTAAAACTTTTCTTAATTTTTCAATTGGCCGAATTATATAACAATTAATATAATTCTAATTTTGTTGACTTTTTCTCAAAGAACACAAAATTAAATCATGCATATAGCCATCAACACTTAATGGCCGAACCATATACTCATGTATATGAGATTAATTTTCGAAAAATTTAATTGCATGCTCATGAAACAATTCATGGAGAAAAAATAAGAAAACAATCAAGGTGTTCAAAACACCTTTCATGGTCGAACTCCACCCTTCAAAAAGGTGCTTCCTTTTAAAACATTTATAAAGAAAAAGACAACCATGAATATGAATGGATGCATGAACATGGCATTCGAAATAACATGTTCATAAAAACGAAAACTTTAACCGTTTAAAGTATTGTAAATTAGAAACCATTCATAAAAAATTGAATCTTTAATCTTTAAAGAGATTTTAACCGTGAAAAATATGATCACAAACAAGGTACCATCACCCGTCGATGGTAAAACAATCGGGCTCTGATACCACTTGAAAGTTCGAAATGGCCTTGAAGGCCGATGCATGCAAGAGGGAAAAACAAAATTTTTCTTTGCGGAATATACATGCACATCAAGATCATGCTTTAGGAAAGCATGATGTTACCTTGTTCGTGAAATCACCAGATGATCAAGGCAGGTCTGAAGGGTTCAGACCCTCTAATGTTGATCCACACCACCCACTCGTCTAGGTGCAAGAACTCCTTCTTGTGAAGCCACCGGATGATCACCACAAAGAGGCTTGCTAGGCGCTCTATGTGTGAAGATGGAGGCTAGGTGAAAGTGTTTGAAAGAGTGAAGCTCTCAAAGTGAAAGCTTCACAAGTGGCGCAAGAGAAAGGAGAGAATAGGCTAGGCTTTTCAGAAAAACCCTTGGAGGAACAACTAAAAAACTTAGGCACATAAGAGGAGAGTATTTAAAATAAAATACCAATCAGATTTTTCTCCTAAAAATCTGATCATTAGGCGCTAGATAGGAGAGAGAGAAGTGGAGCTGTTTTATTTCAAAAATTGCTAACAGGCTCCTAGAATATTCTCTTGAGAATTGGTTCAAAACCTATTCAAAATTCTGATCAGAAATCTTCATAAGATCAGCTATATGGTACGCCCCATATAGCCCAAAAAGGTGACCAGATACATCTGAGTAGTTGCATTCAAATTTGAATCAACTCACTCAGATTTTCTCCCAACTGACTGAATCTTCTGGAGCTGATTTTGATGAGCAAATCTTGCTCACCTACAACCCAAATCAGCGCCATATATGGCCTTGGATCTTGTCCAAAAGATTCTCTCATGATACTAGTGATTTGTTCCAACAGGATCTCATCTTATCCTTTTGTTATGAAACAACCTTTCATAGGCAATTCAAATTCAAATTTAAATATTTGAATTCAAACATTCAAATATTCAAATTCAAATGTTCAAACATTCAAACTCAAAATTCAAATTTTCAAATTTTAAAATTCAAATTTCAAAATTCGAATTCAAAATCCAAAATTCAAATTTCAAATTTCAAATTAAAAATTCAAAATTTCAAAATTCAAATTTCGAATTCCAAAATTCAAAATTTAAATGTTTGATAATTAATTTAACTAATTAAATTAATTAGTAATGTCTTGGACTATCCAAGCCCATTACAATGAACCATGCGCCCTCCACCCCTTTAGGTGGAGTTCCAAACAACTTCTTGGGCTAATAACTATTATTAGGCCCAATACCTTTAATGCTAGAGCATCTAGACAATTAGGTGTTTGTGTGTGACCCATTAGGTCTAACTTAGCCACTGACATAAATGGGCTTGGGCCCAATAAGCCCTCAACCCATCTAATGACAACACAGAGCACTAGCAATGCTTTGTTGCCCCAGAACTAGTTAGATTAATGATTTGATCATCCTATTAAACATATTTGGTTGCCGTACATATTTCCTTTCGTCTCGGTTACCTTCCCATAAAACTTAGGGTAAGGAAGCGTATCAACCCCTGCGGTTTAGGGTAAGCTTTATTCGAAATTAGGGAATCTTCAATTTACAGACTCTAAAGGCAGATCATCTCATGATCTCTTTTACTATGCATAGATTCCCGAGTCCCTGTAAATGTCATCCCGATTTCTCCGGTTTACAGATAACCTAATCTCTCACAGAGATTTGACGAATTCCTTCAGCTTATCACCCTAGCCCTGTGTTCTTTCAGGACAAGCCCAACAGTATACCTATGAGTCTCCATGTTTCAGGCAGACGAGGTGCACAATCAAAGCATGCCTTCTAGAACACAGTCTAGGTAATAACTTCTGGTCTTAGGAAAGACATACCCAAATATAAAGAGACTACTCTAATGATACTCTCTGTGAGAGTTCCTCATAGAGTCTCTTTGTGGGTCCGTTCAGTGCGAGCTATACCCTTATAGGTCCACCCACGACTTTAGCTAAGACATCTCCATATCTGTAGCACATGAGGTCTATACCTTGTATCCATATACAAATAGATAAGTCGTGTTAGTCTTACTCGAGATTACTGACCCCACTCTCAGTATGTCTAGACTAGGAACATAAAATTAGGAATGAACATCCGGTATTCTTGAATCCTCATGATTGTGATCTCATCACAGATACTCAAGAGATACCTATTTTATTCCACGGGGTTTATCAAGTTATTCATAATATATTAATATTAATATCGAGACATAATTATGAAACAAGATAAAGAGTGCTTTTATTTATTTGCGACAATATTAAAAAGGTCTACATCTCTGTCCTTATTTAATCATAAGATTGTCTCTAGGACACCCAAATACTAACATCATTTTGATATTTTATAAATATTAATATATGTTTTTTGTTTTTATTAGTATCAATTTTTCTTGAATATTCGTCTGTGTTTGAATATTGGAAGTAATGCATTTAATTTGCATCTAGTTACGAAAGTTGCCATGGTTTTTTGTTTTCGTAGTTAGATTGTTTCCATTGATTTTAAATACATACCAAAATTGGCATCTTGCGTGTTCAAGTATAGATTTTTCATTAATAATGTAGGATTTTCCTGATACTTGAATAACAGTTTTTGTGTTGAACCGACACTGTTTTCCTTTGGTATAGACATTTTTTTTTAACAATTTCATCTCGATTGACGTGCCTTTACATAGTTCTCACGAAAGTTTTGGATTTACATCTCATTTCCTCAGCTTTTGTGTTTGAAGAATCTGATTAATTGCTTTTCATTTTATAGTTTGGATACAAGTTTTCTTTTTTTGGTTCTGAGATATATTACTTGTCTCGATTTCTGTGTCCATGCATATTACTTTTGAATAGCATTTGAAATTTGCAACACTGTACCCTCAAGTTTTATACACAGATCGCTGTAATGTTGTCGGTTTTCATATTGATTTGGAGAAGTATATCACTTTTCGGTAACCGTGCATCAATATTGGATTTCAATATATTCTTTGAATTCAATTCACTGTTACTTTTGGTGATTTGCTTTTGCTGTTGCAAATTGTCTATGTATATTTCAACTCCATATCTAAATTGTATGTTTAGATTAATTTGCTTCTCGGTTGTCGTGCTTCTTATATAAGAAGTTGGAACTTTTTCTACTGTTACGACATTTTCTGGTTTGTGTTGTGTGCACTTTTCCATTTCTGTGTTTCTGAAATTGTGTTTGTTGAATAAACCGTCTCTGTTTCGATCGGTATAATTATTTTTTTGGATAATATGTTTCTGAGTTTAAATATTGTCAGAGAAAACAAATCCTTATGTGTGCACTGTTACGATATTGCATTCATATTCATATATCACTCATAGTATTTATTCCTTTTCGGTTTTCGTATAATGAATTGTGAGTTCATGAATTGTGATCCAAAGTCTGCAATTCTGCATACATAATCACGTCCCGTCATATGCAGTGAATTAATTTTGTCATTTAAATGTTGAGTTTCTTGAATTATGGATGGCAATTGCCATGTGTGAACTGATAAGGGTTGCTTCATTCTTGAATAAGATTCGAACATAGTGCATGCATGGGCACTGTAACTCGAAGCATACTCGTGTGGCCTGATGAGGGTTGCTTCTCTCTTGAATAAAATTCGAACATATTGTATGGGAACTGCAACCCGAGGCATACCGGAACTCTAAGAAATGCTGGTTTCATATTTAGATTAATCGGTATATCCCTATATTCATGCTACGTCAAATTTCATGATGTTGATGATATTTAATAACATATACATCTGTTTGTTGGTATGCATTTGGTACTGAGCCTGTTTGGATTCTCTTATTTTTAAGCTAGAAGCTACTTATAAGTTAAAGCTAAAAAAAAGAACTTAAAAAAAAAGCTAAAAACTGTTTGAAAATTACATAAAAATTTTAGCTTAAAAATTAATTAAAAGCACATATTTCAAGAAAATTATCTCTCTCATTTTCTTTATCACTCTTCATTTTTAAAAAAAACACACAATTCAAGAAAAATAGATAAGAGCTTAAAAAAAAGCTCCTTCTAGGAGCTTTTAGTTTTCAGCTTTTTTCTTCATTATAAAAAAAAAGAGTTTTTCGTTATAAGAGCTTTTCTCAAAACCTGTTTGGCCTAGCTTATGCTTATAAGTAGCTTCCAGCTTAAAAATAAGAGGATCCAAACAGGCACTATATGTGATGATTGTGTATTATTTTATGGTTAAATTGGAATTTATTATTTGGTATATGTGTTATAGCCAAATAATGTTTAGTAAGAAAATTAAATGCTTAAGGAGCAATTGAGGGGGAGATTATGATGACCCTTCAAAGAGTTTTGTTTGGAGTGTGGTATTATACGCCAAATGATTGCGCACTGCAATCCAATGGGATTACTGAGAGAAAGAACCGGATATTAAATGAAATGATGTTGTTGACGTCTGGCTTGTAGGGGAAAATTATATTAATGACAAATTATATAATCATTAGAGAGCCCCATAAAAAAAACAAAGAATATTCCCTATGAAATATGGAAAGGTAGGAAGTCTACTTTGAATTATCTTAAAGTGTGAGGGTACTTGACTAAGGTCGTGATTTCAAAACCAAAAGGGTTAAGATCGGACCAAAAACAATGGACTATGTGTTCATTGGATATGTACATAATAAAAGTATATATCGATTATGATGTAAATTGAATCATTGACACCAAGTCCACAAGTGGGTATGTGTACACACATGGAGGGGGTGTTGTATCTTGGAAATCATCCAAGCAAACATGTATTACAAGATCGACCATGAAGTAAAATTTATTGCCTCGGATAGAGTCGATGGGATAGTCGAGTGGCTATGAAGCTTCCTTGAGGATATTTCGAACTGGCCGAAGCCAGTGCCTACAATGTGCATACATTGTTACAGTCAGGCAGTGATCGGAAGGGCAAGGAAAGTTATGTATGATGGTAAGTCTCGAATTGTATATTAGAGTCATGATCCCGTGAGGCAATTACTCTTTAGTGGTATTATTACGGATTCGTTAACTAAAGGTTTGACTAGAGAGTAAAGGGAAATTTATCGAAAGGAATGGGTTTAAGGCCTATCAATTGTTGATTATTGCGGTAACTCTACCTTGATGAGCGGAGATCCCACGAACTAGGTTCAAAGAGACAACTAAGTGATGATCGACTGTTAACACTGTGGAGTTTCTAAGCTCATACTCATTCCTATTACAAACAGTGTATATGAGGGTAAGCATTTATGCTTTTAATGGTTTCTTAATCTGATGTGTTCAGATAATATATGTTGAGTGACATCACAAGGAATCACCTATGTGAGTGTGAAGTGAGGGCCGCTTCTATGAGAATTTATAAAGGTCGATTCTTTAGAACACTCATAGAACCAGACAGGTGTCCCAAGGCCAAAATGGGCACAACAAAGGACCAACAATGTTCGAGAAGCAATTGTGTGACTCCTATTGTCTAGGTGTACACAATAGGTTGACGGTTCAAGTCGCCCAGACCACCGATTGACCGAGTATATCCGATAGGTTTCATTAGAGATCAAAGGTAACTCTACCTATCTCGATGCAATTGTTTCTCGTTGAGGAATTTACATTTTGCATTCACGTTCATATGCATTTATTCACGATGAATTGACTTCTTATCCATGTGGGGTATTGTTGGATTTTTGGGTCTAAATCTCATGGGTTATGAATAGGAAGTTTGATATGAAAATGTGTGTCTTTTTGTCGTCGAATGGATGTGTCTTTTTGTCGTCGAACGGATGTGTCTTTTCATGTCGAACTAATATGTCTTTTCATGTCGAACAGATGTGTCTTCTCGTGTCGAACATATGTGTTGTTTCGTCGATGAAAAAGTACCTTTTGAATCGCGACCTTACGTTTCTATAAATATATAGAGTCAGAATTCTAGTTAAGTTTAAAAGTTGTTTTCTATGTATTGTGCATCCATACCATAAAGTGTGATTTTCTCAGACGTTCAGTTGTCTTCGTTTGGGCTCTTGATTGATAATGCCATCATTCTTGAGACGCAATCGGTTCTCTCTCCGGGAGATAATTGTTCATCAACCTTCGGCATCAATAGAGGGAACAAATTGTCTTAAGGAGACAACATCTGTTGGCTTGGATTCATCTACATAGTGACATCTCGTTCATATATCATATGAGTTCGTTCCTTATTTTTATTGCACTTTAATTGCAAATTTAATTATAGCATTTCGTTGCACGAATTCATATCTCTCGGTAATTATTCGCTCACTGTATAACAGCTACTTGGTAGAGGAAGTGAACCACAATACAAGGACAGAGGGGGACGGACGAACCTGCTTTTGTGTTTCTGCTGTTAGAGGAGCTTGGCTTTCAATCTCTAAATTCCGTCCTTTTATTCTTGTCTCTTGAATTGTGTTTTTTATTTTATTTCATCAAATGTGATGTCATTTGAAGGGTTTTTTTTTTCTTGAAAAACAAAACAAAAATTGTATGATGTAAATTGAATTGATTTAATAACATTGCCCTAACCACCAATTAGGTCAATAAACTGATAATGGCTTGTTTAAACTCAATCATTGATTTTGAATTCAAATCCTCCTGACGTTCAACAAACAAACAAAAATCAACAACACTTAATATGCGGATCTGCTCTTAATGCACCAATGTTTGGCCCGTCAAGCTCGAGCCACTTTGTGTGATTCTCAGGCAAATGCCAACTCATAATTTAACTATATAAGCTGAACAAATGCCAACTGTCCAAGTGAACCCACCAAGCCACTTCCCTTAATTTCCCTAAATTCTAAACCCTTTTATCCTTTTAGATGCATTAAAATATAGAATTTATTACTTTGGTGTGAGATGGATTTTAATTATAAGAATGGTGCAAAATTAAGAGTGACCTCGACGCAGATAAGTTGTGAGCACGTTAAATTTATGAGAAAATTATTTTCGCTTTTATTGTAGAAATAGGTTTCTATTGCATACAGTGTATTCTCGTGAATACACTGTGTGCTAACTTCTTCTTCTTTAAATTAATGGATACTGTTTTTTTTTTTTTTTTTTAAAAGAATGTTTCTGCGGCAGATATACATTCCCTGACGCCGCTGCATAAAATTAAACCCATAAATTTATTTACCAAAATATATTGGTTTTTTAATGTTGAAAAGTTAATTACTTATTAAACAACTTTTAAATTTTTTTTATAATTTATTGAACGACAAGAATAAGTGCTTTTTGGAAAAAAAAAAATTAAGTTAGAAGCTATTTACAAGCAGAAGCCAGACCAAACAGATTTTGAGAAAATCTCTTAGAAAAGTTCTTTTTTTTATAATGAAAAAAAAGGTTAAAAGTCAAAAAAAAATTTAAGTTCTTATCAATTTTTCTTAAATTGTGTACTTTTTTTTAAATAAAAAATTATAAAGATAGAGAAATTTTTCTTGAAACATGTGCTTTTAATAACTTTTAAGCTAAATTTTTTATATAATTAACAAACAGCTTTTAACTTTAGCGTAGAAGTAATTCCTAGCATAAAAAAAAATCTAAACAAGCTCTAAGAAATGTATTTCTTATAATTGACTTCTGAACTTATTTATTTTTTAAATAAATTACATTTTTTTTATGGGATGCAAAAAAACACTAGGAAGTGAGCCGTATTTATAACACAACAACAACAGTCAACTGGTTTCAGATATTCTACTCTATTTTTACTCAAATCAACAGAAGAATCTAGTAATGCCGTATTTATTTCAAATAGTTATAAATTACAGCAGAAACAGAAGGATCACTGTCTTCTCTAAGCTTCGTGTTTTCATGAACATAGTACATTGTATATGCACTTTCATCTATTTGTATATTTGATACATAAAGCACGCACACATAAGCATATATTATATAAATTGTCGTCATCTTAATCTATGAATCTGGCATTGATTCGAAAGCTGCATGATGTAAGACGATCGCAATGGACATGGAGTCCCTCTTCCTTCTTCTTCTTCTTCTCCTCCTCCTCGCTTCCACCATTAGAACACGCACGCGCACACATACAACAGCTACTTTGTCATTGCTCCAACTTGAACCATATTCAACAAACCCAATGCTTCATGTTTACAAGAGGTTTGGATCAAGATGACATCTTACTCTCCCGATTCATATACACTTCTTCTTCTTTAGGGTTTTCCTCTTATGCTTATTCTGTTTTCATCTACAATCACCGACCCAGTATCTTTCTCTACAACACAACCATCTGGGCTCTATCCTCTGCAAATTCCACACGTGCCATTTCTCTATTCAACACCATTCGCATGCTTGGTTTGCGACCCGACTCTTACTCTTTCCCTTTCGTTTTGAAGGCCGTTGTTTCCTCATCAAACGTCGTCGTTGGCAAGCAGATTCATTCCCAAGCTATTGTTGCTGGCTTGGAATCACATCACAGCGTGGCCACTTCCCTCGTTCAGATGTATTCTTCTTGTGGGAACGTTTCTTTTGCTCGGAACCTCTTCGATGGTGTTGCTTTGAAACATGTCCCACTCTGGAATGCCATGATTGCAGGTTATGCTAAAGTGGGTGATATGGCTAATGCACGCAACTTGTTTGATTTTATGCCTGAGAGGGAGAAAGATGTTGTTTCATGGACTGCACTTATTTCAGGTTACACACAGAGTCATAATCCCAATGAAGCTATCATGCTCTTCCGCAGAATGCAGTTACAGAATGTGCAGCCAGATGAAATTGCAATTTTGGCTGTTCTCTCTGCTTGTGCTGATTTGGGTGCTTTTCAGTTAGGGGAATGGATTCATAACTACATTGAGAAGCATAGGTTGCGTAAGATTGTTCCTCTTTATAACTCGCTCATAGATATGTATGCTAAATCAGGGAACATAAGTAAAGCACTCCATGTGTTTGAGAATATGAAGCATAAAACGGTTATAACATGGTCAACAATGATTGCTGGATTTGCTTTACATGGTTTAGGAAAGGAGGCACTTCATGTATTTTCTTGCATGGAGAAGGCTCGAGTCAAGCCGAATGAAGTCACCTTTATCGCTATTCTTTCGGCTTGTAGCCATGTTGGTTTGGTTGAGGTGGGACGCGATTATTTCGCCTCTATGAGGTCCAAATATGGGATTGAACCAAAGATTGAGCACTACGGCTGCATGATTGATTTGCTTGGTCGTGGTGGCTATCTTCAAGAAGCAAAAGAACTAGTTAGGATGATGCCCTTTGAAGCAAATGCAGCTATATGGGGATCCCTTCTTGCTGCTTCAACTAGATGTGGTGATGCTGAGCTAGCAGCAGAAGCTTTGCGTCATCTCATAGTGTTGGAGCCTCACCATTGTGGGAATTATTCACTCTTGTCCAATACCTTTGCTGCTCTTGGTAGGTGGAGTGAAGCTCGGATGGTAAGGAAGGTTATGCGGGACAAAGGTGTGGAAAAGGTACCTGGTGTCAGTTTTATTGAAATGAACAACAGGGTATATGAATTCATTGCTGGTGACAAATCAAACGTGTACTTTGTTGGCATATGTGATGTCCTGCATAGCATAAATAGACAACTGAAGGTGGTTAATTTGAATAGGGCATGTAGAGGACACTAGATGTTGATGACTGATGCAGATTATTGTATATATCCGGATTCCTTTTATAAGGTTGCGCTTGATGGACCTGAGGAACAGCATAAGAGAACAGGACAACACAATTAGCTGAGGTACAACACAACTTCCTTTGACAAATATTTTAGTACTTCATCCTTAGCTTTGTCCTTTTCCATGATTATTTTTAACATCAAACTTTGGACGAAGAGTTTTTTCCTATCCAGAACTTTGTTTTTAAGTAATTCAAACGGACCCTAAAGCTGTGTTTATTGTTTTCCTTCAGTACAACTGAAAACATATCCCTTTCAAGCATCACTGTGAAACAACTTCTGTCGATGCCATGTTTTACTCAGGCAAGTAGTTCTTTTTCACGTTGGTAAACCGAAGTGCCATGAAAGGAGGCCGAGGCAGGACACCAGTACAACAGACCAGAAGCGTACAAGAGTGTGAAGTCTACATGGCTGGCTGACTAATTTTGAAACCCTTGGAACTAGCTATTTCATTCTGATACTCGAATCTCCTCTGACTGCATTTATCAATTATCAAATATAAGTGTATCGCCTTCTAATAATCTAGTTTTCCAACCTTCTTTCCCCCTTTTTTTCTCTTTATTGCAATGAAAACTTCATTCTAATATTCTTTCTGAAGTGTTACAAATTACAATTATTATGTGACCTTTAAGTAATTCTAAATTTCTAACTACACATGCAAGATGTAATTGTGAAAATTTGCTCCTCTCAGCTATCCTGATATATCAGATATACGACTCTTCTGATCACCTATTATTATCCCCCTTGTTCTCTTTTATTTCACGTCTACTGTCGTGATAAATCATTCCGATTCATTTATTGTATGTTCACAGTGAATTTCAGATTTTCTAGTTTATTCATTTATTTGTCATAGGCTACTTGGTCTCGCTTAAGTTAACTTAGCAGCCTTTGATAGATAACTTTTTTTTTTTGTGCGGAGGAATCATGATTTCTAAAAATATGATGAGAAAGTCATTTTTCCGATAATGTTATCCAAAAGTTGTTTAATAGGTCAAAATATTATCAGAATTTTGCCAAAAAAAATGTGAAAATTTTCCAACACCTGGGATTCAAGAATATCACCCATTTGATAGTATTTTTGTATGGTATTTTGAAAAAAAAATATTTATATACAAAACAAAATTCTGAAAAAATCAGATTCAGAATTTTTTTAAAAACCTTATACCAAACATAAATAAATAAAATTATCAGTGCCACTTTTCCGGAAATCTCAAAAAAAATTCCTCATATCCAACACCCTCTAAATTGTTTTGCATCAAGTTTTAAAGGATTACTTAATTCATGCATCAACTTCTTGTACTCTAAAAACTTTTACTGCAGTGTAAGGCACTCTAAAAACTTCACAAGTGGCATGAATTATCTATACACTTTAAGGCACTCTAACATTTAGCATGCCACTTTTCAACTTTTACTGCAGTGTAAGGCACTCTAAAAACTTAAATAAATTTAGGGATTAATGTTTCATATATTTTAAAATATAATTTTAATTTTTATATATACATAAAAATATGTAAAGTTTATGTGAATTCATGTAAAAAAAGACAGAAAAAAATACAAACCTCACAATTTTTATATATATGCAAGAAATATTATTTTCATAAATTTATGTGTACAAACCAATTTTTGTCTCTAGCTTATATATGACGTAAGCAATGACATATAAAAGTCACTTTTCGGTGGCGGAAAATGAAACTGTTGTGCTATCAAATTGTACAAGAAGTTGTGGCAATGCGGAAACGTAAGTTTAGAGTATGAGTAACAAATTTTTTTTACCTATAAATATAGGCCTTCTCTTCTGTTCTGAACGGATTTTTTTTAATATACTTCCAGATTACAATTTTATTTGGGTCCTTTATCAAAAAAGAAAATATTTCTTCTATTTATATTTTTGTTTGTTTTTTTTTATTTTCTCTCAATCCTTTTTTTTCTATTTTTGAAAAGGAGAAAAAAAAACTCATTCTAAACATCATAAAACTGAGACACAAATAACTCAATGTCTTTTTGAGGGAGATATATTCTTCTTATATAAGAAAAATGATATTATCCCCTCTTGTATTTTAAAGAGAAATAGTAATTTTTTTCATTTAGTAAATTTTTTTAATACTCTTTCTCGTTATTTTTTCCAATTGAGTTTTTCAAGTAAATCTTGTATGTCACGTGAATTGATGTAGTTGTACATGTTGACTTCTGGACTTGTGGAATTGAGATAAAGATAATTCATATAGTTTTTTTTTTGGAAAACTACAAGAGAAGACAGAAAACTAACTAGCTATTCTGGGTCTCTCAATACCCATTCTGTCTTTAGCTACCAGATCAATACAATCTTTCAGAGGTGAAGGATTTATAAGGATATTTCTCTTAACATATAAAGCTTGGTGAGTCATCCAATCAGCCACCATGTCACCCTCCCTAAGAGTGTGATTTAGCTGCAAGTTCCAATTGCGACCAAGAAATTCTCTCACTTTTATTCTAATAGGAGCTAACAGGTGATCACTTATTCCATCTTGTTCTATGAATTCCAACACTTGAGAAGAATCTCCTTCCAAAATAATGTTTCTAAAACCCCCCCTCCCTAGCTAGTTTCAGATCTATTAGAAAGCTCCATAGCTCTGCTCTAAAGGAGTGGCCTTGTCCAAGGTTTTTTGAAAAACTCAAGACCTAATCTCCTTTACAATCTCTAATCACCCCACCACAATCGGAATTCAGTCCTCCCATAAAGCTTGCTCCATCCACATTTAGCTTCAGCCATCCAGAAGTAAGGGGATTCCATTTTACCATCTACACTTGCCTAGTTTGCTGAATTAGACCCCTTGCTGTCAAAGAATTTTTTTGTTGTTATGTAGCTCTCATAATCAATGTTGTCAAACTCAAATTTTTACGTAGAAACAGAAAGGGGTGGTAGAAACGTAAAACGTAGAAACGACACGAAACATAAAACGTAGAAACGACACGAAACATAAAACGTAGAAACGACACGAAACGTAAAGTTTCTACTTTCTACTACTTAAGATCAAGATACAAAATTATATATATATGCATGTAAAAAAATCTCACATAATGAACATGTGTGTTGAGCCACTTATCTATCTAATTTTTTTTTTTTTGATAACCAAGTATCAAAATTATAAACAATGATAACTAACAAGTAATGGATAATCAATCTGCTCTAAGTGCTTCATACACTCTGCAGATTTTGGATCATCACTCATCATGATATAATTCCACTTCTTTCAAAGCACACAATGATTCAAAAACACAAAACGATTCTCATAGCATAACTTATAATAGAATTGCAGTTCTATAAGACATAATTATAAAAGACATATTTTCAAACAAAAAGATATCAAGATATTGTGCATATGATTTGGGGAAAACGAAGATTGGGTTTTTTTAATTCCTTTTTTTGTAATTTTTTTTTTAATTTTAAGTAAAAATGGTAAAAATGTAAATTTTTACCGTTTTTACTTTTTTACACGGCGTTTTTACCAGTTTTTACCGAGAGCAGTTTTTACTTACGTTTTAACACGCACCACTCTAGTAAAAACGTAAAAACATAAGTTTTACGTTTTTACACTAGTTTTTGACAACAGTGCTCACAATGACAAAGAATGCTATGAATGCTTCTTTGAGTATTAGGCTGAACCCCCCTTGAAGACATATTCATTTCTCTCTCTCATAAAACCCAGCAACAAATACCAAAAAGGAGAGACCAGTCTCTATTATTAGAACCAACAATTACCTTTTTAGTGTTATCTTCTATCCATTCCGTTAGGGGCTTAGAGCAAAATAGAGGCCAATAGCTTAGATAAATCAGAGCTTTCCAAACTTTTTGGGACCGTAATTCATATAGTTAGGGCTTGTTTGGTGTGATGTATAAGGCTTGATAGTATAAGCTTATACTATACGTTATAATATTTTCAGTTGTTTGGTGTGATCATCGTATGTTATAAGTTTATACAACAGAACTCCTTAATACATCAAAATGATGTATCATGCCTTATACGTCACACCAAACAGGCCCTCAGGTCTTATCCTATACTATACACCAAACATGCCCTTAGCTTAATAAGTATTTATTGTCCTTCATTAAATAAATCATCATAATAATGGAGGAAAGTATTTAATTCAAATTTAGTAATTAATTAATTAGTCACCGTTACAATTATGAAAAAACTCTTATTGAATTTATATTTACCTAACCACTGGGCGTGGTTAATGATATTTTGAAATTTCTATTTCTCTCGACTTTATTTTAACTATGTAAGACTCTATTACCTAACAAGATATTCTTATACCATTTAAATGTGGAACTAATCTCATTTAAATCATTAAAATTGTTTATGATCAAATTACAACTCAAATTATGTATCTTTAGTTAGAAAAAAAAAACATTAAAGTATATATTCATTATTTCATAGACATAAAGGATAATATCAATATTTGAATTAACCGTCGTCGAGGCACTTCCGCTACTCCTTTTTCTCTTGTATCAAGGGTTAGAACTTAGAAGGATGGACTTTTTCTATTCTTTTCTTTAAATTTTAAGTGAATTATAGATAGTTAATTTCTTATTCATATAAAAAAGGCAAAATAAAAAATAAAAAATCTAAAACATAAAAAAGGACACCATGACAATGTGACAATTTGAAGTTCGAAGTGCACCGGAGGTGAAGAAGCGATAATAACAACATAGTTGAGGGACAGATGTTGTAAAACCACTTATCATATTTCTCAAAAGTTTTACTCCTATCAAAATTCTATATCCCATACATAAATAGGGTTTGATATTTGTTTATTTAAAGGATATAAAGTTATATCATTTTAAATAAGAGAAAGATACAAATAATAAAAACCATGATAGAAGAAAATAAGTGATTTTTTAATTTAATTTTTAAATAAAAAAATTAATTTATACCTTTCCCTCACTTTAAATAACATAATTCTATATTCTTTAAAAAAAATATTTTTTTCATATAAATAAAAGGTTAATTCCATTGATACATACATTTTGCTCCCTACTCTTTTAATTATCCATTCATCTCACATCTTTGACAATACCCATCACTATTGATAGATAGTAATTTAATACCACTTCAATGTTTTTTTCATAGTCTCTGTAAATATATTGTCTTCGGGATATGGTTCTTTAGACTAGTTCTTCGTTGGAACAACGGATGCATCCGGTCACTTTGTCCTCGGAGTACGATTCTATAGGCTAGCCCCTCATTGAAACAACAGGTGCATTAAGCTTCGCTACCGGAGAAAGGATCAGATTAATCTTCCATTCGAAGAGAAAAACACATTTTCTGGTTTCTAAAGATTTTTCAAGAATTTGTTTGAAACATGATTTGAATCCCTGACTCAAGCAAACTTTCAGTTGTCAACTGAGCTACCTTTCAAAGTTATCTATTTATCCAAGATACAATTACCAATCTCCGATTAAATATCCCCAACCCTCTCAAATCGAGCAATCTTGAATTGAACATGACGAATACTCAGATTCTCTTTGAGAAAGATTTCTTTTCCTTATTGGCCTCGTACACGAAAAATCGCTAATGCTTGATAGTTACCACTTACCACTATGAGTTTAAACATATATGCTCGATAATAAAAATACATGTGTCTCATTTTCTTCCTCTGTATTCTCACGGTACACGTGTCTTCTCTACAAATGTCTCTCATTTTTTTTTTCTTTTTTGCTAGGTTTAAGGAGGTTTGTCCATTTATCCATCTAATTCCATGCTGAGATGTATTTTAAATTAAATTATTATTATAATTTTTTTATCTTCTTCAAACAGTACTAATATGTATATACTTATTAATTTTTTTTTATTTTTTAATGGAAAAAACATCTATCCTTTTAAAAGATATATAAACTTATATCATTTTAGTCGTAACCGTTGATTTCCGTTTTATAATATATTAGGTCAAACTGAATGAGTCAAATTTACTATTAATTAATAATTTATAATAATTTGGCCCATTAAGTTTAATCCAATAAATTATAACCGTTGATGGACAAAAATCAACGGTTAGGATCTAAAAAGATATAAGCTTATATCTTTTAAAATGACAGATGTTATTTCCATTTATAATATCAATTTTAAATCATTAATCAAAATTAAATCAACGACTCTTATTTAATTTATATCCAATAATAACAAAATTGATAATAAAAGATAATAAAAAAATATAGTAAATATAACCTCCCATAAAATAATTATATGTTTTGCATACATGTATAACTTAAGCGAAATGTTATACTTAGTACTTCTTTTTCTTACTACTTGTTACTACCAAATCTTAATCGTTGATTTCCGCCAATCTAACGGTTATAATTTTTTAGGTCACATTTATTAATTAATTATTAATTATAATAAATTATAACCCTTAGATTGGCGGAAATCAACGGTTAAGATTTGATAGTAACAAATAGTAAAAAAAAAGGTAGTAACTATAATCTCTCCCGTAACTTAATTATTTTATAAGTTTATACCTTGTTTAATTTTGATTAATATAGCATTAATTCTTCATAGTTATACATAAAATAAAGGGCAATATCATTTTATCCAAGTCTAATTTACCTTCTTACTCCTCAAGTTTGTCCAGATCCACCAGGGTAGTTGTGAAATGTGAACTACCGTCCGGGTAAGTGACCCAACTAAGATACAGTTGTAAACACATTCCTTCTATTAAACACTTTTATGTATTTCGATCTCTTCGAATTTCGAACTGCAAAGGCTCTATAGTGTTTTCTGAATCGATTTCCATAGAAGGCATGAATGATGAGAAGAAAATAAAAAGCGCCGTTTAGTGATCGTTATTTTTTCTCATGGCGGGAACGGGGGTTAGGTTGTGGAGGACTGCACTTTTGACGCTGAGGGATGAAACCCTAACGACACCGCCTCGTATTTCTACCTCACAAATGCTCGATAATCTCATTTTCTCCCAATCCTATAATTTGGTGTGTGCCGCTACTGAACTTCCTTCTCATGAGGTTTTGTCTGACATTTTGTTCATGATGGAATTGGTTGCTGCGACTTCTTCAGATGAAGAAGATTGTACTCATATCTATACACAGACATCACGCTTGGTAATTTTTTTTTGTTTCTGGTTTTCCTTGTTTTAATTTCTCTACTTTAATGTGTACTTATTAGTAGCAAATGTTTTTGTTTTGTTTTGTTTTTGTTTTTTTGAATGATTTTAGATGTGATTTTGCTTCTTGTGTTCTTACAGGTCCATGATATATGTCGTCGCGTCTCTTTCGATATAAAATTCTCCTCTTTCGATAGTGTTCTTAATTGTTTCCGGAAGATGCTGGATCTCTTACTTGGAAAAGTTGCTACTGGTGACGAGTTAACTGGAATTTGCAGTATTGCTACAATAATTCCTGCTATTGAATGCTTAAAGGCTATCAGGTTCTTTTTTGCTCCTGAAAAGAATTGACACTTAATGCAATCTTGCCTAGGCAGTTCACATAACAATGTATTTTTTTGGGTTGTTATTGCTGTATTAATGCTTTTATATAGACTTAACCATATAATTCTTTGCCTAAATTGGTTCAGTCTATTATATAGGCATAATTAAGTAATTATTTGCCTAAAGTAATGAGTAATCTATGGAAACAAAATGTTTACAATAATTACAATGATATACAGTGAATATTATGCGGTAAAAGATAGTAAACAATGTGGGACTATGACAACACTTTCCCTGGGGAGTAGACATCTATCATTTTGAGCTTGCCAATAAGATACTGAAACCTCTCCATAGGATTTCCTTTAGTTAACACATTTGCTAGCTGCATTCCTGAAGGAGCGTATATTGTGGTGATCAGGTCAATATCGAGTTTCTCCTTTATGAAATGCTGATCTATCTCAATATGTTAAGTTCCATCATGCTAAACCAGATTATAAGCAATGCTAATGGGGTTTTGTTGTCTTAAAGCCAAAGGAGTTTCACACTTTGGCGCATCCCTGAAGGAACGTTTGTTGTGGTAATCAGGCCACTATCGAGATTCTCCTTTATGAAATGCCGGTCTATCTCAATATGTTTAGTTCTGTCATGTTGAACTGAACTATGTGCAATGCAAATGGTGGATTTGTTGTCAGAAGCAATTTCATAGGAGTTTCATTCTTCATCTATAGTAGCTGATAAAGTCCATGTGCCATAGCTTGAAACTCAACCTTTGCGCTTGAATGGACAACAACATTTTGCTTCTTACTCCTCCATGTAACTTGGTTTCCTCTCAAGAACATACAGCAGAAAAGTTGATCTCCTATCAATAACTGATTCTGCATAGTTAGCATCTTCACATACTTTCATGGACAAATTTCCATCCTTCTTGAATAATAATACTCTGCAAGGTGTTGCTTTACGATACTATAATATCCTCTCCATTGCCTCTGGGTGTCTTACTCTCAGGTCATGCATGAACTGACTAACGACACTCATAGCATATGCTAGATTGGATTTCGTATGTGCCTAGTATATCAGCTCACCAACTAACCTCTGATATTGAGCTTTATGAGCTTTGGGACTGTCTTCATTATTTCATTTCCCATTCTTTGGTTCTGCTCAATGGGAATGCCACCGGCCTTGTAACTTAGCTTCCCGGTTTCCCTAAGAAGGTCAAGGACATACTTCCTTTGAGAAATAAAAATACCTTGTTTAGAGTAAACAAATTCAATCCTAAGTAAGTAGTTGAGTCTTCCAAGATCATTCATGTAAAGTTTGAACTGCTAGTTTTTCCTTTAGACGTTGTTTCTCAACCGAATCATTATCTGATATAATAATGTCATCAACATACACAAGTAAGACAAGGGGTTTACCTTCCTCAACATGCTTGAAGTAAATAGTCTGATCACCCTAAATCTGCCTCTATCCCAAGGGCACTATTGCCTTTGTGAATCTTCCTAACCATCCATGGGGAAATTGATATAGTCTATATAAGGCCTTCTTTAACTAATATATCATATTTTCTCCATTTAGAGAATCATATCCGGGTGGAATCTCCATTTAAAATTTCTCCTCCAAGTTTCCATGAGGAAAAGCATTTTCAACATCAAATTGTTGCAATTCCCACCCATGATGTGCAGCCAGAGAGTAAAATTCTTAATCTTTGCCACAAGGGTAAATGTCTTCTCATAGTTGATTCCATATCTTTGATATCAAGTTGAATGGAAAAGTATTGAATAATATTTCTTCTGAATAATACTGTACATTGGTTCAGTCTATTATATAGACTTAACTAAATAGTTACTTGCCTAAAATAATGATTAATCTGTGAAAACAGAATATTTACAATAATTACAATGATATGCAGTGAAATATTATGCACTAAGGAATAGTAAAAGATATGGGACAATGACAACATGTATTCCATTATCTTGAAATAATACTTTGTTGTTGCTTTTCTATTATATATAATGTTATGATTATATATTCCATTATTTTAAAATGATAGTTGTAATTTTTGTTGTTACTTTAGTAGTATATATGAGATTGAAATTCTGAGCTGTAGTCATTATGCTTTATTTCTTTTATTTATTCTGAAAGGATGTTGTTAATTGCTATTTGCTTCTTATAACCACAATGTGTGTTGGCAACCTGAGCTACTGTGTGGGCAGACTTTGCTTGTAGTTTAGGGGATCAAATCCTCCACTGGAAGGACCTTGTGACTATGACTTATGCCATTAGACACTTGAGAGGGATTAGCCCCTCATCTGAAGGGTGTGTAAACACTAAAAAGAAAATATTGTGTTTTCCTTACTCTGTTGATTACAAAATGGCATCATTAATAGGGAATTATGGAAGAGGCTGTACACTAATATATGCCTAAAAATTAAGAGAGGAATCTCTTGGTAAATGGTAACCAAAATTACAGATGGTAAATCCCTAAAACATAGGAACTAATAACCACGCCTAGGTGTACATAGGGTACAGAATCAGAAGATTTGGTTTGTTTCTAAAGATCAGGAACCGACCACAGACACCTTCTGCGAGACTACAAAAAAAAAAGCTCTTGACCTTTTCTAATGGTTTTTATTTTCTTAAAGTTTTTCAGTCTGATAGTTTATCAATTATTATATTTTTGAATAATTTGAATATGCTTTTTTATTTTGGATTTTTTAAAGTTTCTGGTGTATATGTATTTTTGCATTTTGAAGTGTGGTCATTTTATGTTTTTAAATATGAATAGACGAATACTGTTTATGCAGTAATATTATTGAACTCTTGCTTGAAAAGGGTTAATGTTGTTCTACCAAATTGAGTTTTGCTGTTAATATCTTTCAACTTATGGTTTGGTAGATGATACTTTTAATTTACACTGTACAAAATCTGCTCCCTGTCCAGGTGTATTATTACTTTATCTCATCGAAGATGGTTGCAGTCTGAAGATACCATACTGGTTAAATTTCTACTTGATGTTATTATTAGCTCTCATGGTGTTTCATGTTTGATGCCTCATTCAATATGTATAGAAAAACCTACTGAAATTAATATGAGACTATCCCCCAAAAGCAGTTCAAGCGAATTACAGACAGTAGCTTTTGGGATGCTCAGTGAAGTAATCTCAAGAAGTGGGTCATCCTTCCCAGTTGATATCTGGAGATCAATGGTTGAGGTATATAATACTTCTGCCTTTTTGTGTGTGTGTGTGTGTGTAAAACTTGTATATTAATTGAAGCAAAATTTTTAACTGCTCTGTTCTGAAATAGGTGGTCAGAAAAACAATGGATGTCTTGGTATTAAAAACTCCAGTTGTCGAAGATAATATTATGTCTAGGTAATCTGTGTGGTGGGAGATATGAATGGAAGGCATTGATGAAACTCTTTAAGATTTTCATGCTTTGGCCATATGTCATTCCTTACAAGTCACTCACGCGTCTTTTCTGTAGGTTTTATGAATCTTTTCTGGGCTGTCTGCATCTGATCCTCATAAATTCTAAATGTTCTGTTTCTGATCATGTAAGTTAAGACATTTTCATATTTATACAAAGAATAAATTAATGTTTTACCCATAACCATTGTGACACTTGGGTTCTTTCTCTAGCTGTCAGTTTTTGTTGCTGTTCTGCGAATGTTCTTAATTTATGGCATTTCTGGTAGAACACCAAATACTTTTCTGGTTTTTGGTCATGAGAAGAAGGAGCTTAATAATGTGAGCCCTAATGCAAGCTGTGAACAGCTGAACAAGTCAGATCATAGCGCATATAGGCCTCCACACTTGCGCAAAAGAGACTGCTCAAATGTGAAGCACAATAGGGCTAGGCATTCCCAATATACCTCAGATAATGAATCTTCTACTGTCAATGTTTCATCTTCAGATTCAGATTTTAGCGATGGAGATGGATCAGCCAAAGAGAGTGCTAAAGCGCCGAACTCTAGGGTTAGAATAGCTTCCATAATCTGTATACAGGTAAATTCCAAAACTGTTGTCCTTTCACTTTTCTATTGTACTTTCATGAGAACTTAAATCCTTAAGGTTGAAGTTAATGTTAAGTTTGACCAAAATTCAAATTTAAAAATTTGTCAAGATTCTTAGTGGTCAAAAGGCTAGGATGGAGATTAAAAAATTAGTGATAACATAGTTTTGAAGAAACTAGAACAAATTTATGACCAATTTGCCTACTATTATAAGTTATATCTGCCTTTTCCCCCTTAACTCCCCCATCATCCCATTGCTTTGGTTTAATTAGATAGTTTTGGAAGCCTTACATCAATTGGGTGTATGCATGTAAATTTATACACAATTAATATAGTCATAGTTTAGTGTAGTACTAAACGAAGAATGTAAAGAAAGGGAAGAGAGAATTAGCGAATCTGAAATGATATGAGTTTCAGAATTGTGAAAATGATAACCACAATTTAGAGAGAATTACAGAGGGGTCTATTTATAGACTGATAGATTCCCGAACCCAATTAACGCACGAATGAAGAAAATAATACTGGATTTGTATTTAATAAACCAAATGAGCAATTTCATTCATCAGAGTTCTCATACTCTCAATACAGTAATCCAAAACAATGGAAACAAAATGCTACTGTTTAATCCTAACCAAATAACAAATCAATAACAGATAGTGTGGAGCACATAGAGAGGCTCCACTCTCTCCCAAATTCTCTCCCAAATTCCCACAAGGGACCCAATAAACATCATTCTCCAAGCTGTCCATCCTCACCTCTTGCTCCCCATTTTATCTTCCATTTCTCACGCCCTTTTCTAACGAACTCCCACTCACATCTTGGTCCACGTGGGTAATCTGTTGAAGGGCAATATTGGCAACATTGGGAACTTGGACAAGCTTGCCTTCTTTGGTTACGGAATTACCCTCCTGGTCGTTTATCATTGGGCTGGATTGGTTGTTGGGAGCCCAAACCTTTCTAGTCTTGCTCCTTTTGTAAACCTGTAGAGGAAATGTATCAATACTTTCCCCCCAATAAAAGCACCTTATCCTCAAGGTGGAAATGGGGAAATTGACGTTGGATGACTGAATAATCTTCCCAAGTATTCTCAAACGCGGGGAGATGCTGCCATTTAATTAAAACCTCTACGGAACCACCCGAAGCACGTCGCCATTGTAACACCTCCTCGGGTTCCACCCTTAACTCCCAATCTTCAGACAAACAAGCAGGAAGAAGTTGAACGTTGGGTACATCCATAGTTGCTGGTTTAAGTAAGGAGATGTGAAAAACAGGGTGAACCCTGCAATCAGGAGGCAACTGCAACTTATAAGCCACCTGCCTAATGCGTTGGATGACCTTGAAAAGACCATAGAATCTAGGACTCAGTTTCTCATTTAACCGCTTAGCAATAGATTTCAACCGGTATGGTTGCAATTTCAGATACACAGAATCTCCCACAGCAAACTGCAGGTCACGTCTTTCTTTATTGGCCTGTTGCACCATTCGATTTTGAGCCTAAGTCAGATTGTGATGCAACTCCTTCAGCAGTGTATCCCGTTCTAGCAACAGCTGAGACACCTCATCAATGGCAGAACCAAAAGGCTGAGCATTCAGCAAGGTAGGGGGATCCATGCCATAGAGCACCTTGAAGGGAGTGAAACCCGTGGACCCCTTATAGGTTGTATTGTACCAATACTCCGCCCAAGGGATCCATTTAGGCCACTGCCGTGGTTTGGGACCGCATATACAACGGAGATAAACCTCCAAGCACCGATTAACCACTTCCGTTTGACCATTGGCTTGAGGATGATAAGCCGTAGTGTAATGTAATTTGGTACCAGCACATTTAAAAATTTCAGACCAAAACGAGCTCATAAATAAACGATCCCTGTCAGAAACAATTGTAATAGGAAAACCATGTAACCTTACCACCTCTTTGATGAACACGTCTGCTACTTCCTTTGCTGAAAACAGATGTTTGAGGGTTAAAAAGTGTGCATATTTAGAGAAGCGGTCGACCACCACAAAGATTGTGTCCACGCCGAACGCCTTAGGCAGCCCTCCTATAAAATCCATAGAGATATCAGCCCACACCTTGGTGGGGATTGGCAAAGGCTGTAATAAACCAGCCGGAGAGACATTTTGAGATTTGCTTTGTTGACACACCCCACATGCTGCTACAAACTCGTGGATGCATTTCTTCATGCCCTCCCAGTATACTAACCTCATTAATCTTTTGTAGGTTCTCAAGAAACCCGAATGTCCACCGACACCCGAGTTGTGGAACTCCTCTAAGAGAGGAACAATAAACGAAGAGTTACTAGGGAGAACCAACCGATCCTTGTAATATAAACGTCCTCCAATCAGTTAAAAGCCATCATGAGCATTCGGTTTCAGCAGCAAGTCCTGCATCACTGCCCTTAGCTTGCTGTCTTGTTGAACCTCGCGGTCCAAAATCTCCAGGTCCGGCCACTGTAATTGGGATAAGCTAGCAAACTGCATTTGGCGAGAAAGAACGTCCACTACAAGATTCTCCTTACCAGGTTGGTATACAATCTCAAAGTCAAACCCAATCAATTTGCACAACCATTTTTGCTGATCTTCACCTAAAGCTCGCTGGTCCAATAGATGCTTCAGACTTTTTTGATCGGTTTTGACAATAAAGTGCCTGCCCATGAGGTAATGTTTCCACTTTTGTATAGCAAACACAATCGCCATTAACTCCTTTTCGTAGACCGATTTATGCATTGCGCGAGGTGAAAACCCTTGACTGCAGTAAGCCAAAGGTCTATTATTTTGCATCAAGACTGCCCCAACCCCTTTTTCAGATGCATCTGTACTGACTATAAATGGTTGCTTAAAATCTGGTAAAGCCAACACGGGAACATAGGTCATCTTGTGCTTCAACAACTGAAAGGTCTCCTCAGCTTCAGCACTCCACCTAAAGCAATCCTTTTTCAACAGGTCAGTCAATGGCTTCGCTAGTTTGCCATAATCTTGAACAAACCGTCGATAATAGCCAGTTAAACCTAAGAACCCCCTCAAGCCTTTAATATTTTTAGGTGCTGGCCACTCCATCATCGCTCTCAGTTTTTCCGTATCCGCCCGAATACCCACAGCTGAAATGATATGCCCCAGATACTCCACATGCGTGCTGCCAAACGAGCATTTCTTTTTATTGACCACTAGTTGATTCTGCCTCAGAACCTGAAATACTGCCCGAAGGTGCTCCTCATGCTCATCTCGGGTTTTGCTGTAGACCAATATGTCATCCAGAAAGACCAGGACAAATTTTCGCAAGAACCCCCTCAGGATCTCATTCATGAGGGCTTGGAAGGTTGAAGGGGCATTAGTCAAACCAAACGGCATGACTAAATATTCAGTGCCCCTCGTGTGTGCGAAATGCTGTTTTTGGTATGTCCTCCTCCCTCATTCGTATCTGGTGGTAACCAGATTTCAGGTCCAGCTTAGAGAACACCTGTGACCCACCCAATTCGTCCAGTAACTCTTCTACTACTGGTATGGGAAATTTATCTGGTACAGTGAATTTATTCAAGGCCCTGTAGTCTACACACACCCGCTAACTTCCATCCTTCTTCCTCACTAAAATAACAGGACTCGAATACGGGCTAGTACTGTGACGTATCCAACCAAAAGACAACAATTCAGCAACTAAATCTTCAATTTCTCCTTTCTGGTAATGAGGGTACCTGAAGGGTCTGAGATTGGGCACTGGACTCCGTGGCTGCAAATGGATAGCATGGTCACACACCCTTTTTGGAGGCAATGAACCTGTAGCTTGAAACAAGTCTTGAAACTCCCTGATTAGCTTCTCCAAGCCTTCCCAACCGTACCCCACTTCTGGCCGAACACTGACTTCAGAGCTAATGAAATACCCTTCCCCATGATCATGCAAAGCTTTGACCATGGATTTAAATGAGGCCTCTGATCGTGACAAAGAACTATCCCCCTTAATGGTAACTTCCGAATTGCCTTGTGCGAACCGAAATGTTAATTCCTTGAAATTGGCCCTTATTTCTCCCAGTTGCATCAACCAATCCAAACCAAGCACCACGTCTGCCCCTCCTAATTCGAACAGGTAGAGATCCTGTTTAATTTGGGCTGATTGCACCTTAAGCTCGACAGCCTTGCACACCGCCTGACAACTGACCTTGTGCCCATCCCCAACCATAACATTATAAACAGAAGTCACAGTCACGGGTAACTTGAGCTGATCCACCAGATCCTTGCTCACAAAATTGCTTGAAGCCCCGCAATCCACCATGACAATCACCTTCCTTCCTGAAATCTCCCCCCATGCTTTCAAACTTTGGTTTGAAGTGAGCCCTAAGAGGCAATTCAGGGAAAGTTGGAGTTCCTTTTCCCCTGTCCCTTCATCCTTCCTCTCCACCGCTACACTATCCTCCGGTTTTTCTTGCGGTTTGTCATCGTAGACAACGTCTTCATCATCATCGTCAACCAGAAGAAGATGAAGCTGAGGGACTGAGCACCTGTGACCTGGCTTCCATCGTTCCTCACATTTGAAACAAAGTCCCTTTTGGTGTCGATCACGCCATTCTGCTTGAGACAGCCGTCGACCTTGGCTGAAGTGGCTAGATGACGCGTGGTTCACCGAGTTTGAGCTGGAACCCCTTGACGGTGTACCTGCTTTGGTGTTCTCCATCATCGTAGAAGGGGAATTAGGGCTATTCGCATTAGAAGAGGCGTTGGGGCCAAACTGAGCACTCTTACTGGAACCTGTTTGGGCAAACGAATTTGGGCCCCCTTTTCGAAGGTCATTTGGGCCAGTACTGCCCCTCAGGCCCATTTGGGAACGCCCAGCATTCAAAGTCCAGCCTCTTCCCAAGGGTCCTGCCCCTTCGTCCTCCCACGCTAAGTTTCTCTTCTCAATTTTCATGGAGTATTTCACCATGTCAGCCAAACTCAACATTGGAATCATCAGCAATTCCTCCCTGATACTGCTACGCACATCGTTAAGCCAAGCTCCCTTAAGTAGGTCTTCATCTTGAAAACGCAGCACTCCAACTACCTTCTCAAACTCCGTTCTAAAATCCGTCATGCTTCCCTATTGTTTCAGGTTATACAGAGCCTGGTATGGGTTGTCTAAAACTTCTGGCTGGAAGCGACTGAGCAGCTCTCGCTTAAAACGTGGCCACGGTGCATTTGGGTTCATCCCTTCCCACCAGTGAAACCAGTTAAGAGCTTCCCTTTCCAAAACGACCATCACAGCCTGCACCTTCTCTGCTTCCGTCACACCATTCACCGTAAAATATCGCTCCACTTTGTTCACCCACCCAAAAGCATCATCACCAGCAAATAAAGGGACCTCCAACCGTCTAATAATCGGATGGTTTGTTTCCCCTCTTCTCCGATGTCCTTCCCCATTAGGAACGGTTTCATGTTCTTCGCAATTACTACCACCGTCTCTAGAACGACTCCTCCGATCCCTGGACATCTCGTCCAGTCGTCTGAGAATTTCTTCTACTCCTCTTTCGCTGGCCTCCATACGAAGCAAAACCTCCTGATGTCTCGTTTCGTTAGCATCGAATCTCAGGCATAATTCCTCATGCCTAGCACAACCCCTACGCAGCCCTTCCTCAATCGAATCTAAGAGATGATCCATTTGTCTCGTCCAGACCATTCCACAGAGCTCCGATAGATTCCCGAACCCAATTAACGCACGAAGGAAGAAAATAATACTGGATTTGTATTTAATAAACCAAATGAGCAATTTCATTCATCAGAGTTCTCATACTCTCAATACAGTAATCCAAAACAATGGAAACAAAATGCTACTGTTTAATCCTAACCAAATAACAAATCAATAACAGATAGTGTGGAGCACATAGAGAGGCTCCACTCTCTCCCAAATTCTCTCCCAAATTCCCACAAGGGACCCAATAAACATCATTCTCCAAGCTGTCCATCCTCACCTCTTGCTCCCCATTTTATCTTCCATTTCTCACGCCCTTTTCTAACGAACTCCCACTCACATCCTGGTCCACGTGGGTAATCTGTTGAAGGGCAATATTGGCAGCATTGGGAACTTGGACAAGCTTGCCTTCTTTGGTTACGAAATTACCTTCCTGGTCGTTTATCATTGGGCTGGATTGGTTGTTGGGAGCCCAAACCTTTCTAGTCTTGCTCCTTTTATAAACCTGTAGAGGAAATGTATCATAGACCTACTGAACTAAGCTAACTTCAGAGAGTTAATTAATTATACAATGTTAACTCACTGAGTTCGAATCTAACAGAAAACTAAGTCAGTTACAATTAGTTACAAGTAAGTTACTTTGTTGTAACTGATTTTACAGGATATAAACTGAGCTACTCTAATATTCCCCCTTTCAAGCTGAAGGGGGTTTGGTCAGCATTGCATGATCCAAGACCTTGAGCTTGTCTCTGAGATCTGCAAATCTGGAAGCAGAAAGAGGCTTAGTGAAGGTGTCAACAACCTGTTGGGAAGATGGAACATGCTGCACAATGAGGGACTTAGCCAGAACTTTTCCCCTGACAAAGAAGACATCTAGCTCCATATATTTTGTTCGAGAGTGCAAAACTGGATTATGAGCAAGAGCAACTGTGCTCTGATTATCACAGTAGATGACAAGGACTTTAACTGGAACTTGGAGCTCTTGCAAAAGAGATTGCACCCACAAAATTTCAGCTGCAGCATGGGCTAAGCTTCGATACTCAGCTTCAGCACTTGAACGTGCCACTAGGGACTGCTTCTTAGCCCACCGGGAGATGAGATTGGAGCCTAAGAACACACAAGCTCCAGAGGTTGATCTTCTATCATTCGTATCTGAACCCCAATCAGCATCACAAAAGGCCACAAGTGAGAGAGGGTGCTTTGATGAAGGTGGATGAAATACCAGACCATAGGATAAAGTGCCATTGAGATACCTCAAAATGTGTTTAACAATTTTCCAATGTTCCTCAAGTGGCTGGGATAAAAATTGACAGACTTTATTCACACTAAACGAAGAATGAAATTAACTATTAACTATAAACAGAGCTACTCTAATAAGTACAAATAACTAAAGACTACAATACCCTCTTAATTCTTAAGACTCCCCCTCAATCAATTTGTATCCCCATTAACCACCTTATTAAAAATACTATCTAGTTGTTCTTTAGTTCTAATGTGGCAATAAGACCTGGTTGCATATTTCGCAAATAAAGCGACAATTAGCTTCTATGTGTTTGTCCTCTCATGAAATACTGGATTTTGAGTGATATGAATTGAAACTTGATTCTCTTGCTAGAGCTTCATATGTGGAGGGCCTTTGAAGCCTATCTCATCAAGTAAAGAATATCAAATAATAGCTCACAAGTAACTTGTGCCACAATTTGTTATTTTAATTACTTAATTGATCTTGCCATTGCATTTTGCTTCTTACTTTAAAATTCCACGAAGGAAAGTTACAATAGCTTGATGTATGGGACATCCTTTCCAATCCGCATTAGAATACCTCTCCATGTGATAGTTACCAATAAAGCAGTACGTTCTACACTTATAGTATGTGATATGCGAATGGGAGCATGTTATGTCACTTAAATAATGAGCCACTGAACAATTGTGATGGTTGTGATGTGATGAAACACTGAGTTAATATACTAATTATCTTATCCAGTTCAAGTACAAGTTAACACAAAATTCTAACATTTCAGTTAGCATGATAAAAGCAAAGATCTGTGTTTTTTTTTTTGAACTTACAAGATACAAATCCATATTGTGGGGGTATTACTTTGTGAAGTTGAAAATTTCAGTGGCAATATTGTCAAACCATGTTAATATATGTCAAAATTACTCATTGTAAATCAAGAGATGGTAAAAGCTTGCTTCTATATAAATGGAACAAAACTCCATAAGATGTCAGAAAACAATCAGTTTTAAAATTGAAGAAAACAATAAAAGCAGCTAGAATCATTTTTTGGGCGCACTAGGTAATTGTTTCCCTTTAAGTTTCCAAATATTTTCATTAAGGAAACTGATTTCAAAATGCTAAATATCAACATAGGCAAGAAAATGAAGGAAACAGTAGGTAACTGAAAGAAAACTAGCAGGTCGGTTGAACAATTGGAGACTGTTAAGAGTGTTAGTGTTAATAGTGTAGAAGTCCCACATTGAGTGTGTCTCTTTGTATTCTTCAATTGGTTTGCTATATAATAGCACCAATGTTGTGTAGTTTAATACAACAAGGATTACTATCATTTCCTCTTGTATCTATGATATTCAACATGGTATCTAGAGCCTAACAAGAGGAATCTTAATCCGTTTAACTTAGTTCTATTTTCCATAATTTCAATATGGTTATAGAGAGATATCACCCTCCTTGAGGGTTTCCCGTTGCTATTTTTTTTCGGGTTTTTCTTAGTATGCTCTGTGACTGCAGCTTAGACTGATCTGTCACATCAGAAAAGAATGATCCTTTGGAAGTTGTTGGGTTGACCACCGTTGTCGTTGACCGACCACCGTTGACCGCGTCGTCCACCGTTGACAGCCGTCTCCGGCGACTTTTCCTATGACTTTTTCGATGACTTTCCGGCGACTTTTTCGGCGATCCACCACCGTCTCCGACGACTTTTCTGACGACCCACCGCCTTCTCCGGCGACTTTTCCGATTCCGCGAAGCTTTTTTTTTCTTTAATCTTCTTTCTTCCCAAGATGGCCATCTTGAGGGGGAGCACTGTCCACACCGTCCATGTTGCTGATGGTCATTTCAGCACAATTGTCTTTGCCGATGATAATTCCGGCACTGTTTAGAAGTTCCTCTTAAGGGGGAGCACTGTCCATGTTGCTGATGGTCATTCCAGCACAATTGTCTTTGCCGATGATAATTCCGGTACTGCTTAGAAGTTCCTCTTAAGGGGGAGCACTGTCCATGTTGCTGATGGTCATTCCAGCACAATTGTCTTTGTCGATGATAATTCCGGCACTGTTTAGAAGTTCCTTATAAGGGGGAGCACCGTCCATGTTGCTGATGGTCATTCCAGCACAATTGTCTTTGCCGATGATCATTCCGGCATCTTACATGTTGATGTTCATTTCGACGCCATTTTTAGCACATTGTTGTTTTTTGGTTTCTCATTTAGGAGATTTATTTTGATGTAATGTTACTTGGTCTTTCTTGTAATAAGCTTGTAGCATAGTCAAGGGGAAACCACGGCTGCTCACCAACTGTTAAATAAAATGTCTGAGAGGGATCTTGATGCTGATGTCCTGGTCAGCTCAGTTGTCTTTGCTGATGATAATTCTGGCACCATCTATGCTCTGATGTCCATTCCAGCACTGTCTCTTTATCAGCTCTTCAGACTGATGGTCATTCCAATTGATTTGTTGTACTTAGTCATTTCATTTCGTTGATGTAGCATTGTTGTTTTTGGTTTCTAATGAGAGTATTATTTATGTATCAAGCTTGTAGCATATGATCTATATGCTACAGCTTGAGGGGAGTGTTAAGAGTTTTAGTGTTGTTAGAATATTAGATATGATATGATTAGATATGATTAGATATGATTGGATTCCGTCTTATCCGTAAAAATTCTGACTGTACTCTGACTGTATTAGGATTAGGTTTGGGCCTTTCACTTAAGCCCATTAGGGTCTCTATATATTGTAACTCTCTGACACAGATCAATACAAAACATATTATTCCTCTATTATTTTATATTCAAGTTGGTATCAGAGCTCTTTCGTTCTGGGAACCCTCGCTTCCGCTTAGAAACCTTGTTTTTTGCTTTAAAACCTAAGCCCACTGCTTAGGAGTCCTCTTTCTTGCCGTGCGTCCTTCCGGCAAGCCTTCTAGGGCTGTAAACAGCCTCTGAGTGATTTTTCCAAACGCGTCAGCACCTCGGACGGCCACCGGAACCGCCGCCCGCCGTCAGAATCACTGTTCAGGCAACCAGAGACTTTTTCCGCCGACTTTTCCGACCAAACTTCACGCGATCAGGACCCTCTCTTCCCGGCGACCAGGTCTGTGGTGGTCCGGTCAACAACGCATCTCCCACGCGCCGTCACTTGCTGCCTGTCTTCTCTGCGCGTGGGCTTCACGCGCCACCTTCTGCCGGCGCGTGAGCACTATTCCGGCGACTTTTTCCGGCCGGTCTTGGACAGAGAAGCTCGCCTTCTCCTCCCCTTTCTGGATCTGTGATTGTTTCTCTGTGGGTCTGACCTTAGAGGCGTGGTTCTTCTTGATTGGATATCGTTTGCCTTCGTTTACGGCTTTTATATTTTATCTTTAAATGGCAGCAGCATCTCCTGATCTCTCGGAGGTTAACTCTCCTTCTATTGTTGCAAATATAGCTCAGTCAGACAATGCATCATTTGGTTCAGGTTCGGACTATGCTGCACTCCAAACCCCTCTCAGGAAGGCTTCTCCTCAGTCTCAGCCTTATACTGGTAATCCTGTTGCTTGTGTTTCTCATTCTACATCACTTGGCACTTGGATATTTGACTCCGGTGCTACCGATCATCTATGTGGTAATAAGGAACTCTTTACATCTCTTACTTATTCTGATCATTTACCGTCTTTTACCCTTGCTGATGGAACCAAAGCCCCAGTTCGTGGGATTGGACAAGCTCGTCCGACCTCTAACTTGGCCCTGACATCTGTCTATTACATTCCTGGCATCCCTTATAACTTAATTTCTATTAGTAAGTTGATCCACTCCCTCACTTGCACCATTACTTTCTCTAACCATTCTGTTTCTGTGCAGGATCCGGGTACGGGGAAAATGATTGGAGTGGGTCGTGAGTCACGAGGGCTTTATTATCTGGATGTGCCTCGTCCTTCAGTAGCATGCTCTCTCACAGAATCTCCACAACTTATCCACAGTCGCCTTGGTCATCCAAGTCTTTCAAAGTTGCAGAAAATGGTTCCTCTTTTGTCCGGTCTTCAGTCTTTAGATTGTGTGTCATGTCAACAAGGGAAGCATACACGCTCCTCTTTTGCCAGTCGAGTCAATAAACGAGCTGATGCCCCTTTCTCTCTTGTTCATTCAGATATCTGGGGTCCAAGTCGTACCTTGTCTGTCTTAGGTTTTCGGTATTTCGTTACCTTTATTGATGGTTTTTCCCGTTGCACTTGGACCTATTTAATGAAAAATCGTTCCGAGCTATTTTCCATTTATAAAAAGTTTTCTACTGAGATCCATACTCAATTTGGTGTTTCTATTCGTATTCTACGTAGTGATAATGCTAAGGAATATGTTTCTATTGATTTTTCTAATTTCTTGGCCACACAAGGTACTTTACATCAAACTACTTGTCCTCACACTCCACAACAAAATGGGGTGGCTGAACGTAAAAACAGACATCTCATTGAAACTGCCCGTACCCTTCTTATTCATATGCAGGTTCCCCTTCACTTCTGGGCAGATGCTGTACTCATCTCTTGTTTTCTCATCAATCGCATGCCTTCATCTGTGCTCCACAATGACATTCCTCATAATCTATTGCTTCCAGATGTTCCTCTTTATCCTCTAACTCCACATGTCTTTGGTTGTACTTGTTTTGTTCATGATCTCACTCCTGGTAAGGATAAGTTAACATCCAAAGCCTTTCAGTGTATCTTTCTTGGTTATTCTCGTCTTCAAAAGGGTTATCGTTGTTATTCTCCCGACCTTAAGCGTTACTTAGTTTCCGCTGATGTCACTTTTCTTGATCAACAACCCTTTAATTCTATCCCATCTCAGATGTCACAGGTTGATCATGTACTTCCTGTCCCTTTTCTTGACTTGTCTTTGCCAGCTGCAGGTGCTTCTATTCCAGATGAGCAACCTATTGCTTCTATACCTGAGGACCGTCCACTTCTCACCTATCAGCGTCGCAAAACTGTGCCTCCTGTCGACTCGACTCTTGCTGACTCATCGCCCAATGCTGTTGCTTCTTCCCCTCCGGATCCTTCATCAGAGACTCTTCCCATTGCTCAAAGAAAATGTACACGTACTACTCGTAACCCTTATCCTCTTTATACCTTTTTGAGTTATGACCGTCTTTCTTCACCTCATTTCACCTTTGTTTCTAGTCTTTCTTCTATTTCTATTCCTAAGACCACATGTGAAGCACTTTCCCATCCAGGGTGGCGCCAAGCAATGCTTGATGAGATGACTGCACTTCATTCCAATGGCACTTGGGACCTTATTTCTGCTCCTCCAGAGAAGTCTATAGTTGGTTGTCGCTGGTTTTTTACTGTGAAAGTTGGACCTGATGGCCATATTGATCATCTCAAGGCACGTTTAGTTGCCAAGGGTTTTACTCAAATCTTTGGCCTTGATTATAGCGATACATTTTCTCCGGTCGCTAAGATGGCGTCAGTCCGCCTCTTTCTTGCCCTTGCTGCTGTTCGTCACTGGCCACTCCTTCAACTTGACATCAAAAATGCCTTTCTTTATGGTGATTTACAAGAAGAAGTTTACATGGAGCAACCACCTGGTTTTGTTGCTCAGGGGGAGTCTGGAAAGGTGTCATCTTCGGAAATCCTTAAATGGTCTCAAGCAGTCTCCTCGAGCATGGTTCAGTCGCTTCAGTTTTGCTGTTCAGGCGTTTGGCTTAATCCGCAGTAAAGTTGACCATTCTGTGTTTTATAGGATTACATCTCCTGATAAGTGTATCTATTTGTTAGTCTATGTTGACGACATCATTCTCACCGGAAGTGATCAAGACGGAATTCGTCAGTTAAAACAGCATTTGTTTAGTGCATTTCAAACAAAGGACCTTGGGAAGCTGCGTTACTTCTTGGGAATTGAGGTGGCGCAATCTAGACAGGGCATTTCTATTTGTCAAAGGAAGTATGCCCTGGATATCCTAGAAGAAACTGGTATGTTGGGGAGTAAACCAGTTGATACACCTATGGATCCTAATGTCAAGTTATTGCCCGGACAGGGGGAGCCGTTATCTGATCCTGGACGTTATCGGAGGCTAATTGGGAAGCTCAACTATCTTACTGTGACTAGGCCAGATATTTATTTCGCTGTTAGTACGGCTAGTCAGTTTCTTGATTCCCCTTGTGATTCACATTGGGATGCTGCTGTGAGGATCCTCCGATACATCAAAGGAGCACCAGGAAAAAGTTTGTTGTATTCAGATCAGGGAAATACAGAAATTTTTGGTTATTCAGATGCTGATTGGGCAGGATCACCCTCGGACAGGCGCTCTACTTCTGGCTATTGTGTCTTCTTTAGAGGAAACTTAATTTCGTGGAAGAGCAAGAAACAACCTGTTGTTGCTCGATCTAGTGCAAAAGCTGAGTATCGTGCAATGGCAAATGCTACCTGTGAGTTAGTCTGGTTAAAGCAGTTGATTCAGGAGCTTCATCTTTGTGAACAGAAACAACCCATGACACTCATCTGTGATAATCAAGCTGCGCTACATATATCCTCTAATCTTGTCTTTCATGAGAGGACCAAACATATAGAGATTGATTGTCACTTCATTCAAGAAAAGATTCAGTCAGGAGAAATCAAGACTGCTTTCGTCAACTCCTCTGATCAACTAGCGGATGTTTTCACTAAAGCTCTTAGAGGTCCTCGGGTTGAATACATTTGTAACAAGCTTGGTGCTCATAATATATAAGCACCAGCTTGAGGGGGAGTGTTAGAATATTAGATATGATATGATTAGATATGATTGGATTCCGTCTTATCCGTAAATATTCTGACTGTATTAGGATTAGGTTTGGGCCTTTCACTTAAGCCCATTAGGGTCTCTATATATTGTAACTCTCTGACACAAATCAATACAAAACATATTATTCTTCTATTATTTTATATTCAAGTGGTGTTAATAGTGCAGAAGTCCCACATTGAGTGTGTCTCTTGTATTCTTCAATTGGTTTGCTATATAATAGCACCAATGTTGTGTAGTTTAATACAACAAGGATTACTATTATTTCCTCTTGTATCTATAATATTCAACAGAGACATATGTCTCAATTGAATTCACAAGTCATCAACAAGCCTGTGGAGGTGTGGTGACCTAATCTAAGCGCCATAATGTGTAGGTGAATGGTCTACATGCAACTACAGTGCAATGTGAGTTTACAGTGGGTACAATACAAGAATTAGGAATATTAGATGCAGCTAGGACAGACAAACAGATTGGAGAGTGAGCACCTATGGTTGACTGCATCACAGACTTAGGAGACACCATGAGGTTTGGGAAACGATTCCAACAATCACAAGTATTTCTTCCAAGAGTACTTCCTAAGTTGCTGGGGATTTAACAAAACAGTCAGTACAGTTGAACTCATAATAATAGACAAAATTGTCACAAGCTAACCCACTAACACTTAACTAGGTTTTTAGTGATGGGGAGAACAAGCGGAAGATTGGTGAGTGAGAAGGACAGGTGAGAGTGTGGGTGAGGAAAGTGACGAGGAACCTATGGAAATAACAGGTAAACCTTAGCCATTACCCATAAGGATCTGATCATTGCCTCCAGATCAATGTGCTGAAGCAAATGCTGCGGATTGGCTGTGGCATGATTAGTGACTCCAGATTCAGCATTGTAGTTCTGATCAATGGAAGGCTCATGAGTTGTGTGAGGTAAGCCATAGGTGAATGTTGTGTTGCTGGAGCTGAGTAGGCTAGCTGTGTTGACTGACCAAAGGCAGTAGGTCCTGAGTGGCACTGAAGTGGCACGGGCGCACCTGAGGCAGATGCTGCCAAAGTGAGGCAGGGTATGGAGATGCAGTTGCGGTAGAGGTGAGTAGGCTGAATATGGCAGTGGAGGTTGATAGTGAGGAATAGGGACTGAAGTCTGAAAAGAGGTAAAAGCCAGATCGATCCGGTGGTAGCAAATCATGACATCATGTCCATATTTGTGACAAAGCTGACACTCAATGAAATTCCTGTAGCCGCCACATCTGTCTCAGCCAGAATGGTCTCCATTGTCAACATGGCACCATGACGAGATCGAAACCCATATGAAAGGAAAGGATTACCACATTGAAATTGTTGTGGATATAAGACATAGAAAATGAACCTCCAGAACCAGAACTAGGGGGAAAGGGTGCTTAGGCTTGCACCGATGGTGATTGAGATGCAGAAGTGCTGTGTGCCTAAGGATAACATTAGACTGCTTGCGTGTCAAATTAACATAGAGTGCGTCTAAGATAGGAATATGCTTTTGACTCTTGACTTTAGCTTCATGAGCTAGGAGCAGTGATTTGATCTCAGTCATTGTGTACGAATCAAGCCTACTGTTGATGATGGTGACTAATGCATTGTACTCGTCAGGGAGTCCCTCCAAAATGTCATCCAAATGTTTTTGAGGAAATAGCAGATAGTCAATTGAGATCAGGGAGACAATAATGGCTTTGATGTGTAGAAGGTACACCGAGATG
Source organism: Gastrolobium bilobum (assembly GCF_033153095.1). Classification (NCBI taxonomy): domain Eukaryota; kingdom Viridiplantae; phylum Streptophyta; class Magnoliopsida; order Fabales; family Fabaceae; genus Gastrolobium; species Gastrolobium bilobum. Next base: position 218,562 of record NW_026897914.1, on the reverse strand, counting down.
GATTGAGAGCCTTTCTTGGTATTGCGCAACTTGGGTCAAAACTACTGCTCATTCGCTGGGTCTGAGAGTTGAAGAAGATGTGAATCTCATCCCACAACTGCCAGGAATGCACACAACCAACAACCTGGGGAAAGATTGAGTCTTAGAGAGAGTCACAAGAAGCCACGAAAAGAGCAACTGTTCTTGCTGCTCCCACCAAAGGTACTCATCATTGACACAGTCACGATCTCAATCTTCATCGGTGAAAAAATGCTGAGGAATCTATGGATTGACCAATATCTGTGGAGTCTATAACCTTTAATCATAGCCTCCATGTGCTGCTTCCATTCAAGAAAATTTTCTAATTCAGTTGAACAAAAACCACGTGTTAATCAAGGTGTGACAGCACCAAATTTGTAACAGCACCAATTTGGAAGGGATTTGGTGAGGAAGTCATAACTGGACTGAATCAAGCTCTTGATAACGTAGACAAGAAAATGTAGGAAACAATACGAAAATGAATGAAAACTAGCAGAGAGAAATTTAGAGCTTGGCTCTGAAAACTGAGATTTATATTTCTGATATATAAACTGCTTCACAGTTTCAAGTATTTTAATGGCTCCTACATTCGGTTGAACAGATGGAGAAAACTGTTTCTACTGAATTCAGCAGCAGTTACTAACTGACAGTATGTCAGAGTTAGTCATGTCAAAGTTCTTATATTTGTTACAATCTACTAACTAGCTACTCATACATTCTCTAACACAAACATGCATTGTTTGTTACCCTTTACTGCCCCAAGAATTCATAAAGATGGGATAGATTTTCATCATGTTATTTTTCCCTTGAAACAAAAAGCTTTATTGGCAACTTGGCAGTGGTAGTGATTGATTCTGAGTTGTTTTTTTAGTTTTTAATTTTTTTATATGTTAGGGTGGGAAGGATATTTGTAAGCCGATACTAAGTCTTGCTTTTTTGGGCATACAAGATAGTTGTTTAGTATCCAAACATTTTCAATGGGGAAAAAAAAACTGATTCCAAACTTTCGTTTTTTTGTTACCCTTCTTGCCCCAAGATTTCAAAAAGATGAGATAGATTCTCATCATTTTTTTTTTTCTTAATGATCATTATCTATGACAAACTTGTAAGTGGTTGATTCTGACTTTTTTGTTTTTTGTTTTTTGTTTTTTGTTTTTTGTTATATGTTGGGGTGGGAAGGATCTTTGTCAAGCTGATTCTAAATCTTTCTCTATGCAATGGTCCCTGCTTTTACCGACTAGTGATGTGCTACAACCAAGGTATGGTCAGAGCATTCTTCCTGCGTTTATGAATTCAAACTTTGACTGTAATTTTTCTTTCCATTTGCTTTGTTTTGTTGTCTTCTAATTATAATTGTTTATTTTGCATATTTGTAGGATGCGTGATGCAACTTTAATGACATGCTTGCTATTTGATCCTTGCATGAAGGTAATGACTCTGTTGTTGATATTTATGTATAGCTGCCTCACTTTTTGTTGTGCATTTCACCTTATGTGTCAGTGTTTGCCCAACATAATTTTCTACTTTTAAATTCAAGGGTCACAATTTTATTTTATTTTTGATATTTTACAGGTTTGAGACATGTTCTATGTTGTTATTGGGGCTTGTTATAGTTATCTAATAGGAATTATTAGAGTATACAACTGTATAATACCATTGTGTACTGTGCATCTCTAACTTGTGTATCTGTGCAGAGTCAGCTCTGAGGCTGTTATAACAGTTGTCAGGTTTGATTGTCTGTTAGTTAAGTAACTGTTAGAGACAGTTACATGTATATAAAAGGATGTACTCATGCTGTAAACAATTAAGAGAGTTATTCATTCTGTTGGTGATCAGTTCCTGATTTCTTTTCTACCCTGTTTTTTAGCAATAGACAAGTTCCTTATTTTGAGCTTGGATTTCAGAAACAGTGGCAGAATTTGTTCCTGATTTCTTAACAAAATCTGTTCCTGATTTCGTAGAGCAATGGCAGACAATTTTTTTATGTACAACTAGGTGTAGCTACTTGTCCTATTTTTTAGGCCTAGATTGGGGTACAGTTTTTACCCTAATTCTATACATACCGCCATCTTGTCATCAACAATATAAGGAAAATACAATATTTTCTTGATGGCATCGGACCATCGATCATAGTCGCTTCATCCATGGCAAATGATCAAAGGCCATGTCCTCCCTATCACTGGCCATAAACAGATGACCAAAACTTCATCCAATGGGGCAGATTCGTTTGGATATTTCTCCAAAAAAGGGAAAGGAAGAGTACATCACTGGTGATGCCAAACAAACGAAGCCTTGAGAATTGCCTCTCTTTTTTTTTTTTCTATTTTTTTTTTGTACATAGAGAATTGCCTTTTGATGTCATGGATGCTGAACACAATGACCAACGAGATCGAAGAGAACATCATGCATTACAACACTGCCAAAGAGATCCGCGGTGCACCAAAGGGGACTTATTCAAATGTGGATAACACCTCTACCATCTTTGGAATCAAGAGCCTGCTTCATGACCTACAGCAAGCTGACTCCACTGTCATTGAATATTTCAACACCCGTACTCAATATTGGCAGCAACTTGAAATTTACAAAGAGAACAAATGGAAGTGCCTTGAAAACAAGAAGCAATACAAAAACTTTGTGGAAATAGACATGATCTACAAGTTCTTAGTTGGAATATAAGAACCTTGATGAAGTCCGTGGGAGGATATTGGAACCAAACTACCGCCTAAGGTTCAAGTTGTATTTTTCAAGGTAAGAAGGGAAAAAGGAGGAGTATAATCATGTCAGGAAGCTCAGAAAGCTTAGCCGAAGAAGCCAAACAGAATCAGTCCAATTAGCCTCACTTCCAACAGAAGAAAAATATACCTTGGAGTGAGCACTGCTTGAAGATTGGCTATAGGTTACGTGCTAGTTCATTGATGGGAAACCAGAAAATACAAAATTGTCTCGTGGAAGGGGGCATTGTGGCAATACAACCTCGAGATATACTTGAAACAGACAAGATAAGTGCTAATCCTAAAGCAGAACCCTTTAGAAAGGGGCAGATGGAACTACTGCATAAACTACTTCAACAAATGATGCAAAATGCTTGACCAAGTATTGGTACGTCTATAGCACAAAAATGTAATCCTTTATGTTGAAATTATAGGGATTTAGGGATAGAGGGACAAAGGATAAAGAGAATAAAGATTGAATATTATGTGTTATGGTGTGATATAAAAGAGAAATTAATAAACCCTATCTGTACTGAATAGGGAATTCCTAAAATAAAAAACAAATAATAAAATATAAGGAAATAAGGAAACTATTCCTAAGAGATCATCTAGGATACTCTAAACAATTTTAAAATATAATTAGGATATTATACTATATTTTCTACATGGTTTGGATGCTGATAAGGAAAGAATAACATCTTGGATCATAGATTTAGAATACCATCACAATGGTTCTGGTTATTAATATTTGTACCTTTGTCATTATTTCCATTTTCTATAACCCGAGGTTTTAGCTCCTAACCTTGTACCCAAATTGGTTGATCCAAATCATACTCGGGTCAGAATCATTTGACCAATCACTTTAAGAGAATCCACTAAGTTGCATTGTGATATCTCTATATACCTTTTTGATACCATGTAAAGAATCTTGGGATACACCACCCCAAAAGCTAGCTCAAAGAGTGGGAGTGCCCAAGGCCTTATAAACTCCACATTAGTTGCTCATACAACCAATGTGGGACTATATATCTCAACACGCCCCCTCTCACGAGAGCCTTTTGGGCTAGAAACATGGATATTGCACAGGCCCAATTTTTGGTTTATCTTTTGTGCTTTTTTTTATTCTTAATTCCACTTTAAAGTGGGGGGCCGTGAGAATCGAACTTGTGACCTTTTAGTCATTCAAGCTCTGATACCATATTGAAAAAGGTTTTTGTTGAGATATATAAAACCATTAATGTAGCTTCACCCACCAGCTTAAGCTTTTGGGTTGAATTGGTTCTTTACATGGTATCAGAGCCTCGTGTCCCGGGTTCGATCATCACCGCCCCCCACTTTCTTTCAAGTGGAATTTCTTTCTTCGCACAGGTAGGTGAGCCTGTGCATTGTCCACCCTTCAAGCTCAGTGGGCTTTCGTGTGAGGGGGCGTGTTGAGATATATAAAACCATTAATATAGCTTCACCCACCAGCTTAAGCTTTTGGGTTGAATTGGTTCTTTACATTGGGATTTTTTTGTTTTTTGTTTTTATTTTTTTTTCACCCGTATCCCAAGCTTTTGAGCCTCACCGTCCCCCGCTTTAAAAAAGTGGAATTAAAAATAAAAATAAAAAGCACAAAAGGTAAACCAAAAATGGGCCTGTGCAATTTCCACGCTTCTAGCCTAAAGGGCTCTTGCGTAAGGGGGCGTGTTGAGATATATAGTCCCACATTGATTGGATGGGCAACTAATATGACCTTTATAAGGCCTTGGGCACTCCCACCCCTTGAGCTAGCTTTTGGGGTGGTGACCTCAAGGTTCTTAACATGGTATCTAGAGCCTAACAAGAGGAATCTTAATCCGTTTAACTTAGTTCTATTTTTCCATAATTTCAATATGGTTATAGAGAGATATCACCCTCCTTGAGGGTTTCCCGTTGCTATTTTTTTTCGGGTTTTTCTTAGTATGCTCTGTGACTGCAGCTTAGACTGATCTGTCACATCAGAAAAGAATGATCCTTGGGAAGTTGTTGGGTTGACCACCGTTGTCGTTGACCGACCACCGTTGACCGCGTCGTCCACCGTTGACAGCCGTCTCCGGCGACTTTTCCGATGACTTTCCGGCGACTTTTTCGGCGATCCACCACCGTCTCCGACGACTTTTCTGACGACCCACCGCCTTCTCCGGCGACTTTTCCGATTCCGCGAAGCTTTGTTTTTCTTTAATCTTCTTTCTTCCCAAGATGGCCATCTTGAGGGGGAGCACTGTCCACACCGTCCATGTTGCCGATGGTCATTTCAGCACAATTGTCTTTGCCGATGATAATTCCGGCACTGTTTAGAAGTTCCTCTTAAGGGGGAGCAGTGTCCATGTTGCTGATGGTCATTCCAGCACAATTGTCTTTGCCGATGATAATTCCGGTACTGTTTAGAAGTTCCTCTTAAGGGGGAGCACTGTCCATGTTGCTGATGGTCATTCCAGCACAATTGTCTTTGCCGATGATAATTCCGGCACTGTTTAGAAGTTCCTCTTAAGGGGGAGCACTGTCCATGTTGCTGATGCCGGCATCTTCCATGTTGATGTTCATTTCGACGCCATTTTTAGCACATTGTTGATTTTTGGTTTCTCATTTAGGAGATTTATTTTGATGTTATGTTACTTGGTCTTTCTTGTAATAAGCTTGTAGCATAGTCAAGGGGAAACCACGGCTGCTCACCAACTGTTAAATGAAATGTCTGAGAGGGATCTTGATGCTGATGTCCTGGTCAGCTCAGTTGTCTTTGCTGATGATAATTTCGGCACCATCTATGCTCTGATGTCCATTCCAGCACTGTCTCTTTATCAGCTCTTCAGACTGATGGTCTTTCCAGTTGATTTGTTGTACTTAGTCATTTCATTTCGTTGATGTAACATTGTTGTTTTTGGTTCCTAATGGGAGTATTATTTATGTATCAAGCTTGTAGCATATGATCTATATGCTACAGCTTGAGGGGGAGTGTTAATAGTGTAGAAGTCCCACATTGAGTGTGTCTCTTTGTATTCTTCAATTGGTTTGCTATATAATAGCACCAATGTTGTGTAGTTTAATACAACAAGGATTACTATCATTTCCTCTTGTATCTATGATATTCAACAGTATGGTATTGGAATTTTCTTCTTCACTCAACATGTGACGAGTCTTCATGTTGTTACAGCCATTCCAATCTATTAGGTACTATTATGCTAGACCACGTGGCAATTATGAGTAAGGGTTGCAAGAGGGACTAGGGTTGTAGCAATCTTGCCTATGTAGCATGCAAGAAGGGCGCAAAGGAAGGGGAAACAGTTAGACGCAAAAATAAAAGGGAGCGAAAGATTAGGGGAGAGGACATCCTGTCATTGAGTGAGTTTTGGGAAGGAATATTTGTGGACCTTTAAAGTTCTAGTGTTCTATCTTTTTTTTTCTTTGTTTTGAGTGATTTGGATTTTTTTAATTAGGGTTTATCCTTATACTTGCGTAATACAACACCTAGTTCCTATCAATTGGTATTAGTTTATTAGAGCTCTCGTGATCCGAGTTCGATCCTCACTGCCCCCCGCTTTCTAGTGGAATTAGGTAAGCACAAGATAGAACCAAAAAATGGGTCTTTGTAATATTTACACTTCAAGCCCATAGGGCTCTTGTATGAGGGGGTGTGTTAGAGAAGAAATATAATAAAAAAACCATTGATTGAGCCTTCACTTACAAGTTTGAGCTTTTGGGTTGAATTGGTTATTTACATGATCCTAGGAGCTATTTGTATTTGGATCAAGAATGGAGAAGCAAATTCTTGAACAACTGTGGAAGATGCTTGAGAGTTTAAGAAAGGAATACTAGGAGAAACAAACAGAGATTCTAGTGTTTGGAGGAGATAATGCATATGGGTGGCTATTTTGCCTCGAGTCACACTTTGACATGAAAGGAATGAATAAAGGTAAGCTGCAGCTGGATGTGAAAGCTCTAGAAGGATGTGCCTACAATTAGTACTAGTGGTGGGAGATTTGCAATCCTAAGGAAACTTAGGATAGTTTTTATCATACTCATGTTAAAAACTCAAGTGTTTTTAACATGAGTATGTTTCAAATCTACAATTATGTGTTTGGGATGAGGAAGCAGAACCAGAACCTTTAAATTTAGAAATAAAGATGTAGAGTAATTTTGTGTTGGGGAAGTTGGAGTTCATAAAAGGAGAGGAGGAAACTAAGGAGTTCGCTAGGGGGAGTGCAGATGATTGGAGAACTTTTAGAGATAAGAGAGAAAACATAAGTGCCTGATGAAGAGGAGATTGAAACCAAGAAGGGAAAGAAAACCCAAAAGGAAATTGTGATGGGAGATGGAAATCTTCCACTGTTTCTTGCAATGAAGGAGTTTAGAAGAAAGAGGAGCTCACAATGAGTGATGCGAAAGGAGAAGAGCTCATGAGTTTAATGAGTGATGTTGAGTTTAATGAGTTTACTGAACACGGATACTTGTACTACGGCTGACGGGACCCCTATAGCTAATACTCAGGAAGAGATGGGAGTTATGATGGGGTGGAATTACAAAATTTGGATCAATTTTTTAACCTAATTAGTGAGACCCAAAATACTGAGTGACATTGGTTTTTTTTCTCTCTCTATCTCTTGTGTAAAGATTGAGCTTGTGAGGCCATGATTATGTCTAAACTAATTATAACTATAACATCTAGTCCTCCAACTAGTCATTTTTTGGAATTATAGGGATCATTAATGGTTCCAAAATCTTCTATTCTTACTTACTTCTATAAACTATGTCTGTATTTGAGTTTCAAATACATGGCTAGTCAAAGAAAACATAATGATGGCTTGATTTCGTTTTATGTCGTCGAAGGTTTAACTCATGCGATTTTGTGGTGGCAGTGGATCCAACAAATTAAATTCTTAAAGGCCAGTGCTTGATAAGTATTAATCCTTCAACACCTTTATGGGTGTTTTTTATGGTCATGGAGGCTGGAAGCAAGCAGTTGAGATTGTGTAGAGGTGCACTTTGGAAATATGGAACTTGATTAAGGCTTATGGGTAGGATTTGCGTAAGGTGATTGCTGTCAACCTTAGACTTTACATGCATGTAAATTTGGAGAGCTTACTTAGAATGGATTCATTGGTCTCAAGATTTAATATCACTCTTTGAGGATGAGTTTGCTTACATAATGTCCTTGGACTTGGACTACATACTGTTTCAATCATCCTCCAAAGCTCCAATGTTTTTGTCTAGTGGACGATATCTAGTTTTAAATTTAATTATTCCATCCAGCATCATTCCTGAAATTAATGTGGCTACAAACTTACAATATCTGCAAGGATTAGCTAATGCAGAGATACTCATTTGCCTTCTGAGTAGTTTTGGGCTTGCTATGAGGTTGATAGGCCGTATTGAACATTGGAAAAAAGGGATTACAATCCACAGAATTTAGAGAATACCTTCTCTATCCTTAAAATATTCAGATGGTCATGATCAAACTTTTGTTATGTACTTTTCATTAGAATTGGAGCAAAGCAAGTCCTTAAAAGGGTCAACTAAATTTTTGTCTTCAGTGAAGATATTTTGTTTGTTGCCGAAACATTATGTTATTTGACAACTTGTGGAATTGCGTGATAATAACTCCAAAATGTTGCTTATAATCGGACTACATATGTTAGAAGCCTCTCATTATGAGCCAAAAGTTTTAGGGTTTGAGCAACTTCTAGGTCACGAGGTCTGGGACACTTGTGACTCCTTTGCATGTTTATTTGGAATGGTTTTTCCGTTGTTCTTATCCTTTTAACATTTGCTGATAATTATAGCAAAATATTCTCCCAGTTATGTTGTGGGAGTCGATGAAGACCAATGGGATTGCAATGGAAATTATTACACTTCATGCATAAGTTGGTCTTTATATTTCAGGCAGTGGGACCCCAGGTGGTTTTTTGGTGGCTGTATTTTTCCAAACTTTCACTTTGACGACAACGTGAATCTTTTTTGGGGGAGTATTGTTAGACACTCCAATGCTTGACCATGTGGGAATTATGAGTAACTGGCAAAAGAAGGATTTGTGGTTATAACGACCTTGCCTACATGGCAAGTTGGGAAGGAAGTGGAAACAAATGGTAGCAAAGATAAAAGGGAGGGAAAGGTAGGGGAGAAGACATCCTATCATTAAGTGAGCTTTGGGGCCTTTGGTCAAGTAGGTTTGCATGCCCTCAAAGTTTTGCAATGTTCTATCTTTAATTTTCTTGTTTTGTGAGTGATTTTGATATTTTTAATCAGGGTTTGTCGCTTTTCCTTTGTAATAAAACATACATGTCCTACCACGATCCCTTCTAATAAACTCTTTGGCATTTTCTCTAATTCCTTTCTTGCATCTCCATTTAGCCCCCTACTATCTTTACTTAATACAACATGAAGCTCATAGTAAATTGTTGGCATTGTTATGTTACTTAATAAGGTTGTTTATGTTATCTAGGTACGTATGGCTTCTGCATCGACGCTAGTGGCAATGTTGGATGGTCCTTCTTCCATTTTCTTACAAGTAGCAGAATATAAGGAATCTAGCAAATTTGGATCTTTTACTGCACTCTCAAGCTCCCTTGGGCAGATTTTGTTGGAACTTCATAGAGGTATCTAAAACATTTGTAGTATCTTATTGCATTAGGTCGTTGTTTAGAAACATCTCTTATTGTGCTTCTATTTTTTTTTAATTATTGACTCTTCATTATTTATATTTTGCTCAAATTTTACACTTTTGTCCATTTTCTCTGATGTAGGTATTCTTTACTTAATACAACATGAAGCTCACGGTAAATTGCTGGCATTGTTGTTCAAGATTTTCAGGCTTGTGATATTATCTACGCCGTATGTTTCTTTGCTTCCAGTGCTATCTTTTCTGTCGTTTTGGTTGTGTTTAATAACAAGGAAACAAGAGGCAAATAGTTAAATCTGTGTGTTCCAATAGCACAACAGAGATTCTATTTTATAGACTGAACATAACAATTTCATAAGACTAATTTAATGATGTGGGACTTCTTAACAACCTATTTAAAATGTTTCTAATAAGTTTTAATTGCATTGGAAAGTTTTTCTTTTTTCTTTCTTTTGTGCTCTTATAAATTAATAGGAGAGTCTTACTATCTAGGTTATTGCTTTTCATGGTACTCCTATGCTATTATGTTTGGAGCCAATAATATTCGGTTTCATTTGAAATTCCTTATGAGGTTGAATATGATAGTATAACTGACATCGAAGGTATTAGTGGGACTGAGAACTCAAGTCATCAATAGTTTTGCCAACTTAGCAACTGGTATGATGCTTTGATAGGAAGGTATGATGGAGGAGGATATTAAAGATTTTGAGGCCTTAGTAGCCCAAGCTGTTAATGTCAGCGAGGAACAATTACTGGATTACTTCTTGGCCTACAATCAAAAATAAAATATAGCGTACAATGATGTGACCGAAAGGATGTCTTTTGAGTCGTGGATCTTGCATGTGACGTATAGGAAGAGTTGAGAACACCATGTGGTTATGATGGGTTACAATATTGGGACCCTAGCGGTGGAAGTTGTTTTCTTGGAGGAGGAAACATTGTCCAAAGAACGGGTAATGCCCTTGCACCTAGCTCATTTTTTGTGGCGGTCACAATAGAGCACTCGAAAGCGAGTGCAAGCAATGATAGAGGAATAGGGGGGATAAATCCTTGTAAATAGGCTTGGTCAACAAGCCCACACGCGGAGGAGGAGGCTGACATTAACTTTGCTCATATTCTAGTAACTAAGCATATTGAGGTAGGTTGAGTTTTCGTAAAGGAGAAACTTGACAGTGGCCTAATCACCACAACATATGTTCCTTTGTAGCTATAACTAGGAGATATGTTAACTAAAGCATTTCCTACATAAAGGTTTTAGGATTTCACTAACAAGACGAAAATGATAGTATTTATTTGACCGCATGAGGGAGAATATTATAGTAGTATGTATATGTAAGAAACCGATATGAACTTAAAAAAAATTGTAGAAGAAAATGTTAATATATATGATATCTAAGCTATATCAAAGGCATGTAAACCAAAAAATACAATGGGAATAACCTAAATCGGACATAAGTGTTCTAGAGGTCTGAATTCTCCTTCTCTCTCTGTTCCTATTTAATTCTTTCTTACCTAAACTCTCTTCATCCCTTCCTATGTTTTCCGGTTCCAATTATGTTACAACTAGTATTCCTGCCTAAAGTCCAGTTAAACACATTCGTTGCCTTGCCCATGACTCTTATCCCCAGCTTTCCTCCTAGTGTACTCCTTAGGCCTAACAATACTCCTCCCAAAGCTTCCATTTTTTCTTCAAGGTAAGGATTTGGTCGTGAACTCCCTCCTCTGGGGTCTCATTGCTTGAAACGTTGTGACCCGTATATGCCAGAAGCATAGTAACTTCCACTAGAATCTTGCTATTCTTTTGCAACTCCATCATATGGCTATGTGAAGAATCTTGTATGAATTGGAAACCTAGCCTTCCATAGAGTCATGATAGTCCTGTGTGCTACATCATCACGAGCAGCCTTGACTAGGTGCCTAATTTCATCTAATAGTTCATTGACTAAAACACCCAAAAATGGTAGGGGGTCCAACTTCTTCAGATTTGAACTACTGGTATCAAACTATCAGAGCTTTTGTGATCAAGTGATCACGAGTTTGGTTCTCACGGCCTTCATTCTATTAGTAAATAATTAATTATTATGGAGTTTCGTAGCATAAATAGGTAGGCCCTTACGTTGTCCATCTTTCAAGCCCAATGAGATATTGTATGTGGGGACGTGTGAGAGAAATATAATATAAAATGTTAAACCATAAATGTACCTTAATAGTTTATGCTTTTAGATTGAAATGGTTCTTTACCATTACAATTGATTTTATTTCCCAACTCTCTCTTTACTTAATTCTTTCCTACAACTCTTAACTCCCTTCATCCCTTTTCTTGTTTTTGGATCCCCGTTCTCTTAAAACTAGTTTTCCCACCTAAAGTCTAGTCACGCCCATTCCTTGCTCTTCCTATGACTCAAATCTCCTGCACTTTTCCTGGTATACAATTTGATGATAGGTGGTGTCCTAACATAGTCCCACATCTTTTACTATTCTATACTTCATAATATTCACTGTATATCATTGTAATTATCGTAAATATTTTGTTTCCATAGTTTAGTCATTATTTTAGGCACATAATTATTTAGTCAGGTCTATATAATAATATAGACCGAACTTATGTATAATATCAACATCAACACTACCTTTATCCCAAATTATTTGGGGTTGGTGATAGATGAACCCAAATGAAAGGTATGAAGGGATAAAAATAATAATAAATAAAATAATATATATATATAAGTAAAAATAAAAGCGGTGTAAAAATAAAATGAATAAATAAAATAAGAAAAGAAGAGGAAGAAGAAGATGGGGAAGATGGGAAAGGGGAAAAGAGATAAAGGAAAAGAAGGGGGTAAGGAAGAAGAGGGGGGAGATAAAGAGGAAAAGGACTAAAAAGAGACCATCTGGAACATAGGATTATCAACGGGTCTAACCCTCCACCATGTATAATATCATTCAGAAAAATAATATTTAGTATTTCCAAATTTATTTATTCATGTATTTCCTTTTGTATTTTGAATGTGCTCTTGTTAAGAGGCTTTCCTGGCTGTTGACACAGGTTTTTCAATATTCAGTATTTTTTTTTTTTTTTGATAACAGTATTCAGTATTTTAGGATGTGCATTAAATTACTGTTTTGACAGATATTCAAGAATGCCACCAAATTTGTTGCCTACTGTTGTTACATCTCTTAGGACAAGGATTGAAGAAGGGTTTTGGTTCAGAAGTGACCAGAATAGTCTGCTGGTTAGTTGTATGATCGTCCTAAGTTCTGTTGTCCCTCTGTGGCAGTAATATGTGTGTATGACATTGACCTGTGTTATCAGGCTGCTGCTCTTGGTTGCTTGACATTAGCTTTGTGTACCTCACCATCCTCTGCTCAAGTAAGGAAGATGCTCCATGAGGAGGTTTCTTCAGGTAACTTTTATAGCACTCTTGATATCGAAAATGATTGACTAAATTATCACTTAAAATTAAAGAAATAGTCTAAAATCTGAGCTCAACTGTTTCATAATTCATGCCTCTAAATGTTAATTATTTTTTATGAAGATTCATTCATTCTTATTTTATTTTTTGCGTAAGTCTTATATTTGATTTTATGTATATTTTTTATTTTCATTTGAGTGTTTTATTTATTTTGATGGAGAGAGATACATAATTCCATACCTGACTTATAGTGCATATGATCTGATATTTGTTTCTGCATTGTTTACTTGGATTGGTGCCTTATTGATAAAGAAGGAAGGTGATTAGAAAGTCAGTTTGAAGTAAAAGAGAAGGAAGGGGAAAGAGGGAAAGGGGGGGTTGTTTAAGGGATTGTGAGGGAATCTCATAAGAAGGTAGTAAAGGGTTTTTATAACTTTTATTTGGAGGTTGTTCCAACATTACGGTTATTAGTCTTACTAAGCTTGGGCTTGTACCAATGGTGCTAGTATTTGACCAAATTATAACTATTAGCTAAATATAACTTTACCTCTAACTGTACCTATATTGGTAGCTGTCAGTTAAACTGAAAGCTGAGACATGTGCTCAGTATAGAGAACCTAATACAAACCAGCCACTCCACTCCAGTGATCTAGATTGGTTATGCATATATAGCAGCAGATGTTAGTGTATTAGTCAACTATTGTTATGACTCTAGTTAATACTTAATAGCTGTTAATGTATTAGTCAACTATTGTATTAGTGTATTAGTTTGTTGTACTTAATGTATCCGTCCTGCCCAAGGATTCTAAACTTATCCCTTATATCCTCCATGTGTTCCATGAGTATCATAGTAGAAATTCGATGGACTCTCTAAGCAATAGACATGTTTTCTCTCAATTCTATGTTTCATCCTAAATTGATGCAAAAATTGTCTGTTAGGGGAAAGTTGAAGATTTGGAATATTAAGGTCAGGAGGATTAAGGGTCCACACATGAATATTTTGTAGAGTCCTACTCTTTAGAATGATTTTGACACAATTCTTCTAGCTGATTATTGTAAAGAACCAATTCAACTCAAAAGCTTAAGCTGGTGGGTGAAGGCTTTTTAATAGTTTTATATATCTCAACACGCCCCCTCACAAGAGAGCCCATTGGGCTTGAAGTGTGGACAATGCACAGTCCTACCTACCTCTGTGAAGAAAGAAATTCCACTAGAAAGAAAGTGAGGGGCAATGAGGATCGAACTCGGTACACCGAGGCTCTGATACCATGTAAAGAACCAATTCAACCCAAAAGCTTAAGCTGATGGGTGAGGTTATATTAATGGTTTTATATATCTCAACACGCCCCCTCATAAGAGAGCCCACTGGGCTTGAAGAGTGGACAATGCACAGGCCCACCTATCTGTGCAAAGAAAGAAATTCCACTAGAAAGAAAGTGGGGGGCGGCGAAAATCGAACTCGGGACATGAGGCTCTGATACCATGTAAAGAATCAATTCAACCTTAAAGCTTAAGCTAGTGGGTGAAGGCTTTTTAATGGTTTTATATATCTCAACAATTATAGTTGGAAGAAAAAATCTAGAATAAGTTGGGTGAGGTTGCAAAGTGATGCTAACTCTAGTATCTTGTATTGGGTGGCTACTGGAAAGAATTAGGAAAAATGTGATGGAGTTAGATGTTGACAAAAAACACAGTGAATGATTCAAACTCGAGCTGATGAAATCACAACTCTTCCTTCTGAATGGAGTTGCAGTGAAATTCTGAAACCTAGTCACGTATAGGCCCTTACATAAGTATTTTGATCATTACCATGGATATACTTGTCTAGGTTCATTTTCAGGATATAGACCAATTCATTTTCTGGTTTCAATCATTGTATATACTTGTCTAGGTTTATTGTATATTGCTCCCTTTTTGGTTAAAAAATCAACCCTCCATTGTGTAGTTGACACACTAGGAATTAGTTAAATGTAAAAGAATACGTTGTGTATTGATCTGTGTCAGGGAGTTACAATATATAGAGATCCTAATGGGCTTAAGTGTAAGGCCCAAACCTAATCCTAATACAGTCAGAATACAGTCAGACTATTTACGGATAAGACAGAATCCAATCATATCTAATCAAATCTAATCATATCATATCTAATATTCTAACACTCCCCCTCAAGCTGGTGCGTATATATTATGAGCACCAAGCTTGTTACAAATGTATTCAACCCGAGGACCTCTAAGAGCTTTAGTGAAAACATCTGCTAGCTGATTAGATGAGTTGACAAAAGCTGTCTTGATTTCTCCTGACTGAATCTTTTCCCGAATGAAGTGACAATCAATCTCTATATGTTTGGTCCTCTCATGAAAAACAGGATTAGAGGATATATGTAGCGCAGCTTGATTATCACAGATGAGTGTCATGGGTTGTTTCTGTTCACAAAGATGAAGCTCCTGAATCAACTGCTTTAACCAGATCAACTCACAGGTAGTATTTGCCATTGCACGATACTCAGCTTCTGCACTAGATCGGGAAACAACAGGTTGTTTCTTGCTTTTCCATGAGATTAAGTTTCCTCCGAAGAAGACACAATAACCAGAAGTAGAGCGTCTGTCCGAGGGTGATCCTGCCCAATCGGCATCTGAGTAACCACAAATTTCTGTATTTCCCTGATCCGAATACAACAAACCTTTTCCTGGTGCTCCTTTGATGTATCGGAGGATCCTCACAGCAGCATCCCAATGTGAATCACAAGGGGAATCAAGGAACTGACTGGCCGTACTGACAGCGAAAGAAATATCTGGCCTAGTCACAGTAAGATAATTGAGCTTCCCAATCAGCCTTCGATAACGTCCAGGATCAGATAACGGCTCCCCCTGTCTGGGCAATAACTTAACATTAGGATCCATTGGTGTATCAACTGGCTTACACGCCAACATACCAGTCTCTTCTAGGATATCCAAGGCATACTTCCTTTGACAGATAGAAATGCCCTGTCTAGATTGTGCTACCTCAATTCCCAAGAAGTAACGCAGCTTCCCAAGGTCCTTTGTTTGAAATGCACTGAATAAATGTTGTTTTAACTGATGGATTCCGTCTTGATCACTCCCGGTGAGAATGATGTCATCAACATAGACTAACAAATAGATGCACTTATCAGGAGATGTGATCCTATAGAACACAGAGTGGTCAACTTTACTGCGAATTAGGCCAAACTCCTGAACAGCAGAACTGAAGCGACTGAACCATGCTCGAGGAGACTGCTTGAGACCATATAAGGATTTTCGAAGACGACACACCTTCCCAGGCTCCCCCTGAGCAACAAAACTAGGTGGTTGCTCCATGTAAACTTCTTCTTGTAAATCACCATGAAGAAAGGCATTTTTTATGTCAAGTTGAAGGAGTGGCCAGTGACGAACAGCAGCAAGGGCAAGAAATAGGCGGACGGACGCCATCTTAGCGACCGGAGAGAATGTATCGCTATAATCAAGGCCGAATATTTGAGTAAAACCCTTTGCAACTAGGCGGGCCTTGAGTCGATCAACATGGCCATCAGGTCCAACTTTCACAGTAAACACCCAGCGACAACCAACTGTAGACTTCTGTGGAGGAGCAGAAACAAGGTCCCAAGTGCCATTGGAATGAAGTGCAGTCATCTCATCAAGCATCGCTTGGCGCCACCCTGGATGGGAAAGTGCTTCACCTGTGGTCTTAGGAATAGAAATAGAAGAAAGACTAGAAACAAAGGTGAAATGAGGTGAAGAAAGACGGTCATAGCTCAAAAAAGTATAAAGAGGATAAGGATTACGAGTAGTACGAGTACCTTTTCTTTGAGCAATGGGAAGAGCCTCTGGTGAAGGATCCGGAGAGGAAGAAGCAACAGCAGTGGGCGATGAGTCAGCAAGAGTCGAGTCGACAGGAGGCATAGTTTTGCGACGTTGATAGGTGAGAAGTGGACGGTCCTCAGGTATAGAAGCAATAGGTTGCTCATTTGGAATAGAAGCACCTGCAGCTGGCAAAAACAAGTCAAGAAAAGGGACAGGAAGAACATGATCAACCTGTGACAACTGAGATGGAATAGAATTAAAGGGTTGTTGATCAAGAAAAGTGACATCAGCGGAAACTAAGTAACGCTTAAGATCGGGAGAATAACAACGATAACCCTTTTGAAGACGAGAATAACCAAGAAAGATACACTGAAAGGCTTTGGATGTTAACTTATCCTTACCAGGAGTGAGATTAGTAAAGCCCCCGTGACTCACGACCCACTCCAATCATTTCCCCCGTACCCGGATCCTGCACAGAAACAGAATGGTTAGAGAAAGTAATGGTGCAAGTGAGGGAATGGATCAACTTACTAATAGAAATTAAGTTATAAGGGATGCCAGGAATGTAATAAACAGATGTCAAGGCCAAGGTAGAGGTCGGACGAGCTTGTCCAATCCCACGAACTGGGGCTTTGGTTCCATCCGCAAGGGTAAAAGAAGGTAAATGATGAGAATAAGTAAGAGATGTAAAAAGTTCCTTATTACCACAGAGATGATCGGTAGCACCTGAGTCAAATATCCAAGTGCCAAGTGATGTAGAATGAGAAACACAAGCAACGGGATTACCAGTATATGGTTGAGACTGAGGAGAAGCTTTCTTGAGAAGAGTTTGGAGTGCAGCATAGTCCGCAAGTGAGAGAGAAACTAAACCAAATGATGCATTGTTTGACTGAGCTATATTCGCAGCAAGAGAGGTAGAATCCTCCGAGAGATCAGTGGACGCTGCTGCCATTTAAAAACAGAATATAAAAGCCGTAAACGAAGGCAAACGATATCCAATCAAGGAGAACCACGCGTCTAAAGTGAGACCCACAAAGAACCAAGCACAGATCCAGAAAGAGGAGAAGAAGGCGAGAAGTTCTGTCCAAGAACGGCCGGAAAAATCCACCGGAACAGTGCACACGCGCCGGTTGAAGGTGGCGTGTGAGCACCACGCGCAGAGGAGAAGAACGGCGCGTGGAGGCGCGTTGATGACGCGACGGTGGTCGGACCACCACAGAACTGGTCGCCGGGATGAGACGGTCCTGATTGCAGGTAGTCTGGGCTGAAAACTCGCCGGAACAGTGCTCTGGTGGCCGGAACAGTGACGAGCGGCGGTTGTTGGCGGCCGGAAGTGGTTCCGGTGGCCTGAACAGTGACGAGCGGCGGTTGTTGGCGGCGGGAAGTGGTTCTGACAGTTGAAGAAACAAGCCGGAGAGACACACGGCTTAGAGAGAAACTCGCCGGAAGAATGCACGGTAAAGTAGAAGAGAACACCTAAGCAGTGGGCTTAGGGTTTTAGCGGAAGCGGATCCCCAGAGCGAAAAAGCTCTGATACCAAGTTAAATGTAAAAGAATACGTTGTGTATTGATCTGTGTCAGGGAGTTACAATATATAGAGATCCTAATGGGCTTAAGTGTAAGGCCCAAACCTAATCCAAACCTAATCCTAATACAGTCAGAATACAGTCAGACTATTTACGGATAAGACAGAATCCAATCATATCTAATCAAATCTAATCATATCATATCTAATATTCTAACAGAATTCATCCAATCTCCTGTGGTTTCCTCCTCATTCAGTAATTAGAAATATTGCAAACCAGATAGCATTTATATTCTTATGCCTGTCTTCTCTACTCTATATAGTACATGCTTTGATGACAAGAATCTAAACCTATGCTTTGCCTGTAGAATTCTGATTTGCTTTTTGATATTGATCAGTCAATGATAATGTGCATTAACTGATCAGGATGACTGATTTGTGTGGTTCTCTTGTTTAGCCTAAAAATATTACTGGTTTGGCTTCTAATATTCTGTAGTAAGGTTATTCCTATCCGTTGATTTGGCTTCACGTCTGCCATTGTTGGCTTTCCTTCAGGTTATACTGAGACTGAAAAGAAGTCAGGTGTTCTTTCTATGTTATTTAAATATTCAGTGCAATGGAGTTGCCCAACCATTTGCCTTGAGGCTCTTCAGGTAATCTTGTTTGAAATTTTTAAAATTTTTGGCATGGATTGCTGAGTTATTTATTTGTTAGCAACTATAACTGGGGATGGTGTCTGTGGTGTATGGAATTGTCTGTGCTGTGAGCCTGTCATTTTCTTTTCCATTATTTGACTTTACTTTGGGCAGATATCTGTCTATATGACAAAGTTAAGTGTTATAATTGTAAGATGATATATTGTATTAAAATATTGTATTAAAATATTGTAACCGTTATCATTTTTATATAAGTCGATGGTTTTTTCTGGTAAAGGTTAATGTAAATTGATGGCTTACTGCAAAATTGAAGATTAATGTTAGGGTAAATGTCAACTGTAGTATGCTTGATTCTGAAAGCTAAATTGGTCACTTGCCTTAGTTATTTTGTCATGGTAAGTTAACTCTAATAGCTGCATTCAAACTTCGAAATAACAGTTATTGATTGATAAGTTTTATCTATTAATTTTTCAATAATAAGTTGATGCGTCATGGTAGTTTATTGATTTTTTCAGATTACTCTTCTGCAGGCACTTAAAGCTGTATCCCACAATTACCCTATCATAGTGACTGCATGTTGGGAACAAGTTTCTGGAACTGTGTATGGCTTCCTTAGTATTGTATGCTCTGAAGTTCCTTCACGGCAGTCAAGTGAACATGTTGGTAGTCCTGCATTTATTAGCGAAAAAGTTCTTATTTCTGCTATTAAGGTAACAACTTTACTGTTCCTCTTTTTACATTTATTCTTCTTAAATGCTAAATCTTCCCTAAATCTTTCATTCATTGGTGCGAGAACGAACTTGCTTCCATTGTGCTTGCATAGGCCATTTTTTTTCTTGTACTTTTATTTAGTTTAAAACTTTTTATTCATACACCATTTCATTGTTCATGTGACATGATGTCTCATGTCACTTAGACTGGTGTTTCCATGTTCTTCATATCATGAGCATAAAGAAGCATTAAATTCCTTATTCGGACTTTTTTCTTCTTGTTATAAATAGCCTTTTTACTCAGACGTTTGCGAATATATGTGATGTCATTTCAATGCAATGATTACTTCTGCCTTTTTTGGTTAGTGATGCAATTATTTAAAAATTCTAAGGTTCTAGATGAGTGTCTTCGGGCAGTGTCCGGATTTCAAGGAACGGAAGATCTTTCGGATGATAAATTTGTGGATATTCCATTTGCATCTGATTGCATTAGGATGAAGAGAGTGTCATCTGCACCATCTTACGAGCTAGAGAGCAAAGATGATGATGAAGTAAACTCTGAAGCATGTGAATCTGGAATTCAGCAATGGTGTGAGGCTATCGAGAAGCATATGCCTCTTATCTTATGTCACTCTTCTGCAATGGTAAGAATTTTTTTTCCTCTAATAATATTGTTTTATTATGTTCAATTCTAAGAATCGAGTCATATTTGCTAACTTGCAGTCATTAGTGATCTGGTTTAGATATTGTACATCTATTGATTTTTTGTTTTTGTTTTTGACATCTTCACTAACTTGAAATAATGACTTAAATGTTAACCTTTTTATGTTGATTTATATATATATATATATATATATATATATATATATATATATATATATTTATATTTTAAATATGATCTTATGATCTGTATGAATTTCCCGATTTACGATCTTTCAATCCCCTTCGATCTTAGTTTAGATCTCGAGTTTGACTACCTTGGACACAATTCATAGTGGAAATACTTTAATCTGGCGAGACATGGAATTATTTGTTGAAGTTTGGACAGACCGGGAGATTAGTAACAACATACATTACAGGAGGGGTTGACTTGAGATGGTAAGAATCTTTGTATTGTCGATGACACCACAAACACTAATGGAAATACGAGCTCAATCTTCTTCTCCAATTCAAGATATGCTCTATGAATGTTTCTACCTAGAAATGATGAAATTTTCCTTGGTCAAACTCTTTCCCTCCTACGCACTTGAGGAGTTATCAAACAGATTTCCACCACCATCTGCGGTGTCTTCGTCAACACCAAGATTCTTACCTCAAGATCAATAACAGGTTGCAGTTCCCCTTTCCAAATATGATTGTAGAATGATATTGGGTTCTGTTAGAATTGATTAGATATGATTAGTCTGTAATTATTCTGATTGTATTAGGTCTGGGCCTTTCATATAAGCCCATTAGAGTCTCTATATATTGTAACTCTCTGAATTAGATCAATACACAACATATTATTTTATATTCAAGTTGGTACCAGAGCTCTTTCATTCTGGGGACCCTCTCTTCCGCTTAGAAACCTTGTTATTGCTTTAAAACCTAAGCCCACTGCTTAGGAGTCCTCTTTCTTGTCGTGCGTCCTTCCGGCAAGCCATCTAGGGTTGTAAACAGCCTTTGAGTAATTTTTCCAAACGCGTCAGCACCTCCGACGACCACCGGAACCACCGCCCGCCACCAGAATCACTGTTCAGGCCACCAGAGACTTTTTCCAGCGACTTTTCCGACCAAACTTCACGCGATCAGGACCGTCTCCTCCCGGCGACCAAGTCTGTGGAGGTCCGGTCACCAACGCACCCCTCACTCGCCGTCCCTCTCCTCTGCGCGTGGGCTTCACGCGCCATCTTCTGCAGGCGCGTGAGCACTATGCCGGCGCGTGAGCACTATTCCGTGGACAGAAAAGCTCGGCTTCTCCTCTCCTTTTTGGATCTGTGATTGTTTTGGTGAGGGTCTGACTTTTTGCGCGCACCTATTCTTGATCGGTGACCAGGTTCGTTTCTATTTATTCGGTTTATATCAGTTAAATGTAAAAGAATACGTTGTGTATTGATCTGTGTCAGGGAGTTACAATATATAGAGATCCTAATGGGCTTAAGTGTAAGGCCCAAACCTAATCCAAACCTAATCTTAATACAGTCAGAATACAGTCAGACTATTTACGGATAAGACAGAATCCAATCATATCTAATCAAATCTAATCATATCATATCTAATATTCTAACACTCCCCCTCAAGCTGGTGCGTATATATTATGAGCACCAAGCTTGTTACAAATGTATTCAACCCGAGGACCTCTAAGAGCTTTAGTGAAAACATCTGCTAGCTGATTAGATGAGTTGACAAAAGCTGTCTTGATTTCTCCTGACTGAATCTTTTCCCGAATGAAGTGACAATCAATCTCTATATGTTTGGTTCTCTCATGAAAAACAGGATTAGAGGATATATGTAGCGCAGCTTGATTATCACAGATGAGTGTCATGGGTTGTTTCTGTTCACAAAGATGAAGCTCCTGAATCAACTGCTTTAACCAGATCAACTCACAGGTAGTATTTGCCATTGCACGATACTCAGCTTCTGCACTAGATCGGGAAACAACAGGTTGTTTCTTGCTTTTCCATGAGATTAAGTTTCCTCCGAAGAAGACACAATAACCAGAAGTAGAGCGTCTGTCCGAGGGTGATCCTGCCCAATCGGCATCTGAGTAACCACAAATTTCTGTATTTCCCTGATCCGAATACAACAAACCTTTTCCTGGTGCTCCTTTGATGTATCGGAGGATCCTCACAGCAGCATCCCAATGTGAATCACAAGGGGAATCAAGGAACTGACTGGCCGTACTGACAGCGAAAGAAATATCTGGCCTAGTCACAGTAAGATAATTGAGCTTCCCAATCAGCCTTCGATAACGTCCAGGATCAGATAACGGCTCCCCCTGTCTGGGCAATAACTTAACATTAGGATCCATTGGTGTATCAACTGGCTTACACGCCAACATACCAGTCTCTTCTAGGATATCCAAGGCATACTTCCTTTGACAGATAGAAATGCCCTGTCTAGATTGTGCTACCTCAATTCCCAAGAAGTAACGCAGCTTCCCAAGGTCCTTTGTTTGAAATGCACTGAATAAATGTTGTTTTAACTGATGGATTCCGTCTTGATCACTCCCGGTGAGAATGATGTCATCAACATAGACTAACAAATAGATGCACTTATCAGGAGATGTGATCCTATAGAACACAGAGTGGTCAACTTTACTGCGAATTAGGCCAAACTCCTGAACAGCAGAACTGAAGCGACTGAACCATGCTCGAGGAGACTGCTTGAGACCATATAAGGATTTTCGAAGACGACACACCTTCCCAGGCTCCCCCTGAGCAACAAAACCAGGTGGTTGCTCCATGTAAACTTCTTCTTGTAAATCACCATGAAGAAAGGCATTTTTTATGTCAAGTTGAAGGAGTGGCCAGTGACGAACAGCAGCAAGGGCAAGAAATAGGCGGACGGACGCCATCTTAGCGACCGGAGAGAATGTATCGCTATAATCAAGGCCGAATATTTGAGTAAAACCCTTTGCAACTAGGCGGGCCTTGAGTCGATCAACATGGCCATCAGGTCCAACTTTCACAGTAAACACCCAGCGACAACCAACTGTAGACTTCTGTGGAGGAGCAGAAACAAGGTCCCAAGTGCCATTGGAATGAAGTGCAGTCATCTCATCAAGCATCGCTTGGCGCCACCCTGGATGGGAAAGTGCTTCACCTGTGGTCTTAGGAATAGAAATAGAAGAAAGACTAGAAACAAAGGTGAAATGAGGTGAAGAAAGACGGTCATAGCTCAAAAAAGTATAAAGAGGATAAGGATTACGAGTAGTACGAGTACCTTTTCTTTGAGCAATGGGAAGAGCCTCTGGTGAAGGATCCGGAGAGGAAGAAGCAACAGCAGTGGGCGATGAGTCAGCAAGAGTCGAGTCGACAGGAGGCATAGTTTTGCGACGTTGATAGGTGAGAAGTGGACGGTCCTCAGGTATAGAAGCAATAGGTTGCTCATTTGGAATAGAAGCACCTGCAGCTGGCAAAGACAAGTCAAGAAAAGGGACAGGAAGAACATGATCAACCTGTGACAACTGAGATGGAATAGAATTAAAGGGTTGTTGATCAAGAAAAGTGACATCAGCGGAAACTAAGTAACGCTTAAGATCGGGAGAATAACAACGATAACCCTTTTGAAGACGAGAATAACCAAGAAAGATACACTGAAAGGCTTTGGATGTTAACTTATCCTTACCAGGAGTGAGATTATGAACAAAACAAGTACAACCAAAGACATGTGGAGTTAGAGGATAAAGAGGAACATCTGGAAGCAATAGGTTATGAGGAATGTCATTGTTGAGCACAGATGAGGGCATGCGATTGATGAGAAAACAAGAGATGAGTACAGCATCTGCCCAGAAGTGAAGGGGAACCTGCATATGAAGAAGAAGGGTACGTGCAGTTTCAATGAGATGTCTGTTTTTACGTTCAGCCACCCCATTTTGTTGTGGAGTGTGAGGACAAGTAGTTTGATGTAAAGTACCTTGTGTGGCCAAGAAATTAGAAAAATCAATAGAAACATATTCCTTAGCATTATCACTACGTAGAATACGAATAGAAACACCAAATTGAGTATGAATCTCAGTATAAAACTTTTTATAAATGGAAAATAACTCAGAACGATTTTTCATTAAATAGACCCAAGTGCAACGGGAAAAATCATCAACAAAGGTAACGAAATACCGAAAACCTAAAACAGACAAGGTACGACTTGGACCCCAGATATCTGAATGAACAAGAGAAAAAGGGGCATCAGCTCGTTTATTGACTCGATTGGCAAAAGAGGAACGTGTATGCTTCCCTTGTTGACATGACACACAATCTAAAGACTGAAGACCGGATAAAAGAGGAACCATTTTCTGCAACTTCGAAAGACTTGGATGACCGAGGCGACTGTGGATAAGTTGTGGAGATTCTGTGAGAGAGAGTGCCACTGAAGGACGAGGCACATCCAGATAGTAAAGCCCCCGTGACTCACGACCCACTCCAATCATTTCCCCCGTACCCGGATCCTGCACAGAAACAGAATGGTTAGAGAAAGTAATGGTGCAAGTGAGGGAATGGATCAACTTACTAATAGAAATTAAGTTATAAGGGATGCCAGGAATGTAATAAACAGATGTCAAGGCCAAGGTAGAGGTCGGACGAGCTTGTCCAATCCCACGAACTGGGGCTTTGGTTCCATCCGCAAGGGTAAAAGAAGGTAAATGATCAGAATAAGTAAGAGATGTAAAAAGTTCCTTATTACCACAGAGATGATCAGTAGCACCTGAGTCAAATATCCAAGTGCCAAGTGATGTAGAATGAGAAACACAAGCAACGGGATTACCAGTATATGGTTGAGACTGAGGAGAAGCTTTCTTGAGAAGAGTTTGGAGTGCAGCATAGTCCGCAAGTGAGAGAGAAACTGAACCAAATGATGCATTGTCTGACTGAGCTATATTCGCAGCAAGAGAGGTAGAATCCTCCGAGAGATCAGTGGACGCTGCTGCCATTTAAAAACAGAATATAAAAGCCGTAAACGAAGGCAAACGATATCCAATCAAGGAGAACCACGCGTCTAAAGTGAGACCCACAAAGAACCAAGCACAGATCCAGAAAGAGGAGAAGAAGGCGAGAAGTTCTGTCCAAGAACGGCCGGAAAAATCCACCGGAACAGTGCACACGCGCCGGTTGAAGGTGGCGCGTGAGCACCACGCGCAGAGGAGAAGAACGGCGCGTGGAGGCGCGTTGATGACGCGACGGTGGTCGGACCACCACAGAACTGGTCGCCGGGATGAGACGGTCCTGATTGCAGGTAGTCTGGGCTGAAACTCGCCGGAACAGTGCTCTGGTGGCCGGAACAGTGACGAGCGGCGGTTGTTGGCGGCCGGAAGTGGTTCCGGTGGCCTGAACAGTGACGAGCGGCGGTTGTTGGCGGCGGGAAGTGGTTCTGACAGTTGAAGAAACAAGCCGGAGAGACACACGGCTTAGAGAGAAACTCGCCGGAAGAATGCACGGTAAAGTAGAAGAGAACACCTAAGCAGTGGGCTTAGGGTTTTAGCGGAAGCGGATCCCCAGAGCGAAAAAGCTCTGATACCAAGTTAAATGTAAAAGAATACGTTGTGTATTGATCTGTGTCAGGGAGTTACAATATATAGAGATCCTAATGGGCTTAAGTGTAAGGCCCAAACCTAATCCAAACCTAATCTTAATACAGTCAGACTATTTACGGATAAGACAGAATCCAATCATATCTAATCAAATCTAATCATATCATATCTAATATTCTAACAATATCTTTCTGATTTCATATTATGGCAGCAAATCCTTCTGATCATTCAGAGGTCAATTCTCTACCTCCTCCTGTCAAAAATTCTCCCAATATCATCTCTACCAATGTTGGGTCCATTACCTCTTCAAAATTGAAGGGTTCTGTTAATTATAAGAACTGGGCCACCTCTGTTCGAGTTTGGTTCTTTGGACAAGGACATGGGAGCCACCTCACGACTAAGTCTACTGATGTCCCTAAGGAGGAAAAGTCTGATTGGGCAAAGATCGACATCCAGCTTCTGAGTATCCTCTGGCAATCTATTAATCCAGTTGTCTTGGACATCTTCTATTCGTTTCAAACTTGCACTGAAGTGAGGCAAGAAGCAAAAAACCTCTACACTAATGATGTTCAGCAGCTTTATTTCATCATCTCTCAGTTTATGGAACTGAGCAAATCATCCGACATTCAGATGGAAACGTATGTTGGCAAGAGTCGATCTTTGATGCAGGCATATTTGGATATGTTGCCTTACCCTACTGATGCTACTGCATATCGGAAACAGGTGGAACGTCTCTTTATGGTTGCCACACTGTCTGGCCTCCCCGAAGAATATGATAATGTCCGAGATACTATCTTGACTAGTGGGGAGCCTAATCTTTCAATGACGTATCAGCGTCTTCTGAATCTGAATAAGAAATCTGCTCCTGCATCATCTTCTGCTGTTGATTCTACTGCTCTAGTTTCCCGTACTGACTTTCGCCGGAACATTGGAGGTGGACGTGGTCGTGGTAGAGGCCCGGGAGGACGTGGTCCAGGAGCCCCAGGAGGACGTGGCCCAGGAGGCCCAGTCAGACGTGGTCAACGACCTCGTTGTCATTACTGTCAGCAACTTGGTCATTATGAGGAACGTTGCTACACAAAGTATCCTCACCTCGGATTCTGCTTCAAATGGTACAGTCTCTCTCTCCTCTGAAGACTATGCAGCATTCCAGACTCTTCTCAGAAAGGTCTCTCCTCAGTCTCAGGCCTCTGCTTCAGAAACTGGTAATCTCGTTGCTTGTGTTTCTCATTCTGCATCACTTGGCCCTTGGATATTTGACTCAGGTGCTACTGATCACCTTTGTGGTAATACGGAACTCTTTTCATCCCTTACATATTCTGATAACTTACCTTCTTTTACCCTTGCTGATGGCACTAAGGCTCCTGTTTATAGAATTGGACAAATCTGTCCAACCTCCTCGTTGACCTTGACATCTGTCTATTACATTTCTAACATCCCTTACAATTTAATATCTGTTAGTAAATTGATCAACTCTCTTAACTGTATTGTCACTTTCTCAAATCATTCTGTTTCTGTGCAAGACCCGGGTACGGGGAAGACGATTGGAGTGGGTCGTGAGTCACGAGGTCTGTTCTACCTGGTTGTGTCGAGTCCTTTCGTTGCTTGTTCTCTCACAGAATCTCCACAACTCATCCATAGTCGCCTCGGGCATCCGAGTCTTTCCAAGTTACAGAAGATGGTTCCTCTTTTGTCCGATCTTCATACTTTAGATTGTCAGTCATGTCAGCAAGGAAAACACATACGCTCCTCCTTCGCTAATCGAGTCAATAAACGAGCTGATGCTCCTTTTTCAATTATTCATTCAGATATTTGGGGTCCTAGTCGTAATGTGTCTGTTTTAGGTTTTCGGTATTTTGTTACCTTTATTGATGATTTTTCTCGTTGTACTTGGATCTATTTAATGAAAAACCGTTATGAGTTGTTTTCTATTTATCAAAAATTTTCTGCTGAAATTCATACTCAATTTGGTGCCTTTATTCGTATTTTACGTAGTGGTAATGCTAAGGAATATGTTTCTGTGGACTTTTCTAATTTCTTAGCCAAACAAGGTACTTTACACCAAACTACTTGTCCTCACACTCCACAACAAAATGGAGTAGCTGAACGTAAGAATAGACACCTCGTTGAGACTGCACGGACTCTTCTTATTCACATGCATGTTCCTCTTCACTTTTGGGCCGATGCAGTCCTTGCCTCTTCTTTTCTCATCAACCGTATGCCTTCCTCTGTGCTTGATAATGACATTCCTTATCACTTTTTGCTTCCAGATGTTCCTCTCTTTCCTCTATCCCCACATGTCTTTGGTTGTACCTGTTTTGTTCATGATCTCACCCCTGGTAAGGACAAGTTAACATCCAAAGCTTTTAAATGTATTTTTTTTGGTTATTCTCGTCTTCAAAAGGGTTATCGTTGTTATACTCCCGATCTTAAGCGTTACTTAGTTTCCGCTGATGTCACTTTTCTTGATCAACAACCCTTTCATTCTATCCCATCTCAGTTGTCACAGGTTGATCATGTTCTTCCTGTCCCTTTTCTTGACTTGTCTTTGTCAGCTGCAGGTACTTCTATTCCAGATAAGCAACCTCTTGCTTCAATACCTATGGACCGTCCACTTCTCACTTATCAGCGTCGTAAAACTGTGCCTCCTATCGACTCGACCCCTGCTGACTCATTTCCCCCTGCAGTTGATTCTTCCCCTCCGAATCCTTTACCAGAGGCTCTTCCTATTGCTCAAAGAAAAGGTACACGTATTACTCGTAACCCTTATCCTGTTTATACCTTTTTGAGTTATGACCGTCTTTCTTCACCTCATTTCACCTTTGTTTCTAGTCTTTCTTCTATTTCTATTCCTAAGACCACAGGTGAAGCACTTTCCCATCCAGGGTGGCGCCAAGCGATGCTTGATGAGATGACTGCACTTCATTCCAATGGCACTTGGGACCTTGTTTTTGCTCCTCCAGAGAAGCCTATAGTTGGTTGTCGTTGGGTGTTTACTGTAAAAGTTGGACCTGATGGTCATGTTGATCGACTCAAGGCACGCCTAGTTGCGAAGGGTTTTACTCAAATATTTGACCTTGATTATGGTGATACATTCTCTCCGATCGCTAAGATGGCGTCAGTCTGCCTATTTCTTGCCCTTGCTGCTGTTCGTCACTGGCCACTCCTTCAACTTGATATCAAAAATGCCTTTCTTCATGGTGATTTGCAAGAAGTTTACATGGAGCAACCACCTGGTTTTGTTGCTCAGGGGGAGTCTGGAAAAGTGTGTCGTCTTCGAAAATCCTTATATGGTCTCAAACAGTCTCCTCGAGCATGGTTCAGTCGCTTCAGTTCTGCCGTTCAGGCGTTTGGCTTAATCTGCAGTAAAGTTGATCATTCTGTATTTTATAGGATTACATCTCCTGACAAGTGCATCTATTTGTTAATCTATGTTGACGACATCATTCTCACCGGAAATGATCAAGACGGAATTCGTCAGTTAAAACAGCATTTATTCAGTGCATTTCAAACAAAGGACCTTGGGAAGCTGCGTTACTTCTTGGGAATTGAGGTGGCGCAATCTAGACAGGGCATTTCTATTTGTCAAAGGAAGTATGTCTTGGATATCCTCGAAGAAACTGAT
Organism: Gastrolobium bilobum; assembly: GCF_033153095.1. Taxonomy (NCBI): domain Eukaryota; kingdom Viridiplantae; phylum Streptophyta; class Magnoliopsida; order Fabales; family Fabaceae; genus Gastrolobium; species Gastrolobium bilobum. The sequence continues at coordinate 189,228 of NW_026897914.1, read as the reverse complement.
ATGTTGGGGAGTAAACCAGTTGATACACCCATGGATCCTAATGTCAAGTTATTGCCCGGACAGGGGGAGCCGTTATCTGATCCTGGACGTAATCGAAGGCTAATTAGGAAGCTCAATTATCTTACTGTGACTAGGCTAGATATTTCTTTCGCTGTTAGTACGACTAGTCAGTTCCTTGATTCCCCTTGTGATTCAAATTGGGATGTTGCGGTGAGGACCTCCGATACATCAAAGGAGCACCAGGAAAAGGTTTGTTGTATTCAGATCAGGGAAATACAGAAATTTGTGGCTATTCAGATGCTGATTGGGCAGGATCACCCTCGGACAGGCGCTCTACTTCCGGCTATTGTGTCTTCTTTGGAGGAAACTTAATTTCGTGGAAGAGCAAGAAACAACCTGTAGTTGCTCGGTTTAGTACAGAAGCTGAGTATCGTGCAATGGCAAATACTACCTGTGAGTTAATCTGGTTAAAACAGTTGATTCAGGAGCTTCATCTTTGTGAACAGAATCAACCCATGACACTCATCTGTGATAATCAAACTGCGCTACATATATCCTCTAATCCTGTCTTTCACGAGAGGACCAAACATATAGAGATTGATTGTCACTTCATTCGAGAAAAGATTCAATCAGGAGAAATCAAGACTGCTTTCGTCAACTCCTCTGATCAACTAGCAGATGTCTTCACTAAAGCTCTTAGAGGTCCTCGGGTTCAATACATTTGTAACAAGCTTGGTGCTCACAATATATATGCACCAGCTTCAGGGGGAGTGTTAGAATTGATTAGATATGATTAGTCTGTAATTATTCTGATTGTATTAGGTCTGAGCCTTTCATATAAGCCCATTAGAGTCTCTATATATTGTAACTCTCTGAATTAGATCAATACACAACATATTATTTTATATTCAAGTGGTTCCTTAATTCATTGAGGGGTCTTGTTGTTCTTAGCAAGATTCGCATCATTTGGTATCATCCCTCAAGTTAGAGCATACAAATTAGATGCTCAAAGCTTGTACAGATGAAATGTAATCGAGGTCCCGGCACTGACACGACATAGAAGACCTCTGACATACAACACCAAAAAAGTTGACAGATAATGATAGTAGAGCTCTAGATATTAGGGAACTCGGCATTGGAATATTGACGGGACATGTCACCGAGGATGGTACTATTCTGATAGCATGTCGAAATTATAGGGAGTTAGGTACAAAGGGAAAAAAATAATAAAGACTTAATAATATTCTATAATGAGATGATATGAAGTGATTTGAAAGACAAAATAGTAATCCCTATTTTTACTAAATCGGGGACTCCTAAAATATGGAAACAAATCATGAAATATAATAAAATAGGGTGTAGAAAATCAGAATCCAAACATGTTTCCGTTTTTATTTCCTATTAATTAGGATTGATTAGGATTGATTGTGATTGATTAGAATTGATTGTGATTAGGATTGATTAGTCATCGCTTAGTCATCGCTTTGTCATTCTTAGTGATTCTTTCTTGTATAAATACTCACTCATGTAAATTATTCAAAATCAATATACAGAAACTTCTTTTCAATATGGTATCAGAGCGGGTTCGTTCCTACCCTAATTCAAATCTGAAATAACCATCCAAACACTTCCATCACCGTCAAACACCTCCTAAACACCTCCTTGAATCTGTCCAACACAGAAACCTAGTCTACTGACCTCCGATCAAGAAAGTGAGGTGACCATTCGACTCAGAAGGATTCGACGAGTCGACCGCCGCTGGACCCATCGCCGTCAACCGCCGCACGCGCCGCCACGCGCCGTCACACGCGCGGCCAGTTTCCGGCGCGTGAGCTCCACGCGCCGCCTTCCCAACGTCTTTTTCCGCCGCGACTTGCACAGATCTTCTCGCCGGCTTCTCCTCTTCCTGTTCCAGAGGTCAGATCAAAAATTTACAAAACTTGATTTTTCATCAACGGTCAACCCTTCTCTTTCTATTCATGGCTTCCTCAAAACACTCTTCCTCTTACTCTGATGGTGTCTTTCTTAGCAAGACTAAGTTTGAACAACTTCAGAGACTTTTGACTCAACCTCCTAAGGCCACTAGTCATGTGGTCCAGCAAGGTACAACTTTCCATGTTGATAGTCAAAATCATTGGATCCTTGATTCTGGAGCCTCTGATCATATGACAGGTAATCTTGGCTTGTTTTGTTCATACACTCCATATTCTGAACCTTCTCGGGTCAAGATCGCCGATGGCAGTTTTTCCCAGATTGCAAGACACGGAACCATTAAACTTTCTGAGCTGATTACTTTGACATCAGTTCTTTATGTTCCTTCTCTGACTTGTAATCTCATTTCTATTAGCAAGCTCACCTCTGAGTTGCATTGCTTTGCTAAATTCTTTCCACATGGTTGTGTTTTTCAGGAACAGGACTCGGAGAGGATGATTGGCAGTGCTAGAGAGGATGGTGGACTTTACTACTTTGAGGAGGATGTGACTCATGAAGCTGTTTTCGTAGAAAAAAACTCTATGTTTCCTTTTGATTCATGTAATGATGTTATGATGTGGCATCGTAGGCTAGGCCATCCAAATTTTATTTATCTTCAGAAGTTGTTGCCAAACTTATTTATTCATAAAAGTCCAAGTTTGTTTTCTTGTGATATTTGTCAACTTGCCAAGCATACTCGTGCTCATTATCCTTCTAAAGTTCACCATGACTCTTCCCCATTTTCCTTAATTCATAGTGACATATGGGGTCCAGCCCGTGTTAAAAATATTTCAGGTACTCGATGGTTCATTACCTTCATTGATGACCATTCTCGAGTCTGTTGGGTGTATCTTCTAAAGGATAAGTCCGATGCTGCATCCGTGTTTAAAAAATTTCATGCCATGGTTCAAACCCAATTCCAAGTTGCTATACAAATTCTTCGTACAGATAATGGCAAAGAGTATTTTAACTTTATTCTTGGAGAATATCTTTCCCAACATGGCATCCTTCACCAAAGCTCGTGTCCTGACACACCCCAACAAAACGGAGTTGCGGAAAGAAAAAACCGACATCTCCTTGAAGTTGCTCGGGCTCTTATGTTTACCACGAGTGTTCCTAAATATCTTTGGGGAGAGGCAGTTCTCACTGCCTCGTATCTGATAAATCGAATGCCATCTCGCATTCTGAAATTTCAGTCTCCTCTTTCTAGTCTTGTTCGTATCTTCCCTTCCTTCCGAGGTGTCTCCTCTTTACCTCTCAAGTTATTTGGTTGCGTTGCATTTGTCCATATTCCCTCCCATCAACGGTCTAAGCTTGATCCTAAGTCTCTCCAGTGTGTCTTTATTGGTTATTCTCCTACTCAACGTGGCTATAAATGTTATTCACCCTCTCTTCGTAAGGTCTTTGTCTCTATGGATGTCACTTTTTCTGAAAATGACCATTTCTTCCCCTCGACTTCTCTTCAGGGGGAGATAGGAGTAGATGAAGATCAGTCATGGGAACCTACTGGTGCCACGGTATTACCTCTAATTTTGGAAACAGGGGGAGCTACAGAATCCTCACCATCAGGAGCCTCCTCAAAATGGGGACAAGTTTATAGCAGGCGAAAGCCTCCTCAAAGTGTGAATAACCCAGAGCCTCTACACTGCCAGAATTCTGAACCATGTTCTAGTTCCAACACCCCAATACTTGAGTGTCATGGTGAAAATGATCTACACTTGCCCATTGCTCTCAGAAAAGGTACTCGATCTTGTACTACTCATCCTATTTCTAATCATATTTCATATGGAAAGTTGTCCCCAGGGTTTCGTGCTTTCAATACTATGTTGGATAGTACAAAGATACCGAGAAATACACATGAGGCTCTCAATGATCAAAAATGGAGGGATGCTGTCTTTGAAGAAATGAATGCTTTAAAAAGAAATGGAACTTGGGAGATAGTGACCCTACCCAAAGGAAAACAGGCAGTAGGATGCAAATGGGTGTTTACAATAAAATTCAATGCAGATAATAGCATCAACAGATACAAGGCAAGATTGGTTGCAAAGGGTTTCACTCAGACTCATGGGATAGATTATCATGAGACTTTTGCTCCGGTTGCTAAAGTCAATACCATCCGAGTTCTCTTATCTCTTGCTGCCAATCTAGATTGGCCTCTGCAACAGTTAGATGTGAAGAATGCATTCCTAAATGGTGACTTACATGAAGAAGTCTATATGGATCCTCCACCTGGTTTTGAAAAGGGAAATGGATCAGTGTGTAAACTAAAAAAGTCTCTATATGGATTGAAACAGTCTCCCAGAGAATGGTTCGACAAATTCACACAAGCAGTCAAAAGAAGAGGCTTCATTCAAGCACAGACTGATCATACTCTCTTCCACAAACACTCTAAGGATGGTAAAATTGCTATTCTTATTGTATACGTAGATGATATAATTCTTACAGGTGATGATATTGAGGAATTGAACACCTTGAAGAAATTTCTAGCAGCTCAATTTGAACTCAAAGACCTTGGCACTCTCAAATATTTCCTTGGTATGGAAGTTGCTAGGAGCAAAACAGGCATCACTCTAACACAAAAAAAATATGTTCTAGATCTTTTGTTGGAAACAGGAATGTTAGGGTGTAAACCTGCTGAGACACCTGTGGAACCTAATACCAAGTTAGGTATTGAAGATGGGAATGAGGTGGATAAAGAACAATATCAGCGATTGGTTGGTAAACTAATCTACTTATCTCATACGCGTCCTGACATTGCCTTTGCGGTGAGTATGATTAGTCAATTCATGCACTCACCCAAGGAGAAGCATCTTAGTGCAGTCTATAGGGTGCTTAGATACCTCAAGAATACTCCAGGAAGAGGATTATTCTTTAAAAAGGGGTATAAAAGGACAATTGAAATCTACACTGATGCAGATTGGGCAGGCTCATCAGTAGACAGGAGATCTACATCAGGCTATTGCACCTATGTGTGGGGAAATCTTGTTACTTGGAGAAGCAAAAAGCAAACAGTGGTTGCTAGAAGTAGCGCTGAAGCAGAATTTCGAGCTTTATCTCATGGAGTTTGTGAAGGAATCTGGTTGAGAAGACTTCTTCAAGAGTTGAAGATTTCATATTCCCTACCAATAAAACTATATTGTGACAACAAGGCAGCTGTTAGCATTGCTCAAAATCCTGTGCATCATGATCGAACAAAGCACGTGGAAGTTGATCGTCACTTCATCAAAGAAAAATTAGATGATGGAAGTGTGCGTTTGATATATGTTCCAACCAAAGAGCAAACGGCAGATATCCTTACCAAGGGCCTACACCGTCCAGCATTCGAAGACTTGATTGGCAAGTTGGGAATGATCAATATTTACCTCCCAACTTGAGGGGGAGTGTAGAAAATCAGAATCCAAACATGTTTCCGTTTTTATTTCCTATTAATTAGGATTGATTATGATTGATTAGGATTGATTGTGATTGATTAGAATTGATTGTGATTAGGATTGATTAGTCATCGCTTAGTCATCGCTTTGTCATTCTTAGCGATTCTTTCTTGTATAAATACTCACTCATGTAAATTATTCAAAATCAATATACAGAAACTTCTTTTCAATATAGGGAAACAATTCCCAAGAGATAATCTAAGATAAACTATTTGATTATAATTCCCAACAAATCACGAAATATAATACAATAGATAAACTATTTTAAATTATAATCATAATATTATACGAAATCTTCTAGATATTCTAACAGAACAATAGAACCATGACCTAGAGGCTTGACCGATTCAATGTCTGATTTGATTTCAAAAGCATTGGCTGCTGGTGACTTGCGTTTGAATGTAGCTCTTGATAACATGTAAATTGAGGTGAAAGTGGGCAGGACAATGTGCATCAAGTTTTAGACACAAATCTAAGTGATTAAATTTATGTTTATAGGTAAAGCAAGTATTATAAGCATGCACAAAATTAAGCCCAGCTCATTGCCCAATAGCATATTCTTTCATATTCTCTAGCATTCTCCATATTGTATATCTCACATTTCCTTTTTTCAATTTATTATTTTCCTAACTTTTTGAAGAATATTATCATATATGATTTTAATATTTTATAACTAATGTGTCTTTAATGCATGTGTACCTTTTTCGGTTTTTACTGGAAGGTGAGAGCTGCGTCAGTTACATGTTTTGCTGGTATGACTTCTTCTGTGTTCGTCTCTTTCACCAAGGAGAAGCAGGGCTTCATTTTGTCGTCTTTAGTAAGTTTTGATATAGTGCATGCTCAATGCTATGTCTAATTCCTGTGTTGTGCTGAATTAACGGATATGCTTTCTTTCTTGCAAACATTTTGTAGGTCCATGCTGCTGAACATGATGACGGGCCTGCGGTGAGGTCTGCTGCTTGTAGAGCAATTGGTATCATTTCTTGTTTTCCACAAGTGTGTCAAAGGTTATACTGGAACTTGTAGTAGTGTGAATGTTATGATATCTTATATAAATCTTTTGTATCGGATTCATCAGGGTAAAACTAAAAAGTTCTATAATCTCTGTAGTGCAGAGGTACTTGACATGTTCATCCATGCTGTTGAGATTAACACTCGTGATGCCCTAATCTCAGTAAGATCAGTTTGAGTTTAAACCCCATACATCGTCATACATTTTTTTGCTACTAAAGCAGGAATTCAGAGTTTTTCTTACTTCAGGTGAGGATAACAGCTTCATGGGCATTGGCAAATATATGTGATGCTATTCGTCACTGTGTTAGCATTCTTCCCTTCAGGCATATGGGTGAGTTTAATTTGAAGACCGTGACTGAATAGTAAACCATTTGGTGTCAATTCTATATTTCAAATTTCTCCTCTTGGTAATCTCTTTATATTCTTCCTTTCTTTTATTTTAATTTTTGTTGCAGGTTCAAACTCCAACCCTCAGTTGATTGTATCATTGAGTGAATGTGCTTTGCGTCTTACTGAGGACGGAGACAAGGTAGGTTTGATTTATGTTCATAATTCATATCTTCTGTGTTGATGAATTATCATTTCACCTGTTGTTCACATGGGATTATTAGGTAAATCTCATACTGATTATTTGATTCCTTTTAATGAAGTTTCCTTTTATTCTTGTTTTATCAATTCTTTCTTTTTCTCATTACTAGGTTAAATCTAATGCTGTAAGGGCTCTTGGGTATATTTCAAGAATCTTTAAATGTTCAGCATCAAGATTTCAAGACATGTCAGTAGACTACCTGGACCGCACGACTGAGGCCTATATCTCTAGTGAGAATCTAATGGTGTCTCAACAGCATTGGCAATTAGATTCTCTGGAAGATTTTCACAGGCTGGAGAGAATAGTTCAGGCATTCATTTCTTGCATTACTACTGGGAATGTTAAGGTAGCATATTTACATTGTTTTAATTTGATTGTTCAGAGTAAGTATGATTTCTTGTTATTAATCCACTTGATCTCTTTTAAACCTTTAGTCTCTGTTTAATAGGTCCAGTGGAATGCTTGTCATGCGGTAGGCAACCTATTCCTTAATGAGACATTAAGTCTGCAGGACATGGACTGGTACATGTTAAAATATTAACATTTGTTAGAATACATCTGTTAGAATGTATAGTCAACTAATTTAAGTTGAATAAATTAGAATAATTAATTACTGATTATTATGAATGCTTTATTGTTTGTTTGCAGGGCTCCAGTTGTGTTTGGTATTCTTCTGCAACTGTTGCGTGATTCATCAAATTATAAGATCAGGATACAAGCTGCAGCTGCATTGTCTGTGCCAGTGTCAGTGCAAGGTAACATTTTTCTTATCATGAATTTCCATCAGTCATTTATTATATTTTTTCTGCTTTCACCTTAGAAGTGAATATGCTTCTCAGTTGCAAAGTTACCTTTTTGGGAAATGCATTTGATTAGTTCTCACAAAAAAGAGGAAGGTATTTGACCTGTTACGAATCTATAATGAACTTAAGTTGGGGCGAGAGTTAAAGTTTCTGCTGAGAAATAAAATTTCAGATTTGTAGATTTACAAAATTGTCAAGAGTTATTGTTAGGAGTTACTGATGGAATGTGCGCTGGGTCCAGATGTATTTTGTACTGCACTGTTGTAACACCCCCAAATTCTTAATAGTTTTTAATAATATAAAATTTCTAAAATCGTAAATAACTGAAATTTAAATTAACCAAATTTGGGAAATGTTACCGCCGCACTTGTACTATGGACAAGTGCAAGGCTAAATTTATTACATTAAAATAAAACCAAAGACTAGTTTAGCTAGAAATATCTAAGTCGTTATCCTCACTGCCCACAGCTAGCCCCATCCTTTGCAAACTGTTTCACCAGAGGGATCATTGCAGCCAAACAAATACAAACACAAACAGTCAGCAAAATTGGTAATCCCAATCCAATATACAAAAAAAAAAAATATAACTCATAATAATCAAATCAAGTAATATAACTCAAAAATTCAAATCAAGTATCAACTCATTATTAATTATATTAATATTTATTTAGTTCATTTAGTGGGAAGAGAACTATGGTATTCCCGGGAAACCCTATTGCCTGTCTACCCAGTGACCCGGGAAACCTTGTTGCCAGCCACGTATAATCAAAATTGGCCATATTAAAATATCAAATCCTAGTGTGCACACCTTTTCCTAAAGTTGCTACTAGTACCCCGGGAAACTCTGTTGCCAGATACCACTTTGGGAAGAACGGAAAACATCATTGTCACATCATGTAATATCGAAGGCATAAAGCCCAAAGGTTGAGTTCATCACTTTCGGGAGTACCATCCCAAAAGCTATCTTCCCACTATTATTTATTACAATCACACACAATCAATAAAATTCAATTTTGTCACAATTCTTATAATTGGAAAATTTCCTCGAATAGTGTTCATAATTTCCACATCAATTTAATCAGGAATTTAATCAGGAGTATAATTTTCAAATTCAATTTTTCAAGAATAGCATTTTTCAAATCCGTTATCCAAGAATATCATAATTTTCATCTTCAATATCTACCAGAGTAAAACCCAAATCCAATCATCATATCATAATTTTCCAAATCATAATTCAAATATTCACATCTATTAGAGTAAAGCCAAAGTCCAAATAATTAATCCAATTAATTTCTAAAGGTTAAAATAATTTAATTTAAATACCGTAAGGGTTACATATAATATATGAAAACATCCTAAAATTCCCGAAGGATTAAGATTACATTTAACAAATTTAATATAAAATCATCATACTTATTTCAATTATTGAAATTTGAAACTGTAGGTAATATCAATGGTCATTATAATTACGTTAATTATCATTAATATATTGTAACGGTCACATTTAAATGAAAATAACTATTCATATTACCAATTAAATGATAACCAATATCACTAACATTCAGTGTCAACCAAATATATCAATGTTTATAACACCACTTTATGCTAAACCCAACATGTCTGGCATGATATAATTATACACATAAGGGTACACACTATTGTTATTATTATTATTATTGTTAATGTTATTAATATTATTTTTCTTGGGTTATTACAACTGTAATACACTCTTAATTTAGTAGTATATATACATGGGGAGGCTGTGCTATAAAAATCATGCCATTAATTGTTCTCTTTCTTCTCTCCTCTCTCTACGTGGTATCATGAGCATACTTCAGTAGGCAACCATCTAGGAAATCTATTTTCCGTAAAAAAAGAAAAAGAGAGAGAGACCTTAGCAGCTGCCTCAGGGAAGGCCAGGGCTATTAGAGGGTTAGGTTAGAAAACCCATATGGATTTTGACCAGATCACGAAACCGTAGGTGTAGAGGCAATATGGCATGGGTTCTGTGTCATAGTAAATTGCTCTCTTTTCAGAGATAGAGAGGGGTGTCTTGCTGGAATTTGGAAAGGCCAGTCATTTTTGTGTCTGCTCTTGGTAACTGGGTGGTGTTTTTTTAGTGAATCTGTTTGTGCTTATGCTGTTTATGGTAAGCCTAATTGTTTTGGTGCTGTTTTTGGTGGTTAACTTCAATTTTCCAACTACACTTCCTGCAAGCTTATTGATTGATATTAAGCTTGACGGGGATGGTGAAAACTATCTCAAGTGGAAATATTTGGTTGAAGTTAGTTTGGGCAGATAGGAAAAGGATACAGAGACTTGCCCAAAGGAACCAAAGTTAGCCGCCTCATGGAATGTGGAGGATAATGTATTCTGGCCTTGTGAATTTTGTTGATAAATGAACACAACTGGTGGTCACACACTTCAAAACAGTGAAGGATTTATGAGATTTTTCTGAAATTTATTCGTGGGAAGTCTAATTTTTTATACTGGAAATATTTCGATGAAAGAAAAACAAGAGGAAGTTGGACTAGTTTGCAAAGTGTAAGAAATATATTGAGGAGCTGACCTCTCCCTTGGCCTGTAGTTCTGTAGAAGAGATGCTGACCCAGCAGAAGAAACTTATAGCCTTTAGTTGGCTTTTCAGACTTGATCAGTCCCACACAATTGGTTGTCACATACTTCAAAACAGTGAAGGGTTTATGAGATATTTCTGAAGTTTATTCGTGGGATGTCTGATATTTTGATACAGGAAATATTTCCATGAAAGCAAAACAAGAGGAAGTTGGACTACTTTGTGAAGTGTAAGAAATATATTGAGGAGCTGAGCTCTCCCTTAGCCTGTAGTTCTGTATAAGAGATGCTGACCCAGCTGAAGAAACTTATAGCCTTCAGTTGGCTTTTCAGACTTGATCACGAATATGAGGTAGTTAGGTCCCAAATTCTATTGAGCAAGCCGGTGTATAATTTGATTGTTGTTTTTCCCAAGTTATGTAATCCTTGAGGAACCTAAATAAATGACATTTGTGATTGCTCTACTCAAGTAGTCTAATATGCAGGTAGAGGAGAATGCAGTGGAGGTAGAGGAGGTTGTGGTGGCAGGGGTAATGGCGGACGCGAAGGCCAGAGTGAAGTGCTATATATGTGGAGAGTTTGAGGATGTGGGTAATGCGGCTTGATTATCACATATTGTCACATATTAGTCTCATTTACCATGGTTTACAAATGTTCAATTCTATAAAGAACTATTTCAACCGAAAAGTTTAACTTGTTAAGTGAAGGCCACATTACTGGTTTATATTGTAAAGAACCAATTCAATCCAAAAGCTTAAGATGTTGGGTGAGGCTACCTTAATGGTTTTATACTTCTCTGACACACCCCCTCACACGAGAGCTCACTGGGCTTGAAGGATGGACAATGCACAGGCTCACCTACTTGTGCTAAGAAATTCCACAAGACTGAATTCATTATTAATTAAATAGAGGGGAGTGAGGATCGGACCTGTGACATGAGGCTCTGATACCATGTAAAGGACCAATTCAACCTAAAGCTTAAGCTGTGGGGTGAGGCTATGTTAATGGTTTTATATTTTTCTAACATATATCATATTTCTGTAAAACGCTATCTCTCACAAGAACCCATTGGGGAAAGGTGGGCAATACAAAGGCCCATGCACGAACTCCACAATATTTAATTATATATTAATAGAATGAGGGCGGTGAGTATTGAACTCGTGATCATTTGGTGACAGAGACTTTGATACCATATAAAGAACTATTTTATTACAAATGCGTAAGTTGTTAGGTGAAGGCCACATTAATGGTTTTATATTATATTTTTCTAACAAATTCTTTTATCAGAAGTTGCAATTCCCATTTTGTGATAATCAGCTTCTGCAGTTTTGATCTGGACACTTTAGTTTGCTTCTTACTTTTTCATGAAATTATTTCCCCCCTAAAAAGAACATAGTAGCTTGAAGTAGAGTAGATATTAGGGAGAGCCTGTCCAATCAACATCTGTATAACTACAAACCTCTATCCCCTTATCTTATATAATAAGCCTCTATATAATATTCCTTCAATATATCAAAATATCCTAACATCATACCTTTTAGAGTCATATGAGGAGTCAAGAAATTGGCTTACTATGCTCGCGACAAATGAAATATCTCGTCTTGTTACTATGAGATAATTTAGGTTCCCAACCAGCTTCCAATAACAACCGGGGTTTGTTAATGCCTCTCCCTATCCTTGTAGAAGTTTGACATTAGGGTTCATTGGTGTATTACTGGGCTTTTATACTGACATGCTAGTTTCTTTCAAGATATCTAAGGCATAATCTCTCTGAGAAATAGAGATGCCATGTCTAGATTGTGCCACTTGGATACCTAAGAAATATAAGATCTTACTAAGATCCTTAGTTTGAAATAGTTTGAATAAGTGTTGTTTAAGTTGTTTAATACCAACTCGATCACTGCCAACAATGACAATGTCATCCACACAAACAAGGAGATATATGCAATGGTCAGGAGAATTATGCCAATAAAAAATAGAATGACTTACCCCTTGAACAATTGAACTAAAGGAGCTGAAAAGCCCGAGGTGACTATTTTAGGCCATACAGTGATTTGTAGAGCTTGCATACCAACTCAAATTCCCCCTAAGTAGCCAAGCGAGGTAGTTGCTCTATGTAAATCTCCTCCTGTAAATCACCATGTATAAAGGTATTTTTGATGTCTAATTGATGGAGTGGCTAGTGACGAACAACAACCAGGGCAAGAAACAACTGAACATTGGCCATTACAGCAATCGGAGAGTAGGTGTCATTGAAATCACTTCCTAAGATGAGTGTAACCTTTGGCGACCAAACTAACCTTCAATCAGTCAATTGTGCCATTAAGACCAACTTTAATTGAGAATACCCAGCAGAAACCAACAATGAATTTTTCTGGAGGCGCAAGAACAAGATCTCATGTGCCATTAAAGTGTAAGGCAAACATCTCATCAATCATAGTTTGGCATCATGTTGGATGTGATAATGTTTCACTTGTGGCCGTAGAAATGGAGACAAAGAAAATAATAGAAACAAAGGTTGTGATGAAAGGCACCAGAGTCAAGTATCCAACGATTATTACTATTAACATGAAAGGTAGTACCTTTTTGGGCCACATTGTTGGTTGCCATGCTGGGTTGGGTACTGGTTGTAGAAAAACTATCAAAGGAAGTTGTAAGAGAAGGAAGATATGACCTTTTGACCAAGAAAATAAAGCACCTGCTTTTTCAGTTTTGATATCTGAATTAGGACTAGGAGGAGCTGACAAGAAAAATGAATTGGCGGCGCATTGATTGGAGCATCGGAAGGAGGCCACATGGACTTCATGCGCCCAAAGAGGAGTGCGCATGTGGCAGTGCATGGCTATGATTTTGATGGCGGCACCCGATGGGATGGCCATACGATGGATTTTGCAATGACTTGTGGCCTCACCTTGGTGGTTGGGGCTCCGCAGAGGTGACTTTCAGCCTTGAGAGTGGCTGGACATGCTTTCTATGATGGTGTTCTGCCTAATTTTCAATATTGACGTGACTTTGTTTGGACAGTTACGGGATTGCATGAGCTCTTGATACCATGTAAAAATTGTGTATTGAGATATATTTCTTAATGAGAAGGGGTTACAATATATATAGATAGCCCTATAAGTGAAATGGGAAATCAATAATATCAAAAAAAATCAATTCTAACTAAGGAAATATTGAAGCTGATTCTAATTTATTCCTATGAATTAGGGATGTGATATTTATCCTAAATAATACAAGGATTTCCTATAAATTGAATTTTTTTAATTATTTCTTAATTTACTTAGTGGTCGTAAATTTTTTTCCCAAGCCTTAGGAATAATTTATTTCTCCAAAAATTAGTATATAAAAGGCAAACCTCGAAGCACATGACTCCCCAACTTGCAAGGATAAGGATGAGGGTTGATTGTACGCAGCCATGCCTTTGGATTTTTTCGAAGAGACTGTTTCTCATACTCGAATCTGTGACCATCAGATCACGGCTGCTCCAAGACTTGCCCTCATTTCTCCAAAAATCAGTATAATATAACAAATTTAAATGAATATTGTATATTTTCGAATAAAGGGTATTTTTGTAAAAAAATTGTCAATTTTTGTCATATCTAGTGTTATATAGTGCATCAATAAAGTTAGGATAATATTATCTTATACAATAAAATATCTTATACGATGTCTCACAAAACAAAGTGTAATTTTGTAGATGGCAGAATTGCAGATTGATTGAGAGAGAAGAAAATCAGAGAATTTTTGGAAGGAAGCAATTTTCTTTTTGTTTATTCACCCGTTGGGCCTTTTATAACATGGATTTGAATAACACACAGTATAGTATTGGTGATTGATATCAATTAGGAAAAATTGATATTAATCTAATCATTTTATTAAACAACACTAATAAAATGCTATTTGATACTACGCATAGTCCTTGGTGCCTAACAAAAACACTGCATAGTATTAAAAATTCATCATGCATTATATAATAAGGCGTTTTACTATAAGATCACATACTATCTAGCCTTACCTATAATGTGTACTGAATGGGCCCTTATAAAATATAATCTAGTATACATAAACCCTAATTTTTACATACTTCTTTTACTTATGCTCAAACTGTATTGGCTTCTGATTACTTTTCCTTCATTCAAACAAAATTTTAATTTAAAGCCTTCATCTGAATATAACATGTTCTCTAATGTTTTCACAGGTTATGGTAGATCCTTCTCAGACATTGTGCAATGTGTTGTGCATGTAATGGAGAATATAGATCAGGACCAAATCTCAGGGCCGTCAAATTTCAAATATAGGGTTTCATTACAAAAACAGGTCATACTTCATATTCATCAATGCCAAGTGGAGTTGATCATTTTGAAGTGGTTAAATGAAATACACATAAGATTCTGGGTGCTGTGATTTAAACTATATAGCATTATAGATCTAGGTATATTGTTTTCACATTATCTTGTTTTCTGGCAACATTTAGTACCTGTTTGGATCTTTTTTTTTAAGCTAGAAGCTATTTATAAGCATAAGTTAGGTCAAACAGGTTTTGAGAAAAACTCTTACAATGAAAAACTCTTTTTTTTATAATGAAGAAAAAAGCTAAAAGCTCCTAGGAGGAGATTTTTTTTAAGCTCTTATCTACTTTTCTTGAATTGTGTGCATTTTTTTTTAATTGAAGAGTTATAAAGATAGAGAGAGATAATTTTCTTGAAATATGTGCTTTTAAGTAATTTTTAAGCTAAAATTTTTATGTATTACCAAACAACTTTTAGCTCTTTTTTTTAAGGTTTTTTTTTTAGCTTTAGCTTATAAATAGCTTCTAGCTTAAAAAAGAAAGGATCCAAATATGCTCTTAGGAGGCTTCTGCTACAAATTTTGGAATGTGATGACTTGTAATAGCGGATACATACTATTTATATTCAACGTATCAAGATTTGTTTTATAATTTAAGCTCTTATAATTTCATAAGAAACAGATAAATGAAATATTACTATATTTGACTTATCTTTTGTTTTGAAAACTTGAAGGTACTATATTCAAAGTTTAAATTTTGAACAAACTTACATGGTATTCTTATCTTTATTTTTATCTAATTTTTTGTGGTACTAAATGATGGAATTATGACATTATTTTGTTGGTCTGCTTTTGAATGTTGTTGCCTAACTGAATTCCTCATTTTCTTCTTGCAGCTTACATTGACATTGTTACATGTTCTACGCTTTACCTCAAGCTCAAATGATCAACTTTTGAAAGATTTTATAGCGAAGGTAAGTATTTTATTGTGCATGAAAAAGATTGGCAATGATCCGGGAAAGTGAATTTTTTTTTATCACAATGGCTATCGTCCACCAACAATAAAGTGATAATCAGTTATACTTAATAATCAAAGTATGGAGAAATGGAGAATATAATTCCATCTCTTGATGTGTACAATATATAGCCAATGTAGAATACAGATCTCAGCTGTTTGTTTCTGGGGTACTCTTCTAGTCACGAAGGTTACAAATGGCTCTGTCCTAATGGTAGACTTTTATATCAAAGGATGTCCTATTCAACCAATTTCGTTTTTCTAATT
This sequence comes from Gastrolobium bilobum, assembly GCF_033153095.1. Classification (NCBI taxonomy): domain Eukaryota; kingdom Viridiplantae; phylum Streptophyta; class Magnoliopsida; order Fabales; family Fabaceae; genus Gastrolobium; species Gastrolobium bilobum. Next base: position 173,274 of record NW_026897914.1, on the reverse strand, counting down.
CCTCGCGGTTTCAATCTACTTCCACTTCCCTTGCCACCAACAACTCATCACATCCTAGTTATTCCATTTCTTTAGTTTCCACTTCTTCCTCCAGACCTCCACAGTCACCATCCTCTCCTTCATTACCACCATCTTCCTTTGAGTCCCACTACTAAACCACATCCTATGCAAACCAGGTCCAAAACCACCATTCCTTCTGTCCTTCTAACCCAGATGGAGCCAACTACTGCTAAACCCCTTCCCCGATGGTTAAGCTGATCACAATCAGAATTGTGCTCTTGCTTGCCATTTCTAACAAATGGTCTCTAAACAGTTGGATGCCAGTAATGCATTTCTTAATGGGGTTCTAGCTAGATGAGGAAGTATACATGATTCAGCCTCCTAGGTTTGAGGAAAATGATAAGACACTGGTTTGCAGGTTGCAATACTCCCTCTTACTGCCTAAATGTTCTTGTTTATGTTGATGATATTATTGTCAACTGCAGTTCTCCACAGCACCGTTTCTCTCTCACATAACCCTAAATTGCACTCTTGAACAAAACATATGGAGTTGGAGCTGTTTTTTGTTCAGGAAAAGGTTCTAGCTAAGAGTCTGATTGTTCATCACATCTCTGCTCAAGATCAGTTGGTCATATGTTTAACGAGGCCTTCTCTACCTCTTGATTTTGTGCCTTTAAATTTTGTGGCTTATGTGACAAACTCAAAGTCTTGACCTTGAATTTGAGTGGGGAATATTAGAATATTATGTATATAATATTATTGTGCACTATTTGTAGGCTGGTACTTAATAATTTCTGTTAGTAACTGTTGAGATGTATAAAACTATTAATGTAACCTCACCCAACAGCTTAAACTTTTGGGTTGAATTGGTTCTTTATATGGTATCAGAGCTTCGGTGTACCGAGTTCGATCCTCACCGTCTCCCACTTTCTTTCTAGTGAAATTTCTTTCTTCGCACAGGTAGGTGGGCCTGTGTATCGTCCACCCTTCAAGCCCAGTAGGCTCTCGTGTGAGAGGGCGTGTTGAGATATATAAAACTATTAATGTAACCTCATCCAACAACTTAAGCTTTTGGGTTGAATTGGTTCTTTACAGTAACCTTGCTATTCTCTACTAGTTTCTGTTGGTAGTTAGGACTCATGCTCAGTCAGACTCTTGCAGAGTTAGTTACAGTCTTGCTAAGTCAAAGAGTTAGTTATAGTCTTGAAGAGTTAGTCATAGCCTTTCGGATACTACTATAAATATCTGAGTTTTAACAATTAAAATATTTTTCAGTTGCATCAATCAGAATATTCAGAGAATAGATCTCTGTTCTTTCTTTCGTTTTCCATCATTTTCCCTTTGTAGGTTATTAATTTTTATGGTCTAAGAGATGGTGTAGATATAGTAGTTGTGTGTGCGTGTGTTTTATTTAGTTTTATTGTATACAGCGTACTATAGATCTTAGCATATTACAGCTGTAATATGTACTCTCATACTACACTTTGTACAACAGTTTATACACACGTCTCTTTGCCTTGTAATCAATGATAATTGTGTACAGTATTATTCATCTAAATATTCACGCAAACAGTTTTAATAACTAGATTAAAGAATTTGTTAAGTAGTATATCCCAAAGTTTGTCTTGTCTTGTACATGTGGCATTCTGGACAAAAAGTGATAACTGCTTTTTGTCACCTGTCCTTGCTGTGTTTTTACTGTGCTGCCATGCATTTGCAATGTCAGTTTGTATTTTGATTGGCCTAATTGCATGCAGATCATAGGATTTTGTCTGTTCAAATAATCTTTACATTTTGATGGAAATTTCCCGTGACTGAATTTTCCTTCTATTTGATTTATGTAAAGAAAGCATCGATCCTTGAAGATTGGTTCAAGGGACTATGCTCATCTTGTGATGATGGCATGCTTGATGTTCAAGATAAGTCCATTGCAGACCAAAAGAAAGTGGTGATATCCAGCGCAATGCAATCGTTGATAGAAGTGTACAAAGAAAATCAACTGGAAGCAATCGCTCAGAAGTTTGAGGAATTGATGAACAATCTATGAAGGTGGAGTTGTAAAATGACAGTGGTTAATATAATTTGTTTACAGGCCTACCAATCAATATTTTACCATACAATTTGTTTACAGGCCCACCAATCAAGATAAGTCTATGAAGGTGGAGTTGTAAAATTACAGTGGTTCATATATGTAGGCCACGGGAGCCATGCGCAAAAGATCGTGTCGAGTCTGGAGATATTTATTTAAAAAAGCAATTTATGGGTGGATTGACTATACCAATGGTAGAAGAGATTGGTTTACTATAAACAAGAGGATCGGACTGTGACTTAATATTTCTGGTTTGTGGAAGAGTAACGGATTTTCGAAAATTTATTATTGTTATACCTCATTCAGTTTCTGTAATGATGAAAATCAATACTGTTAACCTACAGAAATGCTAGAGCAATCTGGAAATAGAAATTTCACATGGGATATGAAAGTTTTAGGATGTTGAGAAAAAAAAAATTGAGAGAAAAGTTGGGAAATGAATAGTTGAATGAGGTTGTGTAAAATTTGAGGAATTTTATTTGTGAATGCAACATTACTAAGTGAATTCTAACTTTGGAGGAAAAAGTAACCTCACTAAATTATGAGAACATGAAACGGTGATACCATTATTGAATAATTAATGCATAACAAATTATGCTTTCGTTAGAGTGTTTTTTTATTTTTTATTTTTTTCCATCAAGTGAAATTTCTCACTTTAAATGAGTCAGATCCATTAATACATGTGTGTGTGTATATATATATATATATATATATATATATATATATATATATATATATATATATAAGCATTCCTAAACAATAAGAAAATAAGATACATTAAAGCAGATATCTAAAAAATGCTAGAATTTATAATTACCGTCACATATCACTTGCTTTTTGCATTTTTAATGTTGTTCCCTTGCTTTAAATATAGTGAGATGTTTTGCGAAATAGTGAGCAAATATTAGCTTGTATACCTCATATTAGAACATCCAAGAAAATAAATCACCTAAAATTGGGATAGACATTGGTTACATATTGGACATACTAATAAGCTGAGGACAAGCTTAATCCTTAGCCCAAAATAAATATGTTGGTTACCCGAATAAATAATTACTGATTAGATATTGAACCTGACATAAAAGAATGTGGCTTATATATATAGGGTTTGTTTTTTTGCAGTCACCGCAGATAAGTCATTTGCAGTAAGTCCAATATGACGTCGTTTTGGGGTGGAAATCATGGTGTTTTTGTAATTTTAATTTATTTCAGGGTTATTATAGTCTTTATAATTATAATTTTTTCATTTTTCAATCTCAAAACGACGTCGTTTTGGAAGTAAATACATATAACTTATCTGCAGTAACTGCACAAATGTTTTTCTGATATATATATAAATGAAATTTAATTCTACATACTATAATATAAAATGGAATTTTACACATAATCGCAATCATTATTCTTTCACACCTCCAAATGTGTGCTATTACATAAGAACATGGGTTGAGTTTTTTTCTTAAAATAAATCTTTTCTCAAACTTTTCCTTCAATATGATTATTTAGGGTTGACAATGTTAATAATAAATTGCTTAAACTCACTAGAGGAGAGTAAATTGTGGTAACTTATTTTGCAATAAACATTTACCCCTTAACTTGAAATAAATAAAATCAACGGAATTTATCAAGAATGAATTTTAAACCTTATCTACCCTTAAAACAAAACAGAATCGAAGTCTAAAACGCAACAAAGACTAAATCAAATGTTGAAATTAAAGAGTTCAAGGATTAGAAGATCAAACATTATGATTTAGCTTTGTTCACTCTCAAACCACACAAGGGCTACATCAAGACAGTTGTCGCACGTTCAATAAATTGAGATCTTCCAACCAGTGATTGAGAAACTGTACTACAATGGAGTTTTACAAAAATATTGACCAATCTTGGTCACTCTCTCAACCTATACACAATACACCTATAGGATCTCTCCTTTCACCAAAAATAACTTCTAGTACAAATCCAAATCAAAACAAATCAAGAACAACATCTTTTCAATCCAATAGAAATAGAAAATCAATATTGATCAAACCAAATACAATATGGGCTGGCCAAAGTGTACTGAGCCAAATCACACACGGTTGAAGCGAGAAGGCTTTTGGGTAATCTGTCTTTTGGGCTGGTGGTTGTGGATGATGATAAGCGGACTCTAGTTCTCCTTCAGCGCGTTGACTCAGGCTGGGGGTACCTGCAATGACACTCCGACGCTCAAGTCAATATCAATGGCATGTGTATGTGTATTCTTACTGAATTAGATGATAATACTTGAGCATGTACCCTCTGTTTATATAGTGGTTCTGATGCCGCCTTAGGAAGGCGGTATGGCCTCTGATGAGCTGTTCAAAGGCTGCAGGTTCTGATAGTGCTTTAATAGCCTTATCTCTTGATGTCAGGCTACCTTAATAGAGTGGTGGCAAGCTGGTGTTGTCTTCTTTTACTTGTTCAAAGGCGCGGTGGACCTTTATTAGTTCCTGAGCTTGCTTCCTTAACTCTGAAATTATGTTAAAGGGCGGTTACAAGCGCGATGGTGGCATCGTGCCCTGTTATGCGCGATGTAAGCCATCCCGCCCCACTTTGGGCCTTGTGGGTTTAGGCCTTGTTCTATGTATTTGAGCCTCTGATGGGCCTATCATATTTTATCCAGATCAGTTGCCCCCTAGCTCGCAGTTTTGGTATGTGGCAAAGCTGAGAGATATAGATATTTTTTATGCGCGATGTGTTTCTTTGGCGCGTTCACTCGATGTCGTAATAATCATGCCGGAAAATCATCATTACTTAGCCGCTTAAAAACGGTTGATTAGATGTTTAACTGTCAGATGCATTTAATGCCACCGTAATTACGTGGGTGCTTAATGACAATTGTGGGCTGTTTTAAGATTTAAACATTTTACCTTCCTTCCATGTTTCCTCCTTTTTATCCGTTTAACTCAACACATTTTAACCTTTTGGGTTGCTTGCAGTATCTTTTCATATTTGTACTGAGCTACTTAACTTGGAGGGAAATCACTCGAAGCACTCACCGTAGCTGTGATAACCTCTCTTCCTCTAAATTCAATTTATGATCTTCCCTTATGGTGCCGACACGTCCTATTCCCCCTTTGTTCATTCGAAGTATATATCTCAGGTATGTTCTTTCTTCGATTTTTATCCTTTGTGTTCTGCTTTGTTTGTTTGTGTTTTCTGGCATTCGAGCTTTGGGTATGTCTGATAATCGTAAATTTGTGAATTTTATCAGATAGCCGAACGGTCTGGCTCTTCCAGTCCTCCACCCAGGTCCTTACCTAGGTCGAGGTCTTTAAGAACCTGGGAATCGTGGCTTATTTGTAAGTATGCTACCCCTTGGAAGAAAGTGATTTTGAACGATAACTGTACGTCTTCTATTCGACGGTTTGAAATAGGTACTTCCTCTCGTGAACCTAAGTGTGGGATAACCAGAACTTTGTCGCAACAAAGTTCGTCCCTTTTCCCAAAAGTTCCTTTTAAAATGACCAGTCCTATTTTTATATCGAGCGATTCTACCTCAAAATCTGATTGTAATCGTAAGTCTTTTAATACCTTACACTCTAACTCTTCCCTTTCAATTTCATCGCGCGATACTTCCCCTTCTATCGTGCAGAATTGACCTACCAAAGGATTCCAAGCCCCTTGCCTTTAAATGTTATTTACCCAGCTGGGTACCCATATAAGAAAAGGAATTTTGACAATTTTAAATCTGCATTTGCTGTCTCTTCTTCTTCTGACTCTTCTTCCTCTACTAATTCCTCCTTTCCTAAACCAGATTTTATCTCGCCTAAAAATAAAGAAATTATGACGAGGTGCTAGTGATGCAAAGAAAAAGCAAAAGCTTAACCCGGACACAGAGAAAAAATAACAGCTTGATCCCGAAGCAACAGGACCGGTCAAGCGTAATATTCGGGATGAAGAATCTCTAAACTGGGTATCTGACATCGTTTTGGATACTGCCTCAATATATAGCTCTTCAAAAGAATTGGCGCAATTGAAGGCAACCATCCATGTTACCCCTGGGAAATCTCATGACGACAAGTGGGAGGTAGATGTCGTTCCTTTAAATGAACGCGTATGTTTTGCGCGCGCTGAAGGATATTCCAGACATTTCATGATGATGTATGCCCACTTCTTCTTTACGTTAGGAGTTCGTCTACCTTTTTCAGCCATTGTCTGTAGGTTGCTGGCGCATATTAATGTGGCGCCCTCACAATTATCTCCAAACGCTTGGGGTTCATACAAGTATACGAGATGGTTTGTAATGCCTATAATCTATTTCAATCCCTATAGTCTTTTTTATGTCTGTTTAGTGTTATGGGGTCGCGTTCTAGCTGGGTCTCTTTCAGAGGAAAGGATAAATTTAAGTTATGTGCTTCCTATCAAAGGAAGGTTCACAAATGGTCCCCAGACTACATCAAAATTCTACCCGCAAAAGATTCCTAAGCATTTTTCTTGAAAAAAGAAGATAATTCCCCCGTTATTCCTTTATATTGGACACAACATCCATTAGAGAGTCAAAAGTTGAGCTACAATTTTGATGATTTGAGTGATTATGAGCAACATACTGTGACCATCTTATGCAATATCGCGCGTGAGGCTTCTGATACCGGTTACCTAAGTACTTACACTATTTTAAATGAATATACTGATGATGATATCAGGGCTTGTTTGGGTAAGTTTGTTTCTATTGTTTTAATTTTATCTATCAGAGTCTTTTATATATAACTATTCATTTCTAACACGCACTTTTTGTCCTTTGGTTTTTAGATAGTTCGATGTCTGCCACATTATCCAGACTGCAAGCAATAGCGGCGAGGCGAGCTGCTGAAGATGCCACCCCCTCTGATCCTAATGTGCCACCAATCACTGCTTCTCTAGCTGGTGTCGAATCAAGTTAGGGTGATGATGCACGTTTTGAGTCGCCTGGACCATCAGCAGCTACCCACGTCTCCTCCCCCAAAAAGAAAGAAGTGGTAAAATCACCACGGGGGCAGAAGAGAAAATCTGCAGGGAATGATGAGGGTTTTCCTGAGTTAATCTATTATGTGGATGGTTGGGGGTTTGATGCGGATTTGTACGCGAAAGGAAGGGAGATATGCACCCGAATTGAAGAGTTTCCGATGGACAAATGGCTGACTACATCTGGGAAGCATAGCGTTGCCAACCAGTATATCATGTTTGTGCCTGGTAAGTATCACCATATGTATTTTGTGTGTATAAAACTTGGTTTTGACCTTTTGACGTAACATTTTCTATGTGGCAGGGGCGATTTCTTATCCGAAGGAACGCATCGTGGACCTGAAGGGTGAAAAGGCCATCTTGCGCGCTGAGTTTGAAGAAAAGATGAAAAAGGCTGAACATGATATGGAAAAGTTGGCGAAGGAGTTAAAGGAGTTGAAAGTAAATAATAAAGAATTGAAGACGGAAAAGACCAATCTAACCAAGCGCGTCATGGATCTCGAGGCCGGTGCTGATTTTTGGGAGGAAGAGAAGACTCATTTGAATAATGAGGTAAAGAAGTTTCAGGATTTATTTGAGAAGGAGGCCGAAGGGACCTACTTGAATATCCTGAAGCAAGTGTGTCTCTTCAATCCCATGGTGAAGTTGGATAACGTCCATTATCTTCATTTCATGAAGGATGGCCAACTAATGACGTTGAATGATAATGATGAAGAGGTACTAGTGGATCGAGTGAACGCGATGGATACAGAGACTCCGCCCCAAACAACCGCGCCAACCACTCAAGAGCCATCGACTCGAGGGCCAACCATTGAAGGTGGGGACCTCGCGGTTGTAAATGAGGATCCTCAGGATATCTCCATCCAAACAATCTAAAATCATTGTTTTGACTATTGCAGAATCTGGTCTGTACATGGGTTATCCCATGAATGTTTCATTTTTTTATCTTTAAACAATGGCTATCTTTTCTAAGATTTTTATCACTATGCCGCGAGCTGTTATGTCACGATCTGAACATATGATTTATTTTTCTTCTAAAAGATTCTTTATGATTGCACACTACGCATATACCTTTAAGTAGGATGATTGTTGATCTATCTTGGTGTATACCAAGGCACTTATCTTCAAAAATAACTTTAATATCCTTAAAGGAGTACCAAATTAAAACAATGTAAATTCGTCGTACCTTATCGTCGTATGACGTTTCGCCATAATCAAAGGAGGTTGTTGCATTGGCAACGCTAGAAAGTTATAACCTTTAAGGGTTGTTACCCTCCTCGTCCTTCTTCTCTTCTTTTTTTCTAGATCCGTTTTTATCACTTTGAATCTTCATCGTTCTTTGGAAGAAGTTTTAACCAGTTAAGGTTTTACCTTCCTTGATCTTCATCGTGCTTCCTTATTTCTTCATCGCAGTTTACCTTAGAGGAAGTTTTAACAAGTTAAGGCTTTACCTTCTTTTATTTTGGAGGAAGTTTGAACCAGTTAATGCTTTACCTTCCTTTATTTTGGAGGAAGTTTTAACCAGCTAAGGTTGTACCTTCCTTTTTCTTGAAGGAAGTTTTAACCAGTTACGGCTTTACCTTCCTTTTCTTCATCGTGTTTGAAGGAAGTTTTAACCAGTTAAGATTTTACCCTCCTTTTTCTTGAGAAAGTTTTAACCAGTTAAGATTTTACCTTCCTTTTTCTTGAGGAAGTTTTAACCAGTTAAGGCTGTACCTTCCATTTTCTTTATCGCGCTTGAAGGAAGTTTTAACCAGTTAAGGCTTTACCTTCATATTTCTTCATCATGCTTGAAGGAAGTTTTAACCAGTTAATGCTTTACCCTTCTTTTTCTTCATCGCGCTTGAAGGAAGTTTTAACCAGCTAAGGCTTTACCTTCCTTTTTCTTCATTGATTGTATCTAAGTGGAAGTTGGTGCAGGAATTGGTAGGATTCTCTTCATACCACAGATGGCGCCAATGATCAGACCAAATACAATATGGGCTGGCCAAAGTGTACTGGGCCAAATCACACATGGTTGAAGCGATAAGGATTTTGGGTAATCTGTCTTTTGGGCTGGTGGTTGTGGATGATGATGAGCGGACTTTAGTTCTCCTTCGGCGCGTTGAGTCGGACTGGGGGGTCAAGAAAGCCAAGGGTTAGAAAAGTATTTTTATGTTCCATATCGTCAAACTCTAGTATTAAGGAATTGATTTATAATTGCAAACATGCTATTAATAAAAACAAGTAGTTCAGCTAGCCACGTTGCAACTAATGAGAGTGGAATATGGGTGGTCAGGAAAGCAAAGGGTTGGAAAAGTATTTTTATGTTCCAATCGTCAAACTCTAGTATTATGGGATTGACTTATAATTATAAACATGTCATTCATGAAAACAAGTAGTTCTCCATGCTTTTTGTTGTTTCCAGAATAAAATTAAAATCAAAACAAAAGCACCTAATAGATGTTCTCTAAATTTTGTTTTAAAAACTAAAGAATTGATGTTGTTCTTAGGTATATTTTCACAAAAAAATCAATTCCAAACAACTTTTTTTTAAAAAAAAAAATTAAAAATTGTTCCGTAAAACAGAAATCAAACAGGCCGTTAAATTTTAGTTTTCTGTTACATATTTACTCGGGTAAATCTCGAAGGTTTACTCTAGTAAATTGTTCATCAACAATTACTCGGGTAAGTCACATATGGTTACTCGGGTAAATCATTTACTTAGATAATGTAATTTATTACTCAAGCAAAATGTAAAACAGAAGTGCCTATTAATTCAATTTTCAATCCAACTTAACTCTTTATGGTTTCTAACGATTTCTCACACATGAATGAATGTGTCTAGCTTTTGTATAGCATAGTGAAATGTATGTGTAATCAAGTTTACATGGCTGCACTACTTAGGTTCCTTAAATTCATGTTTAAGTGAACTATGTATGCATAACTTGATGAGAGAGTTGAATAACCTTCATTCCCTATGTTTCCATACCTAATTCAACATTTCTAGCTTATTGAGCTTCTGATTTATCTTCAATTCCTCGTGCTTCAAGTTTTGATCTCCTTATATCTTCTTTGATGAATCTTTGATTTTTGAGTTGACTTTGAAGCATTAACTTCTTTCTTACTTTTTGCATGTTGATATAGTCTTCTTACACCATTTGGAACTTTTAGCGTTGTTCTTATGATTGTGCTTGGTTGTTGAGTATGCTTGTGCTTTGTTATCACAAAACCTAAGATGTTTAACAATTTAAACCATTAGCGTTCAACCAATGTTATATAAACCGACCAGACCGGCTGGGTCGAACCAGAAATCGGTAAACTGATCATGTGACCGGTTCGGGTAGAGTAATAGATTAGACATGCAAATAAACCAGTGTGACCCGGTGTGAATCAGAATAAACCGGCCAGTTTTACTAAAACTGACCGATTTTACTAAAACCGGTGACTCGCCGAGTGCAAAATAAACAACATAAGGGAAGGAAAAATGGCAAAAAAAAATGGAATGGTGGCCGCTGGGGATGACTCGGTTGGCAATGGGGTCCTCCAGGGAAGCCACACGGTGGTATAGATGTCTTGCCAGAGATCTGGTCAGTGCAGAGGAGGCGGAGGCAATAAATAGACGAAGAAGAAGAAGAAGAATAAGCAGCTTAAACTTGTTGATACTTGAACTTGTTAAGGCCTTGGCCATTGTGGCAACTACGGCAAAGAAGAAGAAGTAGATAAAGAGACGATAGCTATTTTCAAAAAAAGAAAGAAAGAGAGATGATAGTTGTTTTCAAAAAAGAGACATAACGTGATAAAAACAAAATTGGGAATATGATGGGTTTGCTGTACGAGTGAGATAGCTGTTTCTTTCTCTTTACCAGTCAATGCTTTTGTACTTTGCATTTATTTTATTGTATTGGAAAATGAAATTGGCTGAATTACATTTATTGCATTGTTAAAGTGAAATGAGTAGTTTACTGTCAAATGGAACAACACTTTTGTAAAGCTACAACTTTTTGAAAAGTTTATTATATTAAATTGTATTTGAAATGTGATATTTTTTCTTTTGGAATACAAAATGTAATATTCATTAGGTTAATATTTTCTCATGTTACATGACAAAATATTTTTCTCTTACACACAATTCAAAGGTGGATTCCACTCTATACTTTTTCTTTCTCATCTATTCTTTCTCATCTTTCATCTATTTTGCGAGTGTAGAAGACAATGTTATTAGAACCGGACCAGTCATTGACCCGGCCAAGGTACCGGGTCACTGAGTCAATGGTTCAACCGCTGGGTCACTGGTTGAACCGCATGAACCAGATATATATATATATATATATATAAATTTATATTTTATACTTAATTATATAATAAATATTTTAAATGGTGTCAGCTAAACAATAACCTGATGTAGTTTAGTGGTATTTTCTATGTTGTATATCTTTAATGGAAGGGGTTCAAATCCTATTTGATGTAATTTTTGAATTAATTCTCTTAACTTAATAGTTATATAATAAATATATTAAATGATGTATTTTATTCAACTTGTGATGGTGGTCTAGTGGTATGAAGTGGCGTGCCTAACTCCAGTATGTCGGGTTCGAATCTCACATGCTGCGAAAAATATATTTTGTAGCTAATTTTAAAAACTCGATTTAATGAAAAAATCGGTACCGGTTCACCGGTTGAACCGCGGTTTATCACCGGGTCACATACTTAAGCGGTCCAATACCATAATCGGACCAGTTGATGGGCCGGTTACCGGGCCAATCGGTCAGAAAAGATTATCCCTATTCATTATTAATAAAGTTAGAATATTTATTTACCAAAAAAACAGAAAATATTTGAAATTGAAATTATTTGTATAAGTATTTAAATATATTTATAATTTTTTAATATAAATTATAAATTTATATATACTTACCTGGTCATGCGGTTCAACTAGTGACCCACTGGTTGAACCAGTGATCCACTAACCCAGTATCTCGACCAGGTTAATAACCAGGTCGAGTTTAACAACATTGGGTTCAACAAAGAAAGGTTAACCTGAATGCATAAGTCTCTCCATGTCTTAATTATTATTAGCGATCTGGCCTCCACATAAATAACATACTTAAATTATACTATACGTATAATATAAATATATTAATAAATTGAAATAATAATAATAATATATTAATATAATTGTGATGGAGTGGGTATGGCTGTTTAATCATTTATAATCATTCAATGTAAAATAATATATATATATATATATGTGTGTGTATTCATATTAATAATATTTTGATTAATAATATATACAAAAATAGATTAATAATACACTGAGAGTTTCAGATTAATATATATTAATAATAGTAATACCCATTGGAGATTAATACCTAATGGAGATCAGAATAAATAAAGATTGTTATTGGGTTTCCTTTGCTACAAAATATGTGTGTGAAAGAGAGACAACTACTCCTTCACGTTGGTGATAAATACAGAAAATAGAGTAAGAGAGATTGAAAGATGCTGGAGATCACAAAAGAATCTACAAGATAAGGTTCTGGCACAATCCAAGAGGTTATGTCGCCATAGACTTATCGGACAATTGGTGAAAAAGATAGATCAGGGCCAGACAATGGGTGAGAGAAATAGAACGAAACAAAGGTGACGATGTAGATCGATATTTTGGAGTGATGTAAGGTAGGGTTCAGAAATAAAAGGGGTAAAGTCTTTTCTACCCTTAAAATTAAAATATTAGACAATAATACCCTTAACATTAAAAAATTTCTCTTCCTTCATCAGTAGCGTTGAAATCACATAGCTATTCTTGCAAAGCACTGCTACAAATATCAGTCACTACTGCTGCAATATTAAAATTTATTGTTGTTGTGGTTTGTTGCAACTAAGTGTTGTTACGCACTACCGATGCGATATCGCACTTTATTGCGCCACTTTTTTCATCTATGCTTTATGCTACAACAAACAAGTATTATTTGTTATGTAGCCTCTTCAGACTTGAACCGACAACCTTAAAGTAACTACTATAATTCACTAGCACACTAGAATATAATCCCTGAGGTTCAAGTGTTTAATGTAAGAATAAACTATGGGTAGCCCTCCAAATCATCGAAAGAATGAGTTTACATAAGTTACAATGCCATACCTACAATATGATTTTTGTTAAGATAGACCTAGTAGATAACAAGAATAGAATTGTGTAGGGTGCAATTGCATTTTTCATGTTATATTCAAGCTTTTCTCTTCCAACAACTAATTTTTTTAACTCGAAATCCATTTTCCAGTTTTGGAAACTATTTGTTTGTGTTTTGAAGTTTTCTAATATGTAAATGAATGATTCTAGTTGTTACTATCCTTTATTGTGTCTTTTTTGGAGATACAATCGTTAATCCATATCGTTTGTCCAATAATGCAACTTGAATATGTTGTGACTCGACTCAACTCTTGTCATGGTTAGAACCAACTTTGTAAAACTAATTGTAACTCTTAATTTGATTTCTCATACGTATATCAATTAAATTCTATTCTTCATGATAGAGTGTTCTCCATCTCTTGAACATATTTTGTGAGTTTCAATACTTGAGATGTTGAAGTATCCTTGCTTAATATGTGAACATGGATGTTATGAACTTTATCAATTTTCTCATTTGAAGTAATTATCGTCGAGCTATCTATTTGATCTTTCGTATATTTATATCAAGAGTCTACAAGTAAGAACTCATGAAACAACTCTTAAAGCCCAATGGTAACACATTTTTAAGTGTATTTTCAAAATAGTTTGTTAATTAACAAAACTTAAGCACTCATCCAAGAGCTTTAAAGCTTACGTTATGGACTATAGTTATATTTTGTGCTCTTAGCCTTAAACAATGCTTATTTATAAGTGACTTGTATTTAGTGTTTGTTGTAGGCTTTACTACATCATCTAGTGTTGGGTCGACTTGTGACACGACACCTCAAAATGAATGTTGTGTCGACCCATGACGTGTCACGGGTTGACACACAGATATGTGTTAACCCACAAATTCATTAAGGATTTTTTAGTAATTATACATGAGAATCATAAAATCCTATCTTTCAATTAGTGTTAGGTTTTTCTATCTTCTTTTTATGTTGTGGCTGCTGTCTCTCATCTCCCTCACTCTTCTTTACTCTTTTCTTCTCTATTCTTCCTTTTCACGAATGCACTCTATCTTATTCTTCTTGTAATCACTTTTTCTTTCTCCTAGTTTATTATTTTTATTCTTAAATCACATTATTAAGGTGTTCTATGCCTTTTTTAGCTTTTCTAAATTCTACGAATGATAGAATATTGGAAATTTTAATCAATAATTTATAGGTAGATAAGATGTTTTGTTTTGGGAAACATATTTTGAACATTTTATGTTTTAAAGATTCAACCATGCACAATCTCAACCATTTTGTAATTGCATATACATGTTATAGATGTGAAAATCGGGCTTCAACTCGTCCTCTACCGAGCCATTTACCAACTATTTATCGAACCATTGGAGAGAATTATAATGAAAGGATTTTTTTACCTTCAATTATATATGAAACTTTGAAAGTTATGGTTTCCCAGTACGATGCCACTAGCTTACCCAGCAAAAGGTCAAGAGAAATATGTGTTATGTTATCAAAATGGAATTATAAGGATGATTTATTGCCATGTGAACTAGGGGTGTATTTTTGCTTCTTTTAGTTTGTTCACATCCTCCTAATTTCTTGAAATTTCATGTAATGTTTTTTTTTTTGTCAAGTTAAATATTTTAGCTCTATAACAAAGAAAATGTGTTTCAATTTACCTTAGTCTTTATAGGTTGTTAGCAAGGAAATCTGGAAGATTCTGATTGAGGAGGCAATTATTAGTCTGACCTTTGTCAAGGAATTTTCTGCTGCAATTGAAGCCAAGAAGGTGGCCGCATAAGAAGTCGAAAGGGCTAAATTTGTTGTGAAAAAAGCTGGGCAAGACAATAGAAGTGTTGTAATTAGAGCACAAGTAAGGAGAACTTCTTAATGCTTTGACAGATTTATTGCTTTGGTGTTTGGTACAAGTTTTTGCAATTTTTTCCAATGTGACTTATATACAACGAAAACAATAATATTTGTTGGGTTAGACTATACTGCCATTATTCTAGCTATTTCTTGTTCTTAAACCTAACCTGAAAACTAATGGAAAAATGATGATTTTTTTTGTTCTCCCAGTCATGATTTGGGTTCTTTGAAAACAAATAACAAGTTACCTACCTTGTTCATTAAACTTCCTGTCAAGTTTAGTGTGGGACTTTAAATTAAGTAGTATATATAGTTTGTTACTTCCACTTTTGCATATTAGACATTTAGTGATCTACATTACATATTAAACCACTTATGCCAGTTTAGTTAGTGTTCCAAAATTTTATCCCCCCTGCTTTGATATTGAAGTTGCTCTTTTTTACAAGTTTAAACTTATAAAGCATTATGGATAACTACATGTGTCTTTAATTGTTTAAAGCCTACTAGACTTTGAAACTTCAATTGTAAAAGTGAAGGAAAGTATCAAATATGTGAGGGGTTCACGAACTAGGATATAAATTTTTGGAATGTGTCACTTATAGTTCATTTGTTTCTACGAAGTGTTTAAGACAATATGTTCCTACTAGGTAGAGTTCTACACTTATCATGTTTAATAATGTTTTGTATTATAAACATGCTTTATGCATCTTAGATTGAGTGGTTCCAACAACAATTGCAACCCATTTACAAAAGAATGGGAAAGGATCGGAAAGATCAACATGTTTTTGATGATTTTTTATGATGTTAAATGTATATTTTCTCGCACCAAGTATGCAATAGCAAATCTGTACTTTCATTTGGTTACCCAATGGATTGCAAAGTGATGGTGGTTACACGAGGGAGATGGCTTCAAAGATGTTCAATAAATTCAATAAGTATTGGTCTAAATATAGAATCATTTTGGCCATAGTATGCATTTTGGATCCTAGTTATAGGATGAATTTTATTGAACTGTGTTATGAAAAGCTCTTTGGTGAAACTTCTACTATCCAAGAAACTAAAAAGGTGAAGTGGTAGTTGTCCAAAATGTTTAATAAGCATGCGACCCTTCTTCAATAAGTTCCTCAATGAAACACACAGGATGTGCAACCATTGACCTTACTTGTCTTTATTCTCAGAGGTTTCTAATGATGTCTTAAGTGTAAGTTGATATTTTTTTATCATTTTCTATTTTATTTGTTGCTTTGATTCTTTTCTGACTTTCACTTAAATTCATTTGTGTTTTGGTTTTTTATTTAATTTTATTAGGAATTCATGTCTTTTAATGAGGTCATTGTCCCCTTAAAGTCATAACTTGAGCTATATATAGAGGAGTCAAGACTTGATGCAAAGCTCAAATTGGATGCATTGGCATATTGAAAAGGTAAACAATTCAGGTATTCACAAGTTATTGCAATGACTAGATATATTTTTGGTATACCCATCTCTGATATTGCTTTTTAAAGTGTTTTTAGTGTTAGGGAAAGTATTCTTGACCAAAATTGAAGTTCTCTCACACATGATGTAATGAAGGCTTTAATTTGCACTAGAGATTGGCTGTTTGATGCCATTGTTAATGCTTTTGCCTTATTTACATTGTGGATGATTTTTTGGAGATATAATTTCTTACTCTAACTATTTTTAATATTTGTTTTACATTAGATAATGAAACTAATACTTGTTGATGATTTAACTGAATACATAATGGAGGATTGTGCGGTGGATTAATAAAGAAATCAACCTGGTTCACAAACTAGTAATTGTTTTAAGGAATTTGAGATCAATTTAGAATGTTCATTGTATAATTTTATTTTGATGGGTTTATACTTTGTGCCAGCAATGAGGATGATTATGGTAATATGAAATTATGAGATTGATGTTATTTGTATATTCTCATTTGGATTATTTATGAGATTGTTGATGTTTTTTTATAAGGTCGATGACAATTTGTGCTAAGTTAGATGGAATTTTTGGGACTTTAGTGAATGTTATTTTTATTTTTATTTTAAATGCTTGACCATTTTATCGTTTACTTGCATAGAAATTTTATAGTTTGCTTGTCCATTTAAGGTTTTTTTTTTTAAATAAATTTTTAATTTTTGTTGTTGTGTCATGTTGACCCGTAACATGTTGTAGGTCATGTTCAGGTTCGAGTTTTTGACATATGTTAATGAATATGTGTCATGTTCGGGTTGGTCGATTTCCTGTTATATTGTGTTGACCCGTATTGCCACCCCTAACAAAACGAAATTTCCCTTTTGTTGTCGTTTGCAAGGAAAAACAAAAAACAAAAGTGGTTTTGCTTTTTGAGAAAAATGATCTCAGCCTTTGGATACAAACCATATAGACATTTTGCCTGAATCCTAACCCAAAAAAAAAATAAACAAGAAGAGGATAATAGAGAAGGGGTTCATACATTTTTGTTCAGAAAAGAAATAAAAAGATGATGAGAAGAAACGACTATACTAGATAAGAAAATATCTATATAAAAGAGGACAAGACTTGGCTCTGGTTAAAGGATCTCACTAGTCACTAGGATTATTTCATTGGGTTCATCTAAGAAGACATACATTGATATTATATACTTCATGTTGAAAATATCACAGTCAATCACACACAATTGAATAGAAACGAGAAAAAAGGGAGAAAATTAGGAGACATAAATTATTTGTGTTCACCTTAGTATAAGGCTTTGTCTTGCAATGTCTTTTTCACTATTTTCTCCTCACAATACTTTTTGCAATCACTATCTTACAAGAGAATATAAATAGGCGTAGAAATCCTAAGTTGCATTAGCTATTAATAGGTCGAGTCCTGTCCAAATTAATAAAAGATGCTCAAGGCCCAAAATAATGCAAAACATTTTCGTTTCTACGATGTCTCTCCATTTTTCTAGGTTTGCTTTTGTCACCCCCTTATTCAGAATAAAAACATATGAATTCCCCATCTTTCGAATCAAATGAGCATTTAAGGAATTAAGTATTGTGTATTCTTAGATAGTCAAAGATTTCTTGCATGTCTAAAGCCTCTAATTTGACCAACATGTCATCGATATATACTTTGACATTGCTGCTAATTTGTTAAAGAATTTTTTTTCATGACCTAACAATATGTTTCACTCGCATTTTTTAAATACAAATGTAGCTTTCTTCTCATCTATGGGATGCATTTTGGGGTCTATAGCATGCATTTCAAGCTCATTTAGGGTTTACAATGAGATTACATATTGTCTATCTAATTGAGAAATTTGATAATCAAAGTCGCAACTATTAGCGTGGACAGAAGATTCAACTAGGTATGAACCCTTTAATAATTAAAAAAAGAAGAATTCTAAACTCAATTCTTTAGAACTCTTTACATAGTAACATGCTTATTTAGTTTGAATAATTAAAAAAAAAATAGAAATGTATATTATAAAAATATATAATTCTACGTACACATTATATGCATCACCTAACATCAATAAGATCAACTAACTATCAAATCTATTTAACTGATAATTTGACTATGATTAACCGCCAATTTAAAAGGAAATATATCAAGGTTTATGATTAACTCTAAATAATTATAAGCAATTAAATATATTTCAGAAAGTAATAATTTTCTCCAACAATAACTTTTTGATAAAATTATGAGATGTTTGTGAAGAATGCGTAAATTGATTATAACCTAGGAATAATTATTTTAAAAAGCTTCCGCATTTTGATTATAATCATTACAACTTGAGATTTTTGTCAAGTTTTTTTTTTTTTTAGTAATTTACTATATTAAAGAGGTTTTTTTTTTTGACACAATTCAAAAGACACATATTGTGTTAAAATTATTTGTATTTAACGTATTCTAATATAAAACTGATTTCATTATTATCGATTATAAAGAAAATCAATTATAATTATAATCAGTTATTGAAATAATATTTTTCCCAACTAATTCAAACACATTATCTGAACTATATGTATATAGGAAAAGTATCAGTCATATTAAAGGATGTAAAATATGTCAATTTAAGCGAGAGAAATAGATAGATAATATGAGAAAGAAAGTGGATAAAAATAAAAATAAAAGTGTGAGTCCTACCTCTTTGTGAGAGTGAAATGATACAAGTTATATCATTTTAAAGGACAAACATTTTTCCTATGTATATTACTAGTTCAATATATTTGATTGTGGACTAATCAAAGTGATGTGTACGAAAATTGTTTACAAATAATAATATTTTATCATTTTTTGTTTCTATACAGGGTTTCCTTTTTCTACATTGAACGTAGATAACTTATCTACATTGAGCTCAAAACGACGTCATTTTGAGGCAAAAATCAATGTATTTTTGTAATTATAATTTATTTCAGGATTATAATAGTTTATTCCATCAATAATTTTTTAATTTTTTAACCCAAAATGACATTATTTTGAGAACAAATATAAATAACTTATCTACATTCACTTTAGAAACATTAAAGACATCTGTATATCAATTAATGTGCAATGTCTTAAAGAACTCAACTAATCTGATTTTGATTTTGAATATCTTCATCCTTCGTAACGACTCCCAAAAATTGAACTTATTATCTTTTGGATATGACAAATCGTAAGATCTAATTGAGCTATTACTAATATAACTTGTATATTTTACAAAATTTAACTCGTATATATATATATATATATATATATATATATATATATATATATATATATATATATATATATATATATAGTTAAATTTTGTAAAATATACCGAAGAGTTATATTAGTAATGGCTCAATTATATATATATATATATGTAAAATCATTTTTGGAGCCGCTTTATGTATAACAACAACATGTGTATGGTTATGATTCCTCACAATTAATGCTTTTATTCTATATATAGTTATGATTCATCGTATGTAATGTTTTTTTTTTTATAACAATGTTTTCAAGTGTATATATGACAAGTATTTGATTGCTGCACGTACACCAGCTACAGAAATATAAACCTCATATATATATATATATATATGGGTAAAGTTGTTAAAATCGAGATTTTAAGTAAAATCAGAAGGAGATTAAAAAATAGTAAAACGTAGAATCGTAATGTAAAAAAATCGTAAAAACGTGAAAGCGTTTGAAATATTGGTAAAATTATTTTGATAAAAAAAATCGTAAAAACGTAAAATCGTAGTGATAAATCGAGATTTTAACAACTATGTATATGAGGTTTAATTTTCTCATGTTACATCAGAATTGAATTCTCATATTATGACTCAACTAGTGGTAGGCCCCGCATTTATTAAAAAAAAGAAAAGACAAATTTTATACGCTAATCAAAAGGTCACAATATGATAATTGAATCTCATACAACATGAGAAAATATTTTTCTTATATATATATATATATATATATATATATATATATATATATATATATATATATATATATATATATATATATATATATATATATATATATATATATATATATATATATATAATATATATATATATATATATATATATATATATATATATATATATATATATATATATATATATATATATATATATATATATATATATATATATATATATATATATATATATATATATATATATATATATATATATATATATATATATATATATATATATATATATATATATATATATATATATATATATATATATATATATATATATATATATATATATATATATATATATATATATATATATATATATATATATATATATATATATATATATATATATATATATATATATATATATATATATATATATATATATATATATATATATATATATATATATATATATATATATATATATATATATATATATATATATATATATATATATATATATATATATATATATATATATATATATATATATATATATATATATATATATATATATATATATATATATATATATATATATATATATATATATATATATATATATATATATATATATATATATATATATATATATATATGGGGCAGGGTCATCTTACACCGGTGTAAGAATAAAAAGTCTTACACCAAATCTTAACCATTGATTTTGTGCATCTAACGGTTAAGATTTATTAGATTCCACTCATTAATTAATTTTTAATTCCCAATAAATCTCAACCATTAGATGCACGGAAATCAACGATTAAGATTTGGTGTAAAATTTATTATTCTTACACCAGTGTAAGTTGATCCTATCCCTATATATATATATATATATATATATATATATATATATATATATATATAAATATTTGGACAAGAAAAAAGTAGCATGGAAGCTAGGATTGGGCTTGGACTGTTGTCGGTAGTCCACGCCCACGCACGCCCAACAGCACTCTGAATTAGAGTTTTAAGGGGTTATTTAACAGTTGCTAGGGTTTTACATTTTTCCTTCTGTGTTAGAAGCCGCTATTACGATTCTAAGCTGCAGATTTTAGAGTCGGGAAGCAATGGATTCGTACTCAAATACCTCGTCTGGATCGTCACCTCAATTATCGGCGCAGGATCTCAAAAACCAGTTGAAGAGTCAACTTGCCTTGGAGTATGCTCAACAATTTCTTGAGGTATCCGTTTCCCCCCCGTTTTAACGGTTTTATTTGATGATTCTTTCTCTCTACATTTTCATTTTCCTTGGTTACATGCTCATGGGGTTGGGTTTGCTAGAACTAATCTGACTCATAACTTATTACCCCAAAGTTATTGCTGATTAGGACGAAAAGGTTGTTTTCTGTTAGTTGAGTGTAATGCAGTTTTCTCAATCAACGTAGTTTGAGTATAAGAAGGAATTGGAAATAATGTAAACTTATTTACATAACGGAATATAATTTTGTGACTGAGTAGGTTCCTTTTTATTTTTTATTTTTTCAGTGTGTTCTGTTTTTTGTTTTTTTTTTTATACTTTTCTTCTGTTCTAATATGTGTTTATGTTTGTTGAGTAAATGTAAGTATGAGAGAGAGAGAGAGAGAGAGAGAGAGAGAGGAGGAGGAGGAGGAGGAGAAAGAGAGAAGAGATCAGAAAAAGTTTCTGAGTGAGAACTGTGTTATTGACTGAAGATTAAAATGATTACAGTGTTCCCCAGCTCAGCAAAACTAACTTCTAACAGAACCCTGAGCTGAGAAACTAAATCACAAAACAGAGAGTTGCCTATCGTAGTATATAGAGAAAGCATAATAATACAGAGTAAATCCTATACTCTATTATTTTTTGCATTATTAGTACCAATTATTATTAGAAAACAAGTAACGGGACCACATTAAACAAAAGACCAAACTATATAGAAAACTGTTTGATCAGTTCAGTTCTATGAAGCATCGACACTTCAAAAACTTGACTTGTCGTGTCCGATACTTCCCGACACTCTCCGACACTCCCCGACACTCCAACACGCGTTGTAGAGATTCAAAAAAGTTCAAAGATTGCGTTGTGTTGCGTTTTTAGTTCCAAGTATTAGATTCGTTGAATTATGATTACTATTTTATTGAGTTTAATATAAATATTTGAAATATCTTATGTTTCTTTGCAAACTTGATGGGTATTATAAGTTTAACTTCATTTTTTTGTTAAATTATTGAGTATTAAATATAATATATATTACATAAATTAAAAATAATATTTAATATCAAAACGTGTCGAAATCTAATATTTTTTTTAGATTTAACGTGTCGGAGTGTCGTGTCGTATCGTGTTAGCATCGGTGCTACATAAGTTCAGTTAATAGTTTTTTTTTTATGGTCGCCCTTGGTAAAGAGGAACACCAACTAAAGATTATGTAACTGGCAAATTGTCACACGGTCTCCAGGAGAGGAGAATTACTAACCTCGTTGATTTTTATTTTTTTTTCATTTTTGGCTGATGAAATATTTCCCCTTGTGACTTGAAGGTCAATGTTCAAATCTGAAAAATAGCCTTTTTGCAAAAATTCAAGAGTAAGGTTGCGTGCAATCAATCCTTATTCCTACCCTCGTAAGTTCGGGAGCCTTGTGCATCAAGATTTGTCTTTTTGGCTGATGAAATAGTAATAGTTTGTTAATGTATATCGTGAAGACTGAAAATTCACTTATGTATGTCATTGGGAGATTGATCTCATCATATAGAAAGAGATGCAATTACATTTAGTCATTGATGTGTTTCTTGTTCATGAATCCTTATTGCTGATAAGCACCGGATAATTGATGCTTTCAAATATTGAAAAGTCTCACGGTGCATTTGATTCTCCCTACCCTTTTAATGTTTTTCCCCAGCCACTTATAAATTTTAGCAAAATATCTTATCAGACAAATGAATCATCTTAACCAGGGTGAGATAGTAAGACCATTCCATACTTGTGCTGGGGCGGGGCAATGCTGGGGGTATGAGAAGAACTGATAAACGTTAGGGGATAAATTGAGTACAGATTTTGTACGGTGTGTCTTAATTGCTAGTTGCTACAGTTTCACTTACCTTCTAATTGCCATTTATTTTGCAGACAGTGAGAGGAAAGTGTTTTGAGAAGTGTATCACAAAACCAGGTTCAAGTCTCAGTGGGAGTGAAAGCAGTTGCATCTCTAGGTGCGTAGACCGATATATTGAGGCCACAGGCATAATTAGCAAAGCGTTATTTAGTGGTTCACAATGAAGTGGACAACCTCCTCGGAAATTCTTAAAATTGCTTAACTTTTGAGAACGAATTGGCGTTGGAGATTATGTGTTCTCCGTGTTTTTTCTTTTTTGTCGTCTTTAGAAAACAATTGTGTATGCCCCGTGAGATTCACGGTTATTTTAACTGTTTTTCCCCCTTAATACTTATCTGTTTTTATTACAACTCTTTATGTATTTATGTTCTAATTAGAAAGGAGCCAAAAAGAAGAAGAAGAAAAATAATTACTGGCTTGAGATCCGTCTTATAAGCTAATATTTAATCATTTATGGAAGTATTATTTTCATTCATAAAATATGTTGTGTGAAGATGCTGGAGGAAGTTCAATGCGCGTTTGAAAACTTTCACATATATGCAACAGGTTATATTTGATTTCACTTGCCGCTTATTAATTATATACATTATTTTGACGTCAACAAAGCCAAAAGAGAAAGAATGAATAATTGACTCTCACCCATCTCTATCATCGTTTCAAAATCTACGACAAAAAGTCGGAAGATTTTATGAACTAAGACCAAATCTTAATCTCTTCATGAGTTATTTGTCATCTTTGAATGACTGAAAGCATACGGGCTTCAATTTCTTTCACGAGAGGAGGATGAGAATGGTTGTCCAATAAGCTTAAAAGCAAGATTATGGAGATTAGAAGTCGATGAACCATAATTTATCAACCATTTCTCTAGCACTAATTACTATTTTTCTTGCAGAGAATAAAATAGTGGGAATTCATCCATAGCACAAAGAACTTAGAATTCATCCATAGTAAGACTTCGTTGGTAGCTATGTGATTTGGTTCTTCGAATGAGTAAGAAATGAGGGTGCTTGAAGTCCTCAAAACACAGCACATATCCTTAAGAGAAAAAAAGACAAAGGAGAGTTGTTCAAGTCCATACGTCAGACAATTAGGGTGCGCATGATAACTTTTTCAGAATCAATTTTTTTTTTTTAATTTCTGTTCCCGATAACAGAAATGGATAGAAAATTCGTTTGGTAAAATCGGTTTATTTTTTTGTTCCCGGGATGAACCAGTTTAATTTTGTGCGGGGGAATAGAAAAAAGAATCAGAAAATTTCTACTTTTTTGTTCACGGGCATAAAATGAGAAACACGTATCTCTCTCAATCACTCTCCACCTCTACCACCATCACCATCACCACCATCATCCCGACACGACCACCGCCACCATTGTCGCCGCCATCGTCGTACCATTAGTGTCGTCGCCACCTCCCCCACCACCATGATGCCACCACCACCATCATCACCACCTTCACCCATCACTGCCACCACAATTACCACCGCCACTATCACTGTCACCACCAACGCCATCGCCACTATCGCCATCACCACGTCACTGCCACCTCCACCATTGTCACCACTACCACAACTACGATGCCACCACTACCATTGTCGCAACCACTATCATCTCCGCTGCCACCGCCAACCACCATTGTCGCAGCCACTGCCGTCACCTCCACCACCACCATCCCCACCACTACCACTGCCACCGCCATCATTACCACCGCCATCGCCACAGCTACTGCCATCACAACCACCACCACTATCATCACCACGTCACTGCCACCACCACTACCGTACCCTGTCGCCACCGCCACCACTACCGTACCGCTGCCGCTACCACCACCACCGTGCCACCTCTCATTGCCACCACCACCACAACCACACCATATGAAAAGGAAAGTGATGATCCAAATTTTTTTATATTTAATAGGAATTATTTTTTATTATATTAATTGTGTTACCAAACATAATTCTCATTGTCGAAATAAAAGTAAAATATGTTATCAAACACAATTTTTTTTTCCTTAAAAACTATTCCAAGGCACAAAAATAGAAAATAATTGTTTCTTTTAAAATCAATGTTAAGAAATAAAATAGTTGTCATGCACACCCTTAACACATGAGAAATACAAGAACCAAACCAATAAAGGTCGTGTTTGTTCAAATTTGATCCAATATGACCTATTAACCCGAATTAAACCAAACCAAAACAATTTAATTAGTTTAAATTAATTTTTTAGATTTATCGGGTCAAATGGGTGCAACCAAATTTGTGACTGATATTAAGGACACGCCAACTTTACTATGACATAACAAAGTGAAACCCATGTATATATATAAATCAATTAATACGAAATACTAAAAACAAGTGTTCTTTTCCCTGCCGATTTAGAAGACAAAGCAGTGTACTAAAAGTAGGCCAGCTTGGCCAAAAAGGAACTTTATAACACAGGTGCCTTCTGTTTGGGTTCAAGAACAGGAGGATCAACTTCAATTCCCATATTTGCTGCAGTGCCCGCTATAATTCTCATAGCTGATTCGATACTCGAGCAATTCAAGTCCGGCAACTTTTCAGTAGCAATTGCACGCAATTGGTCAATTGTAACCTTTCCTACTTTTTCCGCCTTGGGGTCTTTTGAACCCTTTTCCGCCCCTACGTAGCAAATCAATATAATTTAGACAGTTTAAAACTTGAACACTGAAAAACACAATATGCTTGTGTAGAGTACTAAAACGCCTCATAGTTTATAAAATCAATAATCTTGACATATCTGTTGCATTTTGTTTACTTAGATCAAGTATGACAAAGCTAGATTATTCATTCAAAAACTGAATTTCAATTAAAAGATCACAGATTCGAATGCAGAAAACAATTTC
This sequence comes from Gastrolobium bilobum, assembly GCF_033153095.1. NCBI lineage: Eukaryota > Viridiplantae > Streptophyta > Magnoliopsida > Fabales > Fabaceae > Gastrolobium > Gastrolobium bilobum. The sequence continues at coordinate 146,889 of NW_026897914.1, read as the reverse complement.
TTTGCAAATTTGCAATGATAAGGCTGTGTACAAGAATTACTCCCATCCCATCCCACCCTTGCTAGTTGGATTTAATGGGAAATGATATTTTTACAATCGCCAACATCCCATATATAAAACCAATCAAGTGCATACTGTATAAATAAAATTTTACACATAGAAAGGCAAACTTAGTTCCATATGGGCAGATTTTAATGGCAATGCAGGGTTCAACACCCACTAAGAGCACCTTGTGGCCAAGACCAATTTTATTATTATTATAATCTCATTTGAGTATTGCTAATATAGCATTAACAGCCAATTAATATGACAAAGTGTACCCAGAAAGATAATAAAATGTGTTAAACAAACCAGTTCTTATGTAATAGGAGACAAATTACATGGCACGGCATTATACATTCCATTGGATTCAATGTAAACTATAAAATTTAAATCAGATCCCAATTGCTGAGATTATTACTCTCAGAAGTCAGAACATACAAGTATTTCCCTTGTTTACATCCAGCTTAAAATAATTGGAGATTGACATTCAAGGTAAACGGAAGCTAAAACAATTCATGCTTTTGATCCTTCAAATTTATACCTATTTTCAAATATTAATATGGATGTCGACCAAAATTTTTAACTTGGGCAATGTATTCCAATAAATGCAATATAGCAAGAAACTGAATTTGTTTGTGATTCATTAATTTCAAGCAGGTCAGAAATAAGTCTCTGTTCTGCACATATTGTTTGGCTCAGGCCCACTAATCATTGACCCAAACTAAGGGAGAAATCCTAGACTCCTTGGTGACTCCTAGGAGCCACCACATATATGCAGAGCCCTTAACCCTCATTCATTATGCAACACAGGTATCATTCTTACCTTACCTATCACCCTATTGAGTTGAGTGTCGAAATGCCTTGAAGGCATCACCCGACACCACCCCCATGTTACACCGAAGCACTTAGAGGCGCTTCTTGCAACAACCACTGTCAGGTCTATTCCATGAAAACTCAAATCAGAACAGTTTCCAAAATGGAAGCATCTCACCATGTAGCTGAATTAAATAATACTTACCCCCGAATTCAAGATTCTGTGATCCTTAATCACATTTGAGCTAGAAGAAACATGCTAATGACTAGGCACACAAGTTCAATTAAGATTTTATATACTTTGACAAAGATGATTCCTTCCGAAGCACCACACTGAAAATCATTGACACTATGCATAACAAATTACACTGCGAATAACATAACATCAAACACCTTGGAGACAATGAACGTTAAGAGAACATACCAGCAGCCTTAAGCAATAGAACCGAAGCAGGTGGAGTCTTCAATATGAAAGTAAAGCTTTTATCCTGCACAAGGGAAACAAACAAGTAAAACGACAGCGTATGTTAAAATAAATCAGAAGAAATTAATTTCAAGAGCAAAAAAGAAAAAAAAACAAAACATACATCAAAGACAGTGATTTCCACAGGAATAACATAACCAGGTTTATCAGCGGTTCTGGCATTGTAATCCTTACAGAAAGCCATAATATTGACACCTTTGGAACCAAGAGCAGGTCCAACAGGAGGAGCAGGTGTAGCCTTTCCAGCTTCAAGAGCCAGTTTTATAATTCCAACCACTGCCACCAAACAACCCAATAATTAAAACTTTGAAAAGATTCTAACTTTGGGGAAATGGGTTGAAATTGAGAGTTACCTTTCTTGGCCTTGCCACCGGGCTTAGGGGGGGCCATAGCAATGACATTGAAGCGCCTTGGAAGAGGGTTTTTGTTCTTAAGAAAAAGGAGAGAAATGTTAATTGGCTTTAAGGATGTGGAAAATATTGAAGAAGAAGATGAAGAATGCAATGATGGACAGGTGAAGAGACTTGACGCCATTGAAACTCCCCCAACAGAGCTTGGCTAAAGGGTGAGGTTCGGATAGAACGACTCTAAAGTCGAAACAATATCTAGTACGTAATTTTTATTTTTATTTTAGTTTTTTTATAGTGCTAAAGAAGCCCCCGGGAAAACTACTCAAATGCAATATGACAGTATTTTTATTTTAGTATTTTTATTTTCAATAAATCCGTCTGACACTTTTTTTATTTTTTAAATGGTAGATCCTATCACATATGTGTATACAACATAAGAGATCTTCTCTCTTATTGCATGAGATTAGAAGAGCTCTTAATTAAATATAAATTACAGAAAATCCTTTAATGGTTTCAGTTTCTTTTCTTTGTTGTGTGAGTCTTTAAACTTAATAAATCGTGTTATTACATTTGTATAACAATAACCTTGTATTTACACATTATTTCTAAGGGTGGCAATTTGTGTCCCGACCTACCAACCCGACCCGGACCCGACATGAAATTTTCGTGTATGAGTCAACTCGTTTAATAAATGGGTCGTGTTCGGGTTGGGAAAAAAATAACACGAAAAAATCGTGTCGGGTTACGGGTTAACTCGTGAACCCACGTTGACCCGTAAACCATGGTATAAAACGAAAAAGAATTCCTAGGTTTCAATTTACTCCAAGCTCCTGCGCCGCAGCTCTCTGGATATAGCATTGTTGCAGCAGCTAATTCTCTCACCTCACATTATCTTCACTTGCATTTTCCCCTCTTCTCGGTAAGTTTTTTCTTTCTTGACATTAATCACACTCTGCATTTTACACGCTCTCCCCACACTATACCGTTCCTTCATTTTAATGAAACCTCTTTGGCCACTTTTAGTACAACAATAATTAGTCTAATAGTTGTTTTGTTAAATTATTTGGATGCAGCGATATATTCAACCTGGTGGGTTGTCTTCTCGAACCAGCTACAGTATGTGAATTTGAACTATATATTATATATAATATGCTAAAATAATTCGTCTCTGTTATTGGGTGGCCTTCGTCTCTGTTATCAAAATATATATTGTGAATATTATGGTTTGCTTTCTGGCTGTTTCCTCTTCCTTAACCATTCCCATTGTTTTTTGGGTCCCGAAACAGTTTCAGTGAAACCTCTTGCTACAAATCTTTTTTTTTTTGTTCTGTTTTCATGGATGATTTCTTCTTCTTCTTCTTCTTATTTTTTTTTGTCAGAGACTTGAGTTGAGGTTCTGTTCCGTGTGCTTCCAATTAGAGCAGTTAATTCCCGAAGAGATAATCATTATGAAACTATGAAAGCTCTCTTGCCAAACTTGATTTGAAACTGCTTGATGAACACGAACTTAGGTCGTCCCTTAGATAATCCTTAAGCATTAACAGTGTGGGACTTTGTGGATGATTCGTCGCCATCGTTTGATAACCCAAAGGTTTACCAGAACCAGAAGCCATTTTCGCTTCAAGATAAGTTTATAGGTTTGAATAGTAGAGAGAGTATCTGTAGGATTGAGAATTAGTCAAATATGAGGGAGGAAGAAAAGAACTCAGCTCTGGAGTTATTGGTTTGAATAATATCAGAAAGAGACAGAGAAAAAACAATTAATAATGACTGCAATATGCAAAATGTGTGGGTTAAGAGGATGGAACAAAAGAAACCATAAAGACGGTTAGGAATAATAAATAATCTTGCAGCTTAAATGGATCAACTTTTGTTTAATCTTGCAAGTTATTGGCATTTTTTGAGCTTTTATTTCATGGGTACTTCGCCTTTTTGATCAGCTTTTTTTTGAGCTTTTCAAGTTTCAAAATGTGAGTAAATAATATATGTAATATATGTACTGTATATAATATATTATATTCGGTTTTGCTTCAAGTAACATCAATTGAGTTATATATATAATATACGTAATTCGGTTTTGCTTTGAGTAAATAAAAGTCTAATCCCATGCTTGCGTACATCAAAATTTAATAAACTGAACTTATTAGTTTACCTAACATTTTGCAAAATTAATAAATTCTGAATTTTGCTTTCTCATTTGTAGAATAGATAATCTAACTTCTCCTTTTTACATGTAGATGGATTTTGAATCACAAAACAGCACTGAAATGATGGATCGGGAGGTAGATGTTCAAGATGCAAATGTTGGGGGTGATAATACAGCTGGGTCAGCAGACACAAACGTGCCACCAAAGAAACCGAGAAAGTTAGTATCCAAGGTTTGGCAACACTTCGAGCGCATTCCAAAAAATAAGGATGGATGTAAAATTCAAGCCAAATGTAAGTATTGTAATCAATTATACATGGCTGATAGTAAATATGGCACTGGTAATTTAAAACGACATTTGGATGGATGTGTGAGAAGAGATACTAGAGATGTTGGGCAGATGATGCTTTCAAATCAAAATAGCTCCTTAAGTTTAGACCCTAAATTTGACCATGAGAAATTTAGGGAGTTATTGATAGCTGCCATTATTATGCATGATTTGCCATTTCAATTTACTGAATGGCAAGGCATTAGAGCTCTTCTTCTATATTTGCATGCGGATTTGAATATTGTAACTAGAAACACAGTGAAGGCTGATTGTGTTAAGTTGCATAAAAGGGAGAAAGATAGATGCTTGAATATGTTAAAGGAGAATCCTAGTAGAGTTAGTTTAACATCTGATTTATGGACTTCATTAAACACTAATGGATTTATATGTTTGACTGCACATTTTGTTGACAAGAGTTGGCATCTACATAAAAGAGTTCTAAATTTGGGTTTATGCCACCTTTACATACTGGAATCTCATTGGCTGAAAAAATCCACACCTTTTTGAAGGATTGAGGGTTAGATGGGAAGATTTTTTCAATTACATTGGATAATGCTTCTGCAAATGATGTTTGTTCAATTTTTGAGAGATCAACTGTTGATTGGAGGTGGACTTTTATGCAATGGTGAGTTTTTTCACGTGAGATGTTATGCTCACATATTAAATTTGATAGTTCAAGAAGGATTGAAAGAGGTTGATGAATCTATTGTGAAAGTTAGGGAAAATGTTAAGTAAGTGAAAGGGTCACAAGCAAGGAAACAAAAGTTTTTGCAGTGTGTTGCTCAAAGTTCTCTTGCATCTAGAAGAGGTTTCAGGCAAGATGTTCCAACAAGATGGAATTATACTTTTCTCATGCTTGATAGTGCACTCTTCTATAAACGTGCCTTCATGCACCTTGAGTTAAGTGATTCCAACTACAAATATTGTCCATCTAGAGATGAATGGGACAGGATTGAAAAGATCAACGAGTTCTTGCATGTATTTTATGATTACTTATGTCTTCTCTAAAACCAAGCATCCAACTGCAAATCTTTACTTTCCTTATGTTTTTACTGCACATCTGACATTACAAAAAGGATTAAAAAGTGATGATGCTTATATTGTGAATATGGCTGAAAAGATGTTCATTAAATTTGACAAATATTGGTCTGAATTTAGTATGATTTTAGCCATAGCTGTCATTTTGGATCCTAGATATAAGATGAGTTTTGCTGAATGGTGCTACAATAAGTTGTATGGTGATGATGGGATGAATGAATCAACGAACATGAAAGACAAATTGGTTTCCTTGTTTAATGAGTATGCAAATGATGGAATCAGAAACTATTCATCTATTTCTTCAACAAGGAGGGCTGGAGATGGTGGGAGTGAGACAACTGATGAAACCTCATTTTCTACAATATCTAGAGATGTTTTGAGTGTAAGTTAACTTAATTATTTGTCTTGCAATTGTTTCTATTCTTTTGTATATTTATTGATTTTATTTATTTTATAATATTGTTAGGAATTTGATACTTTTCATGAAGTGATTGTGCCACAAAAGACTCAGCTTGAATTATATTTAGAGGATCCAAGGATTGACAGAAGAAATATTAGCTTGGATGTGTTATCATATTGGAAGGCTAATCAATTTAGGTATCCAGAAGTTGCTGCAATGGTAAGAGATATTTTTGGGATACCTATTTCTAGCGTTGCTTTGGAAAGTGCTTTTAGTGTTGGAGGAAGAGTGTTTGATCAATACCGAAGTGCACTCAAACTTGACATAGTTGAAGCATTGATTTTCACTAGAGATTGGTTGTATGGAGAGCAAGGTAATATACATTATCAATCACTTATTCATTATCTATTCATTTTACGGATTTTAAGTAATTCATTTGATTTTTATTTTTATAGAGCAATCAACAATAGCTCTGGAAGAATTGACAGAAGATATCATGGAGCAAATGAGTCTACATTCAATAACTGATCATGGCGCTCAAAATAGTTACTCAGTTTGACAATGACTTTTATATTTTAATCAGTTACATGATCCTGGATTTGTGATCTTAATGTGTATTTTGGTGGAAGAAGTTACTGTAAGCATGAGACATTTGTTGTAGGTTGCATTTAATTATGTTTTGATATTGGATTGATGGAGTTAAATGTAACTTATTTTGATTTGAATTAGATTAAACAAATTTAATATGATTTGAAGTAATATCATTTTGTGTTTACTCGTGTCGGGTCGGGTCGTGTTGGGTCGGGTCGAGTCGGGTCGTGTAAATACAGGTTGCACTCAAATTAGGGTTGTATCATGTCAACCCGTTTATAAATGGGTCATGTGCAGGTTGAGTTTTATAAGACGAATTGTTAATCGTGTCGTGTTTGGATCGGGTCTATTCGTGTTCGTGTCAGACACAGGTCGACCCGAACCCGACCTATGAACACGATTGCCACCCCTAGTTATTTCATACACCTAAAGTGTAATAATGTAAGAGATATGAGTTCAAGAGTAAATATAACGTGTATAAGGGGATTTTCTATGCCTGCAAGCTGATTCACGTGTTTTGGTGATGAATTGATAATTTGTAAATGATAGGATATATGGGGGGGGGAAATTTCTTATGTTATTGAAGAAAGTATTTCTTATGTCACTCATACATTGTGCTTTGCTTTTTTTTTTTTTTAATTTCTTAATGGTGGGACCTACCTTAAACATGTGTATGTAGAAAAGTTTCTTTTCTCATGTGAAAAAAGAAAAAGAAAGCCCAAGATATATATATATATATATATATATATATATATATATATAGGGTTCGTTTTTTCTGCAGTTACTGCATATAAGTTATCTGCAGTAAGCCCAAAACGTTGTTTTGGGGCGGAAATCATGGTATTTTTGTAATTTTAATTTATTTCAGGGTTATAATAGTCTTTATATTTATAATTTTTTAAGATTTCAATATCAAAACGACGTTGTTTTGAGAATAAATGCACATAACTTATCTGCATTAACTGCAAAAATATTTTTCTCATATATATAAATATATATGGGATTTGATTTTCTCATGTTGCATGAAAATTGAATTCTCATGTTTTGACTCAACTAGTGGTGGATCCCACATTTATTAAAAAGAGAAAAAGAAAAGAAAAGCTTTCCACGCAAATCGAAGGGTCACAATATGAGAATTGAATTCTCATGCAACATGAGAAAATGTCTTCCCTATATGGGGTTTGATTTTCTCATGTTGCATGAGAATTGAATTCTCATGTTTTGACTCAACTAGTGGTGGATCCCGCATTTATTAAAAAGAGAAAAAGAAAAGAAAAACTTTCCACGCAAATCGAAGGGTCACAACATGAGAATTGAATTCTCATGCAACATGAGAAAATGTTTTCCCTATATATATATATATATATATATATATATATATATATATTAATTTAGGCTAAGGTTTGAGTAAGTGATATGTATTTTAGTCAAAGTTTTCTTAGGTATGATATTCAAGTAAATGTGTTGGTCCTAGGGGATTAGATCCTTTAAACATGTGATCTTCATTTATTTTACAATTTATGTATGTAGAAAAAAATATCATTAAGAGGAATACACATTTTTTACACTTTGATCATACATTAAGAAATTAATCTCTAATGAATATGTAAAGTTGTACTTATGTCTGAGAGGTTCAAATTCAATTTTGGAAGGGAATATAAATTTTGATTTGATTATGAATCAGTTAAAATCGAAAACTAGTGAATCGATCCAGGCATATCAACAAATGGAATGTGTTTATGATTTGCTACGAATCAATTTAATTCAGTAGATTTTTGTAAAGATCGGCAAATCAGATGGTTAAACAAAATCCATTGGACTATGACCAAAAAAGTAGTCATCTATGCGTTCAAATCAAAATTTCTATATTGTAATTTCTATAGGAGGTATTTTTTCTCCTTAATTAAAGGGTGATTGCATATGGCTCTAAGTATGCACATGGCTCAAGATAACTTTGGTCAAAAAACCTATACCTAATGTGCACACAAAAAATATGCATGCATGGCTGGATTGTAACAGCCCGTTGTACACCGGTATTGTTAATATTAATTATAGTTACAATCACAGCAATTCATTTATAAAAATGCGAGTAAACTTTTTCCGTTATTACGCGAGTATTTAAAACAATAAAAAACGTAATAATTAAAAGCTATGACCGTAACTGTAAACTCTTTGCGGAATACTTATCTAGACTAATTTTATAACTTATTTTAATTACTATAAGTCACTAAGGGGTTCCCATAAACCCACTTAGCTAATTTCTCAATTTTACGTTTTCTACCTATCCGAACATGGTTCGGTCTTTAATTTTCTGCGGATAAACCGCATTAAAAAAAAAACTCCCATCTTTTGATATGTTATTCTACACTCAATTAAATTTCTAGGAAGCCATCACACGATTTAGTTAGAGCTCTTTTCTCCGGATATCGCAGTTTGAAGTTGGACAAGCAAAACTGCCAACCAACCTCAAAACAGCTCCAAACATCTCTCACTCCACGAATTACTGAAGAAAATCCACTCAACCAATTGCTCTCAAATTTTTATACAACAAACTAGACACCTCAAGATTCAATTTTATGTATCATACACTTAATTTGACTAAGAAACGAAGCGGAAATTAATTTCCCAAAACCGGTCCAGAGCTGCCACAAGTGCAGTAAGCAAATGGGCAGTCTGCACTCTCTGCCTTCTACAGGCCGACGTCTAATCTAGAATTCTACCACATTTTTTTTTATAACAATTCTACCACATTTTACCACGAGATAGAGGACATCTCAAGCTTCAAAATGGCATATGGAACGTCCCTATCAGACCTCTGTGGAGGGAGATATGCTCTCCCGAAGTTTGCCTAAATTATGCCAATTACTATAAATTTCGCCAGAGTTTCCTTTGTTTTTACTAAAATCCCCAAGTTTGCTAACGTGATCTAGGACCTCAAATGTACCTAATAATCATGGGTGGCACACACAAGGACCAACAATGCCTTGGGGGCACTTACAACCCATCACAGTTTATTTTACTTATATAATACGTATCACATTGCTTTCTTTATTAATACTTAATACGTTTCAATCATCAAAGTCCAATTGCATGCATTCGCTAATCATACACATATTCATAATTCTAAAATAGGCCTAAGGCCCTTCCATCATATTACGAGTACTTCATAATTACATCAACTCATACATAATTTACAAGGCTTCACATGACATATTACACTTACAACTTAAATCTCCAAATAATACATGATAAAGAAACTTCCAAATGACATAATCCAAATACAACTAAGCTTAGGCAAAAATAACATGAACAAATATGACTATAATTCTCATCCTATCAACATTTACATGTTCATGCCCTAAATCTAGCCTAGGCCCAATGGCCATCAAAATGCAAAGTGTATAAAATCCTCCAACGACTCATCCTACGGGCTTCTTGCCCGCCGCTCCTGCACCTCTGCTACCTCCTGAAATAAAGCCCCCAAGACGGGGTGAGATATACGAATATATCTCAGTAACCCAGAGGTTCCAGAGAAAACTCCGCCCAATGGCTCACTTCGATGCATATAAATAATATAAAATAACATCTTGAGAAACGTGATATAGCAAGGGATTTAGAGAAACTGGGGAACATATGGATAGAAAATACGACGAAGCTAGAAAGGTAGCTACTAATACTACGCAACGTCCTGCCTAATGGCTCGGCATATAAGCCTACGGGTCTCATCCAAGGCGTGTTCCATAAACATCCAACCAAGGTACCCCTCCCATCCATATACACCCGAGACTTCCTAGTGTGCTCCTATCCGGATCACACACCACGACCCTAGGTCAACTGGAACTCCCTCTCGGAGACCTATCCCGTGGAAGTCCGAAACGCCCGAAAGCAAATTGTCTACTGGCCAGAGACTCGGTACATTCTATGTACCAACATACATACTAAATGCATGATCATGTTATTCTACATTACTTACACACATTTCCTACCATCACCTTCACGGGCATGGTGAAACACATAAGGGGATCAAGCCCCAGTACCAAGAGGTTACCTGTTTAGTCCTCTTCACTTAGCTCCCAATAAAATGTTCTCCAAGCTCTTTATACAGCAGAAATGCCTACACAGAGGACATTCCCAATTACTTAAAATTCATGCAAATCATCAATTACACAAGCATGATTTCAATCACTTACCTCAATCCCACTTGGTCCAGGACCAAGGGCAATCCACCAAACTCACGGTTCGGGGTTCAAATCAACGTACGACAACCTACAACTACCATGTACGAATCATCAATACACGGCAAATCTATCAAAGTACGAAAACGTCAAAAAACCTCACCTACACAAGGTAGGTTCGACCTACAAAGTCTTATTTTACATTTTATTTTTCTAAATTTTCTTTCTCATTTTCTTAGGCATACTTAGGTCACCAAAAGGCCATATCAAGTGCCACTTTTTATTTTTCATCATTAAAACGTCGGTTTGCCTAATATTTTGCTCTAGGTCCAATTAACCACTCAACACTACCAATTATTTTTCCATTGGTTTTCCAACCTACCAACCACCACACAACCCATCTAATTACCATTTAACACATAATATATCACTCAAACAATTTCCAACAACATCAATTCTCTAATTTTCCTTTAAAGGGCCGAATTCACAATGGTGTACATCCAAGGAATTTCCATCAATTTTAACTACTCCACACCTCATAAATCCTATTATATCATCATACAACCATGCCACAATCCCATTATTCAATCCTAACAATAATTTCAAACCCAAAGTCACGACATCCTAAAAATTTTCTAAAGTTAAAAAATCACATTTTTCCTCAATAATTATTATTGCATTTATGACTACTACACATCATTCTAAGACACATTCATGTACAAACATTTTCCATTTGAGCTCTCTAACATCACAAATCAATAGCACCCCTTTAGGGTTCATGAATAAAATCTGAAAATTAAACCATAGAAATGATGAAGAAACTTACTCAAAAGCTAGGCACAAGGCTCCTCCAAGACACCCTAAACCATTGGAGCTCCAAACAACTCCATGAACCCCAAAATTCTCAAGAAATTCGTGGCTGGTTTTTGCTTGTTTCTCACAAATGAGAGGGTTTCAAGGCTAATGGATACCACCAATGTGTTTGGAAGGTGATTTTCAACAAATTTCAAGACAAGAATCGTCTGATTCGGTTAAGAATCCATGAAGTTAAGGGAGGAAGAGGATTTGAATGAAAATGGTCATGGAGGGGGGAAGGGAGCACAAATTTTAAAGAGAGAAAAAAGGTTTTGGATGATGATGAATAGTGTTGGTCCATGTGGCTAAGTCCACTTAAGTAAGGTGGGCCCCACCCCCACCTCACGCGATTTCAAACTAATTCGAATTTTCCTCCGATTCCACTAAACGTCCATGATTTCGTAACCTATTTAGAAACTCTAATTTTTAACATTAACCATTGTCCTTTAATTACCCTTGATCAGATGAATCCAGAGTTTTTCGGTCATTCGGAGAAAATGTTGTTTTAAGCTGTTGCGCGCGCCGTAGGCACGCTTCCCCAAACTTACTAATTTTCGTCAAATTTCATCAGAAATCATATTCCCTAGTTCTATAAACCATTTATAACTTGTATTCAAAACCTAGACTTCAAAACTCAATCGGCACGCTTTACGGTGCAACTGTACCGCAGTATTTTTTACCCAGTAAAAATACTATTCATTGAATTTTCTGAAACTTGCCTAGCCACTCAATTTTTCGTTTTGAATCCATTTCCAAGGTTATTTTTATCATCTGAGACCTTTTACTCAATTTTTATCTTCCTAGGTTGCGTGTTGGCTAATTACCGTTTTGCCCTTTCTTTGTATTTTGGCATAATTTTCAGGATTTTCACTAATCCTCCCTTTTAATCCTCATTTAATATTTTTAATATATAATTTAGAATTGCGAGGTGTTATACGGATCAAGCTAACATTGGAAGTTTGAGTTATGAAAGGAAGTTACACATGATTTTGAACAAAGAATTACATCGATGTTTCTTCCCTCGTAGACATAAAAGGAGAGATTTGTCGTGTTGGTAACCTATTTGTTTAGATTAGTTGCCCTAATGTGCAACCACTTAAAGAAAACAAATGAGGGGGCAGCTACTTCACAACGGTAAAGAGAGTAGCAATAGTGACTTGAGAGCTACTGTCACTTCATAGCCTAAATAACTACGACAATTGTGAGAAAAATAAAGAAAATAAATGAGAGACAAAGTAATGAAACACTTGATTTTCTATAGCAAATGCAACAATGAGATTTTGTGAAAATGAACTAAAATATTTGGAAAGTGATTTTAACATCTAATGCTTCCTATACATATAAGCATATCATTACTTCACATTCATAAGAAAACTTACCTAAATCACACTGCAACGACTTCCTTCTCCCTTTCCTTTCCTATGCCATCCTTCCTGTTCAATAATCTAATATTGACATCGACATTGGCGACAACCACGACACAAGAACAAATTGCATCATCCTCAGTATGTTCGATGAAGATGCGTGGTGTGTTGGTTCTTCTAACAATTGGCTCATGGTCTTAGCCAGGGACGGTTACCCTTTTATTCTTCATCCCTCCTCTAATTCTTTCATTCAGTTGCCATTATTTCCCCATATATTCTTGGCCCCCAACATCACACATTCCTATTTTGCTGAAGACTTAAGGAAAACCTTTGTAAACAAATTTGTGTTTATGGATTCTGCCTTTCGTTCGTATTACTTCCTTACTATATTGTATGGATACCAATGTAAGCTTGCCTTATGTGTTGCTGATTCCTGGGTTGAACTTTCCTAAGCAAAGCGTTGTTATTGTGACATTGTGTTTTGCAACAGTTATCTTTACGCTTTGGCAACAGACGGTTTTGTTGAAGGATGAGATATTTGTCACAAAACTCCAAGAAAGGTCTTAGGTGTAAAGCCAACCACTGAGAAAGATGAGGAAGAATACAAATTTTTTTCAAGAGATACGTTTTCATCACAGATATACTTGGTGATATCAAAGGGAGAGTTTCTGTTGGTGAAGAGGTATATTGGGAATTTCGTCAACGTTGATGGGGCGATAGTAGATGAAACATACACTTCATCATCACTTGGTGTTACACTTTGCCTTTACAGAACAAAACATTTTATTGTGTATAAACTTGACTTTGGAAAGATCAAGTGGGAAAAAGAGAGGATTTGATCCGATCAAGCTCTATTTGTCCGCATTGCACCATTGAGTCTAAATCAGTGCTTGAAGCTTTATCAGGATGTCAAGTGTAACATCCCGTATGCATCCGGTTATATTATCATCAACTATAATATTAAGCGCAGTTAGAATAACAACAGTTCAATTAAAAATTCGGGGAAAATATTTTCTTTTTAATAACGTTCACACTTTTAAAACAACTGTATTAAAATATTTTACAACTTGTGATCATAACTAAAAAATTATTGCGAAAACATAAATAGTATAGCTTAACATCATATAACATGGGTCTAAAGTTGCTAGGTGGTTCCCATAAACTAACAAAACATAATTACACAATTTGACATTTTTCCAACATAAGGTACCCGCAGTTTTATTTAAATTGCAGATAATCCACCCTACAAAAAATAACCAACATTTTAGTTAAACTAAACTCTTATAGTTTCCAACGAGGTATCCCGACCCTCAATTGGAGTTGTTAAGCCCCGGGAATAACTATCGAAAGTTAGACAAGCAAAACTGTCAACAGACTCAAAACAGGACACTCAACATCTCTCATTGTTTTTGCGATTCCAAACGATCTATAACTTAAATTTCTCTCCAATTTTAATATGTTTTAGGGGACACCTTTAGCTTTAATTTTATATATCATAAACCTAATTTGGATTATAAAGGAAGAAGATATGAATTTTTTAGAATTGCGAATAGAGGCTGCATCCTTCAGCGTGAAATAGAGCAGTCCTCATTCATTCAAAACCTCGGCAGGTTATACTACTTATAATTGTCTCATATTTCAAGACAAGAAAGAGGATATCTTAAGCATTAAAATAATGTATGGAACGCCTCAATTGGACAATTGTGGAGGGAGATATGGTTTCTCAAAGTTAGGTGTAATTCTGACTATTTTCCTAGAAATTTTGACATCACTTTTGTTGTATTAACTATTCTCACTTTATTCAAGTGTGTTCCATTTCTCAAAAGGGTACCTAATTAACCATAGGGTGACATACAAATGTTCAACATACCTTGGTACTCTTACAACCCAACAATGTACAACAATTTACATCATTACTTAAACCTCAAGTCATCATCCGCAACTTATTTGAATTACAAGTTATGCATTATTATACTTATCAACTTCCTCTTAATCAATTATCATCATTCCCATTTCATACACATTATCCAACTGTCATGCATTGTAATTATACAACACTAATATCTAAAATAGGCCTATTGCCCTTCCATCATATACATCAAATATCACATACATAAGATCTTCAAGTGGTACAATTAAGATTATATCAACTAAACAAATATAACTATTACATAGTCATTGATGTCTCTACAACATGTTACCACATAACCAAAATAATAAACATATGACATAGATACCAAAAGCATGAACAACCCTAAGCATGGGAATACATCTCATGCAAGACCAATGTTCATGCATTAAGTCATAATACTAAATAAGCATATACAATAAATCATGTGTAAATATCTCCCAAAATGTTATAGCAACACTCAAATTAAGGGTGAAAGTGGGTTGGGCTGGGCTAAGCTTTGCCCCAAAAAGTCCAAGCCTACGTCAAAAATTTTTAATTTGGCCTGGCCCAAGCCTAGTACGAGTCTAAGTGTTAACCTGGTTTGGTCCGTTTATAAAAAACAAATGGCCTGGCCTAGCCCGTTAGCCTGCTAATTTTTAACTTCCAAGCAAAACCATGAATCAACATTACAAAATACTCAAATTATGTTGCTAAACCAGAAATCATAATTTCAACGTCCAAACAGAATCATAAATCACAACAAAACTCATACAATATGCATTTAAGTCAATTTCAAAAGCAAAATGATCAAATTAAATAACATATATTTCATCAGATCCAACAAACAAATTCATACTATGTAAATTAAAATAACTACATGAATCCAACAAACACATCATGATGCTTGTAGTAAGTATAACATCTCCCAAAAACGTTTTAATATATTCATATACACAATCTAACATGCTGAAATGTTGGTTCCTCCTACATAAGAAATAAAGTCAGATTTCTATTAAAATATAATCGAATATAATTAAGTTATAAATAATACAATTGATTAAATTTATATCTTTTGTTTTTTCTTCAAGTCATACTCATTCTATTTTATTTTATTTAAAATAAATAGTCAATATAGGTCAGCCTGTAGGCCTATAGGCCAGGCCTTGTGAGAATGAGCCTGCGAACTTTTTATTAAACAAGCTTTTTCAAGGCCCAAGCCTGGTCTATTTTATGAAATATACTAGGTCAGGTCTGGCCTGACGTAGGCTGAGCCGTAGGCCCCTGTAGGCCGGCCTGACCCAGTTTCACCCCTAACTCCAATGTCCACCTCTAACGCCCTAGGTGGGCCTCTTGCCCAAAGCCTCTCTAGCAGCACTAGTGGTACCTGAAATGTAATCCCCATAACGAGGGGTGAGATTTGACAATCTCAGTAAACCAATGGGCCTGAAGGATCACTCCACCCAATAGCTCACTCAATGTGCATAAATAATAATACAGGAATAACATAATATACATTTAACCAGCATACCATAATCCCACATGGAGGTCATGATACCATACCCATAGGGATCCCACAATAGCAACGCATTCATAAACAAATATTACGATACCAATTCTTTGTGGAGGTCATATATTGTAAGAACTCGCACCGTTAATTAAGGAAGTTAATTAATTAATTATGTGAAATTAGGAAATAATTCCATAATTGACCCTAATAATTATTATGAGGCTCTAATAATTATAGCAAGTGATTAAGAATGCTGAAAGTCGCTTTTCGGAAGAAAAGTGCAGATACCGGTTCTGCTAGTCGGTATAAATGCGTACCGAAAAAGTATCCCGAAAAATTATGATAAGTGCATGATAATTACTAGAATAATATGTGGGATTTGTAAAACGAGTTTCAAGTCAAAATAATAAGAATTGGTGCCAGAAACTGATACTGGCTATGAAAAGCGCATACCGGAAAGGTGCTCAGAAAAATATAAGAAAAATATGATAATTCTTATAAAATTGAGTAGGTTAAGAATCCTGAGTTTGGGATTAAAATGATAAGCTTAGCAATTAAAGTTAATACTGTGTGTTAATTGGTTAAGTGACTATATAAGCTTAGTGCACGTGATCCTAGGTCAGAAATTGCTGCCTCCTACGTGAGTTTTGATGAGTCTTGAGTCAGCCACCATCTTGCCACCTTCTCCTCCATTGTTGTGAGCCAAGGAGCTTCCTTTCTCCTTGGTTTCTTCTCCAAAACACCTTGGGTGAGTGGGAAATACTTGGGTGAGTGTGTTGTGAGCTCCATTTCTGAGTTGGTGGGCTGTTTTGAGGGCCTTTGGGTGCTGAATTTGGGAGTTGGTGTAGTTGAGCCATGGTCATGGCATTTTGAGGTCCAAGTGGTGACCTTTGGTGTGAAAGAACCAACCTTTGTGAAGGCATTTTCGTTTGGTGTTCAAGTCAGAACCTTGGGAGTTGGTTGTGAGCTCTAAGAGCAGCCCTTTTGCCTCTGTTTTGAACCTTTGGTGAGTTGTACAACCTTGATCATGGGTTTTTATGGGTTAAAGGTGATAACTTTGCATGTTAATGGGTTAAGCAAGTAACCAACTGGTATGTAAACCTATGAGGATATAAAAATGCATGCTTTAACGTGTTTTAGTGTTAAAAATGGAACCTTGGAAGGATATCTTTGCGAAATGCAGAAACTGCATTCTGTCGCGAAATATTCGGATATCTGCTCGTGAAATATCCAGATATTGTATATCCGGATATTGCCAGAGAGATATCCGGATATTGATATCCGGATATGCCCCCGAGGAATATCCAAATATTCTGGGTTTGCGAGGAACAGTAGCGTACTGTTCATCCAGAACTGATGTTTAGGGGTTTGTGGACCCTAGATTGATGAAGTTGAACTTCTGTAAATACTTAACTAAGTCAGAATCAATGTATTAAGGGCTTATGACTTTGTGGGAAGCCTTAAGACGTAAAACATAAGAAAGGCGTTGTCTTTATGATGTATGCTTGTAGTGCATGTTTATTGATTTATTGTTGGTCCATATCAGATTGTGATCTGCTGTGTGTTGGACTTGAGCTGTGGACTCTTGGCTTTGGGTGTTAGCTTGCAAGGTAAGCTTTCGTGTCCTCGGTTTAGCCATGTTGTGGTTCCACCATGTCCTATGGGGGTATGGTTATATGCATGCTGTGTTACATGCTTTGGATATTTTAAAATGCTTTTGAGCTGATATGTGCAATGGCTTATAATATGTATGTGTTGTTTCCACTTAGTCGGTAAGCCTGAGTATGTGGCGTCATACAAGATGGTGAGTCCGTGGGTGGGTGCAAGTAGCGTCTTGCATATTGTGTGGTAATAGACGTATTCCTGCATTTCTCTGATCAGTAGAATAGTATTGACACACATGACATGATTATCTGCTGCATTGCACTATTTTAGAACTGATGATGATAAACTGCTTTTGAACTTATATTGCACATGTAAGTGAGCTTGGGGTGGAAGATCCTTGAGGACCCCTTGTCTTACTGAGATTTCTTGTTTAGAGATCTCACCCCACGTTTGGGGAATGCTTATTTCAGGTTCAGGTAGTATGGTGACTGATGTCTCTGGCGGCAGGAGGCCAGAGCTTAGTTGATGATATTACTGCTTATTTGCTAACATGACTGGACTGGATGCTGTTTATGTTTTTCGCATTATTATTATGTTGTTGATGTTGAGACTTACGTTGGGCTTTGTTGCCTTATTTGGGTGAGCATGAGAGTTGTCCATGCCACTATGTTGTTAGTACTTTTGAGTTGAGTTGTATAAATTGATAGTTGGTCCGGTCTACGTGTTGTAGTTCCGTGACTAGAGACATACATTATGCTATTTAATTAATGAGGTATTTCAGTTAGCTGTTTTATTGCAATTGCATACAGGCGATGTTTTGAAAAGGATTAAGTAATCAAGTTGGTAATGATTAATGACTTCATAATTGAAAAGAAAAAGATATTTCGCAATTTTTAATTATGAGCAGCTTAATACGATAGTATGATAACATTACCGGATATATACGGGGTGTTATATATATCATACCCACTAATGGAGGTATTTTCACCATTCCCACTGTGGAGGTCATTTACCATACCCATACCAAATCACCAATTCACAGAAGTCACTACCATATCCACATGGAGGTCATTTTACCATACCCACTGTGGAGGTTATTACTATACCCATGCCAAAATACCAACTCACACAGGCCATTACCATACCCACATGGAGGTTATTTTACCATACCTACTGCGGAGGTCATTACCGTACCCATGGAAGGTTCCATTTACAATTATCTATTGGCCAAAGATCACAATTACACATAGCATATTATCCATACAATTCAATTCATAATGTGAGATCATGTTATAGCAAATATTACAATCAATCACACTTCCAGCCATTCCTCCCAATGGTGAAAGTGAAGAAAGACTGCACCTTGGTCAAACCTTGGTGCGCCTACCTGAGGGTGAAAAACAAAAAAAAAAAAAATTATCTTTGATGCGGAAGCATAGACAATTATAATAACCTTCACATGCAGTGTTGGATTTAATATTGAAGAATAATTATAAGGAAAGTAGAAGAAAAAGAAATAAAGTCTCTTTTGGTGAAAAATGAGTTAAAATGACAGTTAAGGGATAAAAATGTGAGTAGACAAAATTATCCAAAAGGTAAAAGTAAAAATATAAACATGACTAGAAAAATATTCTAGCCCATTGGGTAAAGTTTGGTAATGAATAGAGGTGAGTAGGTAGATAAGCCTTTACCCAATTGAATTTCACTTAACCTATGTAAGTGAAAATTTTCAAAAAATCTTACTATTCCTGTTCCACTTCGACGGATCAACGACAGAGAGCAAAAAAGGAAAAAAAAAGAGGTTTTGAGTAAAAATCTTACAAAATTCATAAAGAGAGCTAGAGACCTCCAAATCACTTCGTTCCAAAGCCAAACTTGTGAGAAGTTTTGAGAGGAACACATTGGTACCCATATTTTCATGTGGGGTTCACTGTAGAAAGAGTTCGTCCTCCCCTAAGATTTCAGGTTTCATGGAAAATAAGGTTTTTGATGGAGCTTGAGGCCATGAGAGCTTGAAGTAAGCTTTCCCCTTCATTCTTGGGTACATTGTGGTAAAGAATCGCCTATCTTTTCTTGTTTCCATGAAATTTCAAGAATTCTAGGTGTTGTGATGAATAGTGCACGAAAATTTAATGGTATGGATAGTTAGAGAGTGATTTGGATATAACTTCTTTTGTTAAATATGCTTAGTATTGCTTCTTGATGAGAAAAAAAAGAATCAATGTTTCGCTTACTATATAAAATCATGGATTTTGGCTATATGTCAATTTTGAAAATTAAATGGCATGAATAGTTGGAGCGTGATTTGTAGGTGAGTCCCTTTGTTAAACATGTTTGGGATTGGTTCCTGTAAAAGGAAAAATTATGAAATCTCCATTTAGAACATTTTGATAAATTGAACTAAAAATCAAGTGTAGGTGTCTTGTATGTGTAGTATGGAAAAAATTGAATGTGGTAGACTATTGATTGCCTTCATATATTTCGAATAGGATGTGATATTGTGAGAGATTATGGTTGTGACCCATTGGATACAAGGAGTGCATTGGAGGATAGTGCTCGACAGGTAAGCTTTTGGTCCTTGGGGTTAATCCCCCATTTGTTCCACCAGACTCCGAGGGAGGATGGTAGTTTGATATGGTATGTTGAAAATGATTTTTTATATGTTGCATGTATATGTATGTATGTTTGTATGCCACACAAAATAGTGTTTCCTTGTGTGAGGCACAAGACGATATTTCCTTATGCATAGTATGAGATGGTGTTTTCTCATATAGTATGTTGCAAGACGGTGTTTCCTTGCGTAATGCATACTTGTCATATTCTTTGGCCAGTAGGATTTAATATTTGCACACTACATTGTCATACATATTCTGATGCATGCATGTATATTTTATAAACTGTGATTATACCGAAAGTGAGCTTAGGGCTGGAGGAGCCCTCCAAGGGTCCCTAACTTACTGAGGTAATTATATTATCTCACCCCGCGTTATAAGGATTACCATTTCAGGTACATGAGCTGATGGTGCTGAGGCATCGCGTGGCAAGCGACCAGAGGAGAGATACTATCTGACATGATAGTAGGATTTGATTGATATGCTGATTTTTTTTGGCATGGTTTTATTTTGGATATGTATCTATATGCCATGTCATTATTTTGAGAGCATGAGAGATGTCTATGCCAGGTTGATAGTTTATATATTTTGTTAGTTATGTCTATATATATGTCTAGGTTACTTATTTGATTACATCTCTTTTGGTTGGTTGATGTAATCATGTAAGTAACTCTACGGATATTATTTTGAGACTTGTTATGTATGGGATAGCCTAGGCCATGGATGGCTGGACAATATATTTTATCTATGTTTTGGTATGCCTGGATTATATTAAACTGCCAATTAAGATGAAATTATCATGGTGGAAATTATCCCCAGTGGTCCAAAATACAGACGAGATGCTGTCCATTTTATTTTGGTCATTGAAGTGCAAAATTTGCAATACATGAGGAAAAAGAGAAAATTTATTCAGTTAGCTTCCGCATTGATTAAGTTGAGCATGTTGTGCTTACTATCATATGAATGTTAATTAACCGACTGCAGACGAGGCGTTACAACAATCTATGTGCCTCATGTAATAGGATCTGCCCGTTAAAAACATGTAGGGTTTAAAGTTCATACCTTTTTCACTTGAAGGCATCAAAGAAGATGACTTTCTTTAACGGTAATCCACACGACTACCTTTTGGTTGCTTCTGAGAAACACTTTCTCCTTGAGTCTTCCTTTCCTTGGAAGCTTGCTAGGCTATGGCAAGGTGGAGGCTTTCAAGTGTTTAGATTATTTTCTCAAGAATGTAATGTTGTCTTGAGGTTAGGTGAGAGGAGCAACAATGGAAGAAAAGATGAAGAGAGAAGGGTGGCCAAGACTAGGGTTTCTAGTTAAGGGAGGCGCTACATTTCTTTCTTGGAAGGAGAGGGGGGTTTTTCAATCCTAATTGAATAACATTACTTAGGCCCTTATCCACGAAGATATGGTATATCTTCCTAAGATATTATTTTAATCATGAAGATATACACCTCATGATTTGACTTCCAATTAAGAATAGAATTGAATGGATCATATCCATTTATAATCTTTTATAATCTTCATTAAATCCCTTTATTGTTGCAAAATACAATTTTAGTTAAATTCATAATTCAAGTAAAATAGTAATAATAAATCTCTATCTAATCTTATTAGATATCGATTTGGATAATTTAAAATTATCCTTAACAATCTAACTTTTTGAATTTAAATCTTGAATTTAAATTTAAAACTTAAATTTAAATTCAATTTTATCCTAGCTCGTAATTTAGATTTGAATTCAAATTCAAAATTCAAAATTTTAAAATTCAAACTGTGCCAAAACTTATTTTGGCCAAGTCAATTATTTGACTTGCTATGAATCATGGCCCAATACCCTATTGGGCTCACTAACACATTTGGGCACATTATGATATTGGGCTTGGAGTCCAACTCCAACCCAATTACACCTACAGTCTTGAAAAATCTCAATAACAATTATTGGCCCAAACTTGCTAAATATAAGCAATCAAGAATAACCTTAGTGTGTGACCCATTAGGCCCAATTAGTCACTGACATAAATAAACTTTAACCAATTAAACTCTTTTAACGGGTCCAATTTATTTAATGACCATATAAGACACTAGCAATGCTCTACGACCCCAGAACTAATCGAGTTGATCAAGTGATCTACCTTTTTAATTTGGATACCATGCCGGTATCATCCTTCACATCATCATTCGCATTTAGTCGAGAGCAAGGATATAGTATCATCTATCTTGATTGACTAAATATAGCTTTTCACAGAACTAGGAATCTTCTTCTATTGACTCTAAGACGGATCATAACTCCTCATGATCTCTTACTATGCATAGATTCTTAAGTCATTTAGAAGTCATCCAAGTTCTACCGGTTATTGTGAACGACTAATCCCTCATAGGGGATTGTGAATCCTTTCGGCATGTCCATCTATACTCATGTATGCGAGTTATACCCAATAGTACACTGTTCTCCTCATTTTTCAAGCGGATGGAGTTGTACAATCAAAGTATAACCCTAGGACATAGTATTTGATGACATCCTCAAGTCTAGGACGATTCGTACTACCAAACGATGATAGACTTTACAAATCCAATTATACTCTCTATAATGAATCCTTGTGGAGTCTCTTGGCGGCTTAGTTCAGTGCCATTTGTTCTCTAACAGATCCGCCCACGATATCAGCTAAGGCATCACCATGCCTGCATTCCATGATTTCCCTACCTTGTATCTCCATACAAGTAGATGATGTCGTACCAGTCTTATTGAGATCACTAATTCTCTATCTTGATGATTCAAGACTAGAAACAAGTTTCAGTCAATAGACATGTAGTGTCCTTGAGTCATCATGATCCCTATTATAAATCCTTGAGTGAACACCTGTTCTATTCATAAGGGACATGGTCATTAAACCTCTCCAACCATACTCATCAACAACACATATGCATTAGGGCATAAAATTTTGATCCAAAGTAAAAACTCAAAGGGAATGGAAACACTTCCACCAATGAGTTCTTAAGCCTCCAAGGATGAGGTTTCAAGTGTGCAACAAGTTCCAACAAGCTTCCAAGGTCATGAAAATTCTTCAAAACCATCACTTTCCCAAGAAAGGATCTCCTCACACAATGATCCCCCATTCAAAAATAAGTGTAGAAATGTGTTCCTCTAAAGATTTTACACTAGTTTGGCTTTGGAATCACTAAATTTGGTGGCTAGAACTCAAGTTATGTTTGTTTGAAATTTTCAAGTTTTTATTTTTCACCAACCATGGAGGGAGCTCAATTTTGAGAGAGAAAAGGGAGGAAGATGAGTTCAATTTTCTGATTTCACATGTGCTCATTTAGTCACTTAAGTGAGGTGGGTCTCATATGTGTAATTACTAAACTAATCCTTACTTAAACCAATCACATACCACACTAATCTCCAATTAACTCATGGATCATCTCTTAAATCAAAATTTTAACATTCATCAAAGTCCATTAAAATTACTATAATAGATGAATCTGAAATTTCTAGGTAATTGCGTAAAATTATGATTTTACTCTTAGTTATGTACTTTCAGCACGTTTCCCCAAAAACCACCAAAATTCACCAAATAATTCAAAAATTATTTTTCTTGGAAGGAATTACCTTTTTCAACATATATCCATTCATAGGATAGTAATCTCATTTCTGAGTTTTCCGGTAAAATTGTATCGCAGTATTTTACCCGATAAAAATCATTATTCATCAATTTTCCTGAAAAGTGTCTATTCATTCCAAATTTTGTTTTGAATCCAATTCCATTATTAGTTTCATCAAATAAAGTCAAAATTTATCATTTCATAGGTTAGGGTTACGTATTTTCCAAATTACCATTTTACCCTTCGCATGTATTTTCACCCGAATTTTAAGATTTTCGCTAAATAAACCCTCTAACCCATAATTTAATTATTAATAATTCATTTCAAATATGTAAGGTGTTATATTAAGCAAACTCCATTTATTTCACAGATGATGGGTTGGAAGAGAAGGATTTGGATTGGTCTTATGGTGGTCATGATTGGGGTATTTTTGGTCTTGAAGACAGAATTGTCAAGCTCTTCACTCCATGTGTAGATAGGATTAGTCCACCTCCTATTTGGGTTGTTCCAACATGAGATGTGGTTCCAGCTATGTAATAGTTTTAAGGGCTAATTCAAACTACTTGTAATTTCTATTTTGATCTTAGTTCCTTACCTTGTAGTGCCAATTCTATTTTTCTATGTTTCAAATGCTATTTATAGTTTCTAATGAAATACAAATTAGTTTCCAATCGATTTTAATTTTGTGGGAACAATTATAATAAAAAATTTGACTAATGTATCACAACAAGTACCCAATACATATCGTAAATAGATTAAACAAGAACTAAACTAATTTAGCACAAAATTGCCCTGTACTTTCTTGCAAAATCAGCATATCTTCTTCACCTTCAATTTCGACAGCAACCTTAGGCTCTGTAGACATCTCCTATTAAGTCCAGAGGAGTTTGTTTACAAGGTAGACACCATTGACACTATCATTACTTCACTAGGCACTAGCTTCGTTGTTCTCCAAACAAGACAACCCATAACAACTAAATAGAGAGATTGTACTATACACCCTCATTCTCGCACACCAAAAATCACAATCAATTAAACACACCATGAAACGTACTCTAGATGCTTCTTTATCCTCATGCAGGATCCTAACCTCGCTGACCGTATACACACGTACTCACTCCTGATTGGTCTATTGAAATATAATTAACTATTATTTTTTATTTTATTAAAAAATTAGTCTAATATAGTTAAGTATGATTCCAGATGTATTTCATTCTATTTATTAAGTGATCTATTTATTTTAAGTTTCAATATATTGAACTATAATTGGTATGCATGTTAGTGTAAGTTTTAATTCATGTGAGAAGATAATAAAGTTAAACTGCCTAGTTAAATATCCTCTGTATTCATTTTTAATTATTTCACAACTCGTCAATTGATACTTATGATTAAGAATTGTAAATTATAAAAAAAAATATAGTTTCTCATACCCATTGCAAAAGATAGGGTAGGGTTAGCATGACAATTTTTTACCAATATTATGTATGTATTCAACTATAAAACATTAATTAATATTTTTAGTTCATTTAATGTTTGCTTACATTTGTTAGTCATTTACATAAAGAATACTTAATGTTATGATAATGGTTGGCTTGTATGTCTTCTATCAGCTGTTCATTAGGGGTAAAATTATAGGCATTTATTTCACTTATTTGGTAAGGTTGGAAAAATGTTTCGTAATGGATGGTTAGTTCCGATCAAGGAGTGCCGCGGCCAAACATTTTCAACTTAATAGTTCATTGATCACAGCTTTAGTCAGTAGTGGAGAACATAGACTTAATACATTTCAGATGTTTCATGAAGAAGTTATTATTATCCTTAAGGATCTAGCTATGATTATTCATCTCCGTATAAAAGGTAAACTTGTGTTGAGACACAAGATCTGATACCCATCCAAATGCTCAAATAACCCATCAAACACCTCAAAATTGTCCAAACAGCCATAGAATTGTATCTGGTTATATATATATATATATATATATATATATATATATTGCCAAGTTTGCAATGACAGATCGCGAACTTAAACACGTGGCAGTCTGATAAAAAAGTAATGTTCGCGTGACATTTTGACAATTTTTGTTTAAAAACGTGGCATTTAGGTCACTGTTCCGGTTTATATGTGATGTTATGTAAGCATAAAAATGTGATAGAAGTTGATGTTTACTCACTTGGACATATAACATATCAGGGGTAGTGGTGGCTACCTTAAGAAGGTAATCGGTGCTCCACCGGATAACATATAAACATCTATCCACTTATCTCCATGACTTTCATTGTAATACTTCCCATGCATCCTCTTGCTCCACTTGATATCCATTACATGATGTCCTCACTTATAACCATTGTTCTCCCAAATTTCAACAATTTTGTCTTGATGTTTCATTGTAGGTGGATCCAAATTCTTATAGTCAGGCTGTCAAACATCATTACAAGAAAAATGCCATGGATGCAGAATTGAAAGCTCTAGCTTTGAATAACACTTGGAAGTTGGTAGATCTCCTAGAGGGCACAACACCCATTGGATGCAAATGGGTCTATAAAACAAAATATAATGTGGATGACACTATTGAAAGGCACAAGGCAAGGCTAGTTGCCTAGGGCTATACTCAGGTTGAAGGCATTGATTACCTTGAGTTGTTTTCTCCAGTGGCTAAGTTGACAACGGTGACGATCTTGCTAGCTTTAGTTGCTACCAATGATTGGCACCTTAAGAAATTGGATGTTAATAACACTTTTTTGCATGGGGGCCTCCATCAAGATGTGTATATGGTCTTATCGCCTAGTGTTGTTAGTGAGAAGCCAAATCAAGTTTGTAAGTTGCTGAAATCTCTTTATGGCCTCAAACAAGCTAGTAGGCAATGACATTCAAAATTAACCTTAGCCCTTTCTTCCCTTGGCTATGTTCAATCCTCAGTTGATCACTCTCTATTTACTGTTAAACGTGGTTCTCTTTTTATTAAATTTCTAGTATATGTAGATGATGTTGTTTTAGCAGGAAACGACATTGCTGAAATTAAACGGGTTAAGACTTTCCTTGATCAGCAGTTTCACATTAAGGACCTCGGGTCACTCATATTTTTCCTTGGCTTTGAAATCTCTCGTTCAAGGAAGGGAATCATACTTAATCAGCGAAAGTATGTTTTAGAGCTTCTAAGTGATAGTGGTTTACTTGCTGCAAAACCAATTTCTACACCAATGGATGCCTCTTCTAAACTTGGGCATTCTATAAGGACTCCTTTGCATGTTCCTCATATCGTTGTCTTGTGGGGAGGTTTCTATACCTTATAATAACGAGACCTGACATTTCATACTCGGTTCAGCAGCTAAGTCAGTCTGTGGCTGCTCCTACATATGTGCATCAAACTGCAGATTTACGAGTCCTTCGTTATATCAAAAACTCACCTGGTGTTGGTATCTTTTTTCCCTCGACAAACAACTTGAAACTTTCTAGCTTTTCTGATTCGGATTGGGCTTGTTGCCCAGACACTCGTAGATCCTTAATTGGGAATTGTGTTTTCCTTGGGTCTGCCCTTGTTTCATGGAAATCAAAGAAGCAAACAACAATTTCTAGATCATCTTGTGAGGCTGAGTATAATGCTTTGGAAAGCATTTCTTGTGAGCTTCAATGGCTCTCTTATTTACTTAATGATCTATGCTTTCCCATATCTGAGCCTATATCTGTCTATTGTTATAATGCATCTGCTAGATATCTTGCACATAATCCTTTTTTTATGAACGTACTAAACATGTAGAGCTGGATTGTCATGTGGTTCGTGGAAAAGTAATCAGCGGACTCATTCATTCACTGCCTATATCTTCCTTAAATCATATAGCTGATGTCTTCACCAAAGCTTTGTATGCCACTGCATTTCAGACTGCTACTTCCAAGTTGGGACTTATGAATATCCACAATCCCAATTGCAGGGGGATGTTACCATACTCTGGAACTAATACTGATAGCAAATTAGCAAAGCTATTGATGATAGTCAAGCACAAGGATAAAACTCCTAACCGTCTTTCTGTTAAGTCAGTTCCAGATGTTAGTTAGTCAGTTCCATATGTTATAGTTAGTTTGTTATTTTATTTGCTAATGTGTACTCTTTTCATTGGTGTATAGTTTTTGTTTTCTTTGCTATTCACCATCGATATAAATTGGTGGAAGCATTGTTGTAAGATCATTATTGAAAAATGAAACTTTCTAAGATTTGACGATGATGTTTGATTTCCTTACTAACAATATTAAGTATTTATGTCTGTATATATCCAACCTCAATTAAAAACTTTGGAAACTCAAAAACTTAGTTACAATTCACAAATAATATAGAAACTTTCAACTTAATTTAACCGATCGATTACATGTAGGAGATGATACGCACATAATGTGATAAAAACCAATTTTTCACTAACCAAACCACATGTTGAAGTAACACCTTTGACGGAAAATGAGTGGGGGTTTTGGACCATGCATCATATACCTATATGGGTGTAACCCAGACCGTAGTAAGATTCTTTTAATTAAGCTTAA
The DNA here is from genome assembly GCF_033153095.1 of Gastrolobium bilobum. Lineage (NCBI taxonomy): Eukaryota > Viridiplantae > Streptophyta > Magnoliopsida > Fabales > Fabaceae > Gastrolobium > Gastrolobium bilobum. Next base: position 118,554 of record NW_026897914.1, on the reverse strand, counting down.
GTTTTACATGTATTTATTGCTAACTTGTGGCTTTGCCAGAGAAAAAAGCAACAGCACCGACAAAAGGTGCATTGATGTAAGTTGCTGGCTCTGACTGTTGATAGTTATTTCGATCATCAGAGAAATTGTCATTGCTATCAGGACCACCAACTATGGCTCCGACAAGGACATTTGGATTGGGGGAACCTGAATCGAGGTATTGAAACCCGTTGTTACATGAAATATGTTGAGCTTGCACGTGAACAGAAGGTAGAGATGAACCTCTATGGTGGATATGTTTTGGATAACTCTCCCCAAAACCCACCATATAAGACATCTTTTTTGGATTATTACCCAGAACGTAATCAACTTGTGTTTTAGCTAGTTTTATGAGGTTCTCTCCCGTTACTGTTGAAGTCCCACAGGAGACAACACCTCCATTTGAGTTGAGATACTTAGCATATGTTAAGAGAAGGAAGGCGGTTGATGTGACATATTGCAAATTGCTTGCACTTCCTTTGTACAGAAGACCCCCTGCAAAAATACATTGTGACAATTTAATTTAATTTTATTAGAAATTCAATTGTGTCAAATCTCATATAATCGCATTGGAAAAAATAAAAACAATTAGGTTTGAAAGCGAACCGGTTTAAATCAGTTTGATTCGGTTCAGCTAGGAATGAACCATGCCCACTCTTAATTTTTTTTTTGGAAACAAGTGAGAATTGAATATATAAACTAATGTAACCTACCCAAGTCCCTTATCATTAGACCAATCTTAGTGACTTTGTCTACTTTTAATTTAAATTTATGTTAAACTTACCAAATTCACACAAAAGTGACTGAAAATACATTGTGACCATAAAAGATAATAATATGTTCAAAATCAAAATTATTGTAAATTTTTTTTCTTTATCCATTTTAGAGGTATGCATATTGATTTTTGTTTTATTGTACTAAAGTTCAGTAAAATTTTACTAAAATGTCACTTTTATTTCTTTGCCTTCTCAATACAATAGAATATTCAGATTGCTAACCTGGGGTGTATTGAGCCTGAAAACCAGGTGTTCCTGACATTAGTGAACATATGTAATTGTCTGCATGTGCCTTATATAATTGGAACTCTTCAGAGTCTTTCTCCAAGAATTCCTATGACCATGCCCATGCAAAATAAACCTTTTATTTGATCTATGTGTGATAACATTGAGTCAGAGACTAAACAGAGCTACAAGGGTGGGTGGGTACCTTGGAAAGCAGGATTTTTGTTCCAGCACGTTTGTCATCCCAACTGAAGGAGTAAACATCATCATCAGCGCCTAATATGTGTCCATTTGATTGTATATATTGCACGTATGAGTTAATTCCCGAGGCTTTGTAAATCCATGATGCACTCCATAGAAGCTCATCCTGTTTACAATAACAAATTCAGTAACGCATGTGATTCGTTTCAAAACAATAATGCAATTAAGTTGAAGAAGATGTGTCTTTACATGGTATCCAGAGTAAGAGCAGTAGAATGGACACACCACCGAATTAAGTGAGTCACTGTAAGAGCCCCTGTAACGGTCTGCAAAATTGAATACCTGCAAAAATATATAACATTGACATTAGAACATGAATATGACCCAATTAACGGGTTCAAGTTGCAGAGAGAGATTGAATTTCGTAAACAACCAATTCAATCCAAAAGCTTAAGCTATTCAGTGATGGCCTATATTATTCTCTAACACACTCCAAAAGCGTATATATTGCACACTCTAATTAATATCATGTAAATAGTCAATTCAACCTAAAAATTTAAGCTGTTAGGTGATGCCCTTTTTAATAATTTATGTTATTCTGTAATACAAAATCGGAAATTCCATTCTTAAATAAATAACTCTTGAATAAACATTGGGTTCAGGTCAAAATTGCGAAAGCAATAAAATTCATATAAAAAACGAAAGCATTTTTATTACTTGAATGGCTGTTTGAAGCAATTTAGAGGAATAGCTGGGATCCGAATCTTTGAATACTAATGAAGAAGCTGCCAATGCAGCTGCTGTCTCTGCTGCTACATCCGAACCTGGGTTTTGTGCTGATACCTTATACACATTGCGTGGAGTGTCCATATCTTCAGGCCTTTCCCAACACCGGTGATCCATGTTTGGGTCTCCTACCTGCACCATAATCCAATCCAGAATCCCCTCAGCTCTTACAAATTTATTTTCTCTACTCTACTATTTCTTACTATGGCTGCAAAGAATCAAATTATTACTATATTTATTCCTTTTCTAGTTCTTTTAAACCCAAGATAACTTAAAAGAAGTAAAGTAATAAATTAAAAGAATCAAAGTGACCACATGCACACTTTGGTAGGCTAATGGGAAAGTGACACGTGGCCTAACTAAGTTCACAATGACAGGTGGCAGTCTGATAAAAAGTAATATTGGCATGATATTTTGACAATTTTTTTCAAAAAAGGTGATATTTTAGGTCACTATTCCGAGATCATCTTCTGTGCATATGAAGTAGGTACATCTGTCATTCAACAAGTGACACTTGGATAAAAGAAATATTTTTCTCTCCTTTCCGTACAAACATGACAATCATTTCTAATTTTTTATTGAATAGATGCACTGAATGAATGGTACAACAATAGTACCATAAATATTTCTCACGGTTTATATGTGATGTTATATAAGCATAAAAATGTGATAGAAGTTAATTGTTACTCACTTGGACATATAATGTGTCAGGGGTGGTGGTAGCTGCTTTGAGAAGGTAATCGGTGCTCCACCGGATAGCAGCTTTAGCATTTTCAATCTGGTTCTGCATTGAGCTTCCAAATTCAATAACGCTCCATGCTAATAATGTAGTTGTAAACGCCATTGGAAAACCAAACTTAACGTTATCTCCAGCATCATAATAACCACCCACTAGGTCCACCTGAACAAGATAAACCAATAGAGACACTAAAACTCTGAATACAAATTGCAAAGAACATTTTTTTTTATAACTTATGGTAATGAAATCAAAATTGGGAAGTTTAATTTTTTAGTTTAAAATTTTATATACATGATAAGAAGAGCCATCGAACAATCCAGAATCTCCCCTCCATGTCAGGTGTTGGTTGGAAGGCAATCTTCCAGATCTTTGTCCCTCAAAGAAGAGAATGGATTTCTCAAGAGCATCATAGTACTCTTGTGAAGTGAAAGCAAAGCTTGGTTTATAGAATGAGCAAAAAACTAGGAACAGAAACTGTAACATTAGTAAAAATGTGGTGGTTGAAGCCATCCCTTTTGTCATGTAACGGTTTTTTTTCGTTTACTGACAGTTTTAAGAGGCTTCAGAGAATATTAAGTGAGGGGTTATAACGTGGAAATGTGTCGTATTTATATGCGACGGAGAAGTAGGGAAGTTGGAAGGTTGGTTAATTGGACGTTAATGCTCATTGGTCACGGGATCAACTGCGCCAAACCGGGATACTAGAAACTAGAAAGTCTAACCATCACATATTTTATTCTTAGACTCGTTTGGATGACTTTTTTTCAAGAAAAAAAGAAGAAGCAGTTTTCACTTTTAAGTTCGTTTAGATTTATGCTTCTTAAAAAAATAGAAGTCACAAAAAAGTCAAAAATTTACCTTTATTAGAAGCTAAAAATTTTAATTTAAAAAAAAAAAAAAAAAGTCAAAAGTCAAATATTTTTTTCAAAAATTAAATATTTTTATAAAACAGAAAAATATTTATGCAGTTAATGCAGATAAGTTATCTGTATTTACTTCCAAAACGATGTCGTTTTAGGATTGAAAGATTAAAAAATTATAATTGTATAGACTATAATAACGCTGAAATAAATTCAAATTACAAAATACCATGATTTCCGCCCCCAAAATGACGTCGTATTGAGCTTATTGCAGATAACTTATATGCAGTAACTGCAGAAAAACAAACCCTTTATAAAAATATAAATAATTTTAACTTTTATAAAAAAAAAAATTAAAATAAGGAAGAGATAAAAACTCCTTTTTCTGGAAGGCGAAACAAACGTGCTCTTATTATTGAACGAGAAAAGTTATATTTACAAATTTTTTATTTATAAATTCATATAAACTACACTATATCTTAAAGACACTTTTGTGAAGTCTGATTGGTAAGACATAGTGTAATTTATAAGTTTATTAAAAAAAAGTTTCTCAATATAACTCTTCTCTTATTGAATAGTTGAAGATAAGAAAAGGCCATTTTCATAAAAATAAAATAGATAGATAGCTATAATAAAGGGAAAAATATTGTCACGTGAAATAAAATAAGTACATACAATCAAAATGATATCGTTTTGAAATTTTAAAATAAAAAAATACACAGATTTTGAAAAATTTTGTTTTTCTCTTTTAATATAATTTTTTTTTCAATAAACAACTAATCTGATTCGAAGACTATCATACTCATTTAAGAGGTTTTTCTCTCAAAATTATTTTCTCCATTTATAGGCAGTGGCGGAGCCAGACCAAAAGTTTAGGTGGTGCCAAAAAAATTTAACATATTAAATTATCAAGATATTTATCGTAATTATACAAATTAATCAAAAAAAATTATTATGAATTCTAGCGTTGTTATTTAAATTATGTATTAAATAATATCAGATAACATTAAAAATTCAAATGAACAATCGTTAATGATTATGGGTTCGCTTTTTCTGTAGTCATTGTAGATAAGTTATCTGCAGTAAGCCCAATACAACGTCGTTTTGGGACGGAAATCATGGTATTTTGTAATTTTATTTTATTCTAGGATTATTATAGTCTTTATAATTATAATTTATTAATTTTTCAATCCCAAAACGACGTTATTTTGAGAGTAAATGTAGATAACTTATATGCATTAAGTGCAGAAATATTTTTCTAAATGATTACATATCAAAACAAACATATAAAAAGACACTAACCTTTGGGTAAGCATTTCAAACATAAGAATTTCACTTTCTTCCCATAGCATGATAAGTAATGAACCAAGCATTGTCATAAGGATATGAAAACACACAAATATAATACTTTTATAAATTTTACTTTATAATTGAGATATTAACTATAAATTAAAGCATACGGACAACATTTAGAGTCAAAGGGATTCTCCTTCATTATACTTTTCTATTTACAAAATATATTTTTGTTTGATTCTTCCATCTTTTAATTTCGTAAGCCATTGCTATTTCAATCGAAGTCTCGCAGAGCTAGCAAGTTGTGCAACAAGTCAGATGAAAAAAGGAGCAAGAGAGAGAAATCTGATTGCAATTGTAAGTCACAAATTAGGACTTTGAAAGTGATTTTAATTTATGGGTCAGGTAAAAAGATTTGGGTATTGGATTTTATTTTTCTGATTGAAAAATATAAATATAATTATATTTATTTAGGTGGTGCCAAATTATAAATTTAATCTTTGTTAATTATAATTAATTATATATTTACATATAATAAATAAATTTTTTAAAACCAAGCTTGGCACCTGCTGGCATAGGAGTGGCTCCGCCAGTGTTTATAGGGTTTGAACACAAAATTATTGATAATACACTATATTTTTGTTTTCAAACGCCAAAATTATATTTTGGTGGTAAGAGATGACTTTACATCCTTTTATAAAAACACTAAACCTATGCACGTTACATTAGAATATAGTTATTACTGTTGTGCTGTTACTGTTGGCGTAACTTACGCCAGGAAGTTGGACTTACACTTGTTAGAAATCGGGTATACCGGGTACCAAAATTTAAGGCACAGTGTGTTTTGAGAATTGTAAGTGTTACGGAGAAGTGTAATTTGTCCGTAGCAACAAAGTCACGGACATGAGAAGATCAGAGTCACATGAGCAGCCAACCAAGTTGAAGGCCACGAGTGACTAGCAAGAGATAGCAAAAGAGAGAGAAGGGTGGGGATGTAGTAGGTTTGCACGCCAACATTTTTAATGAAGCTTGGCATGTCATGGAGCCAATCAGAAAACCGTAATAAGTATCACGTGATAAGGATGTTCACATGAATGGTCAAGGTTTTCTGCATTTCTTTCGGTGGGAAGAGAAGTGCATCTTCTAATTTGCAATCAATCCATGGAAAAGAGAGAAAAAGATGCCGCTTGATTTTGGGTTACCCAATTAATTGATCCAACGCCTCCCTTTTTTATCATCTAATTTGTTTATGGGGTTTATAACTCTTGTAGGAAAAATGATTCTGTAATGTTATAGAGATTCGTTTTGCATGCCGTAATTTCCTTTTTTTCTTTTTATTCAAAAAGTGTGGACCCCACAAAATGTTGTGTGTGTAGGAAAGTTTGTTATGTCATGTTAAATGACAAATGCAAACCCATGTGTTTATGACCCGCAATTGCTACTGGTTTTTATATATTAAATGAGATTTAATTTTTTCATGTTACATCATAATTGAATTCTCATGTTGTGACTCAACTATTAGTGATTCCCACATTTATTAAAAAGAGAAAAAAAAAAAACTTTGCACGCAAATTGAAGAGTCACAATATGAGAATTGAATTCTCATACAACATGAGAAAATATTTTTCCATATTAAATTGTAACTTTTGAGTATAAATTCTTTTTCACACTATATTAACATGAAAGTTTTATCTTAGCCATGTTATTGGTTCAGTGGTGATCCAATTAGATCTTAAGATTTGACTTACCCAAAAGATAATAGATTTGACTAATGAGAGTCGTAATTTCTGAAAAGGGTGGAAAGACTCAAACCAGAAACCAGATTAATTAGACTTGTTAAGGCTTCAGACACTGGTTGAAATCTACCAAAAAAACAAAAAACAAAACTTTTCATCTTATAATTGAAATATAAAATTAAAAAATTATAATGAAATCTACCATTATTTATATAAGATGTATTAATTTTTTTGTGTTCAATTTCGATTTTTCTATTAGTCTGTAATTGCAAGTTATAAATCTCGTTATATTAAAATGAAGAAGAAAACTTCAAGCATTCCTACGGCTCTCGCTCAGTCGCTCGTAAAACGGTGGTTTGTCTATGCCTAGGGATGTACATGCATGTGGCTATTTCCTATCGTGGAGTATAAGTGGTAATACACGGCACCATTTTTATTTTATTTTTTTGAAACAATTAATTATCTTGTGTGCCAAATCTATAACAAAGCTTCCATTGAGGAATTGCAACAAAAGCTGCATAAGGTTAGAGCAGCTTTAATTTCAATGACAATAGTAAACAGAAAATTTAACAAACATCATTGATACCACCAACGGTAAATTTTAAGTCCTAAACCGACGTTTGAACTGTCAAATGCAAATCTAAACGAAGTGCATTTTTTTTGTCGTTAACTTGCCACTACCTGTTTTATACTTTTTCTTGTTTGTGATCAACTTTATCTGCGGGTCTAAGGAGAAGTCCGTGGCGGGAGATCACCATCAATGGGTTAAACTATTCTAAGTACACCAAGTGGGTCCGATACCACATCTCAACCCAAAATTTTAAGGCATTGGATTCATGAGTCCATCCACTTATATACTCTTCACTTAGCCCATTACCAATCAATTTGGGACCCATTACACTTGAATATCTCAACGATCTCCCACTCAAGTGTGAAACCCACCATTGGCATGCTCTTCCTCAACCGAGTACCCCATGGCCAAAGTACTCGACCCGCCTCGTAACCAATCACCAGCCTAGCTCGAGCCTATTCCGGCTCTGATACCAATGTCAGACGGGTCTATGGGGAAGCCCGTGGCGGGGGACCACCATCAATGAGCTAAGTGGATAAAATACATCAAGTGAGTCCAACACCATATCTCAACCCAAAACCTTAAGACAGTGGGTTCATGGGTCCTTCCACTTATATACTTTTCACTTAGTCCATTACCAACCAATGTGAGACTCATCACACTTGAATATCTCAACAAACTTGAGTGACTATTTCTTGTAGGAAATAAGTAAGGTAAAGTTAAGTTTTACCTAAATAAATGCCTATTTTATGCATGACACTTTTTGTAAAAACATATAAAAATATAGATTAAACCGAAAATATTTTTGAAGGCATAAATTACATGAAGGCCTTTCAATAGGTTGAGAAAATTAAAATTTTAAAATTTTAAATAAATATAATATTTAATGAAATTACTATGTTTTGTATAAAGTAATTATATTATACTAATATATAAGAGATTAACATTTCTCTTATTACAGGAGATAAAGTTATTTCCTTCAACCCAAAAAATGATGTCGTTTTGAGATTAAAGAATAAAATTAAAAGATATTTTAGTAAAATTCATAATACAAAGAGAAATATTTTTTTTTTCAAAATACCATTTATTTTGAATCCTAACCCTCAAAACTACGTTGTTTTGAGGTTGTAGGACATAACTTTATATAATATTATAGAGAAACACTTTTCCTAATGTATAAATAAAAAATTATGTAAATATTATAAATTCTTATATATATATATATATATATATATATATATATATATATGTATATGATAAATAAATAGATTAGTATAATAAGACAAAAAATATATATATTAAGACTTAGATGTGTCAAAATAGGCTTTAGCCCGCGGACTAGCCTGCAAAGCCCTATCTTTAGCTCTAACCTACTAAACCCGCTTTGTGATAGGACTTTTTCTAACCCTAACCCCTAAAACCCTATGAATTAATGAGTTTCGTTAGAACTAATTCATGGGCCAAACTTTTTTCCTTCATTAAAATTTCTATTATTTAGAAAAATAAAATAAAAAATATATAAAATGAATTATTTGTAAATTTAAAATAAATAGTAAACATAATATAGTAATAAAAATGTATTTTGCTATATATAACTTTATACTGTATCCAAAAAAAAAATACTTTATAGAATATGTGGGTACGTGAGAAGAATTTATATATATTTTTACTTTAAAGTTAATTTTATTGTAAATATCACTTAAGAATGAATAAAAAATCTCACACTTAAAATAGTTTAAAACAATAACTAAAATAAAAAGGTAAAATTATTATTGAATCTATATTCATTCATCCATTATATATATATATATATATATATATATAGAGAGAGAGAGAGAGAGGGGTAGGATCCTTTGACACAAATGTCAAATTTCAAATTTGACACCTCATCTAATAGCAGTTAGATAAAAAAAGATAAACGACTCTGATTTGTGAGCATCTGACATCATTGATCTTTTTTTATCTAACAGATATCAGATGAGTTGTCAAATTTAAAATTTAACACCTAATCCGAGAGTCATCAGATTAAAAAAAATGAACGACTCTGATTTGTAAATATATGACACCATTGATCTTTTTTGATCTAACGGCTCTCAGATGAGGTGTCAAACTTCAAATTTGACACTGGTGTCAAAGGATCCTAACTCATATATATATATATATATATATATATATATATATATAGGGGCAGGATATTCTTACACCGGTGTAAGAGTTAGAAGTCTTACACTCAATCTTGACCATTGATCCACTTGTATCTAATGGCTCACATTACTAAAAAAATTTAGCCGTTAGATATAAATGAAATCAACGGATAAGATTGAGAGTGTAACTTACACTGGTGTAAAATGATCCTGACCCATATATATATATATATATATATATATAAAACATCAATGCCTTACTACACTTGACTTCTCATTTATAAAAAATACAAGTTGGACTATATATATACAACTCAAAACATGTTGACATACAAGTATACATATCAAATGGTTCTAGCTTGTTATCATCACCACAATAAGCTAAGTTCAAAAAGAATATGCATTAAATGGGTTTCTTTTCCAGAGATATCCTAGCTCCTTCCCTTAGTGTATCTGAAACATAATTTCCAAATGGGTGAGATAATAATCTCAGTAAAATTAGGGTCCTTGGAGGAACACACCACCCTTAACTTCACTTTCTTGTAGGGCTGGCAATATGGGCCAGCCCGCCCCGGCCCGCCACTAGCCCGCCCAAAATGGGCTGGCCCGCCCCGGCCCGTTTTGACAAAATGGGTTGAATTGAGTAACCCGGCCCGTTTTATGAGTGGGCTGGCGGGCTACGGGCCAGCCCGCCTAAAATAAAAAAAATATAAAAATAAAATACAAAAAATTAAATTCTGCATAAAATCACATAAAAAAATCTGCATAAAAGCATACAAAAATCTGTATAAAATCCTAATGTGCTTATGAAACCAAGAAGATCAGTGTTTAATAATCTGCATATAAATATGCATCTTTCAATCCAAAAATAATAATAAAAAAATAAAATCATATCAGGATAAAATAGAATAACAAAACAAGTAACAAAGTGTTGTATGAGCAGTCCACAACAATTCAAAAAAGCCACTTGCAAGCAGAGAAATCTAAGATACGGAGCTATATAACAATTGGGTAACCTAAAAAAAAAAAAAAAAAATGACTTGGCGGGCTGACCCATATGGGCTGGCGGGTTTGGCGGGGCGGGTTGGGCGGGCTGGTGGGTTGAAAGACTCAACCCAGCCCACCCCATTTGGCAGGCGGGGCGGGCCAGCCCGGCGGGCTCAGCCCATTTTGCCGGCCCTACTTTCTTGCTAGAAAGGTCAGGGCATATGACATAGTATCATCATATAAACAAAATCAATAATGAATTGATTACACTTGTTCACTAGACCACTCCAATGAATCATACCTCGAAGCTAGTGTTTGTGTAGAACTTTCAAGAGCCGTATGTTTGATGAGTCTCCAATTTACTATGTATTAAGGGTTAATATGAGCATGAAATTGATTTAAAAGTAATTAAAAGTTATGAGAATTAAAATTAAATTGTTATTTTATTTACAATAATATTGTCATAAGATTTGTTATATTATGCAGTAATTTCAGCTCAATAAATAGATAAATTGGAGATATCAAGTAAGAGTTGCTTTGAATTTCTGAATCATTGAAGATTTTATCAAATCTTCCTTTGAATATTTTTAAGGAAAGTTTTCCATTAAATTAAAAAAGGGAATATTTGAAGGATTGGATCAAAGATATAATAGGAGATTCTAGTGAAGATTTCATTGAAGATAGTATGGAAAATTAAAAGACATGGTTTCATCGCTATAAAAAGGCATCTCTTGGAAACACAAATTCAGATTTCGACAGAGGCAAGGAGAACACCGGAGTCCAGAGTTGGAGATTTCAGAGAGAGAGAGAAGCTTGAAGGAGATTAAGCAATATTGATTCTTCTTCTTCTTCTTCTTCTTCTTTATGATTTCTTTTTCTTTCTTTGTTTTGTTTAAGCCAGCTATGTCTAGCTAGTTTTCTTAGTAGTTAGGGATATGGATCCAACGTGAATCCTTGTTTTTGTTTAAATCTTTTCATTAATAATCTGTCTCAAATTATTTGTTTTTACCTTGAATTGCATGTTTAAATTCTTGTATGATCTGGCCAACTATATAGGGATAAAGAGGGTTAGGGTTCACAATAGACATATTGGGATCTTGATCTAGACAAGGGTAGACCACCGATTCTTGCATGATCTAGACATAGGCTTGTAAGAATTGCAAACTTTTATAATTCATTGTGCTTAAGGCTTAATCTAAAAGGGATTTCTAAGATATTAGGATTCCGATTGGGTTAAAGAACTAAGACATTAGGATTTAACCAATTAATTTTTAGATGATGAGTTGTTTGAAATAATTGAGATAAGATATTTTTGAATTGTAATTAAACCAATTAAGGGGGACCAGAGGTGAAGTAAACCTAACTGCATTTTTATTCATAATTTCAAGTTCATCTTTTTAGTTAATTTCTTTTACTGCATCTTTAATTGAATTTTTAATTAAATATTGGTTACCTTTGAAATAACTTTTTGAATTGTCTAACTTAGATAAAAATGGTGAAACTATTGCTTGAATTTAGTCCTCGTGGGAACGATACTTTTACTTAATCACTTTATTACTTGTACGACCGGTATACTTGTCGTGTTCGCAACAACCTCTTAGAATAGATCCCAAAGGGAAGTCAATACCTATTCCATTGATTAATGAACTTATTCCATCAATTCACAATATAATGGCTAACACATTAAAGCCCATTATATTAAACAACCAATTGCACTCCAAGTCTGTATGAATGCAACTATATTATAGCTCTAACAACAACCACTCAATCAAGCAATTTACCAACATTCCAATGAGTGTGGTGGAACACCAAATGAGACTAATCCCAAGGTCCAAGAATTTATCTTTAAAGATCACTTCTAAGCCTTTCCTCTTCTAGGTTCCAAGATACAACCAACACAAAACTCACCAACAATTAATCAATTCTAAGGTAATTTAACAATTCAATGACATGTTCAACATATGAATTTACCAATCACCATACCAATTCATTAATTTTAAAGAGTGGTTACTTACCCCCTGTAACACCCCGTATATATCCGGTAATGTTATCATACTATCGTATTAAGCAGCGCTTAATTTAAAATGCGGAATATCTTTTTCTTTTCAATTATGATGTCATTATCATTACCATCTTGCTTATTAATCAATTAATAAAGCATCGCCTGTATGTAATTGCAATAGAACAGCTAACTGAATATACCTCATAACATATATAATAAGAGTGTGGCTCTAGTCACGGAACTACAACAACGTAGACCAGACCATCTAATAGTTTATACAACTCCAAATCAAAAGCACTAACATAAAGTGTCATGGACAATCCCCATGCTCACTCAAATAAGGCAACATGCCCCACATCAGTCTCAAAAGTAACGTAAACATAAATAGCGAAAAACATAAACAGCATCCATATCCAGTCATGGCAGCAAACATCAATATCATCAACTAAGCTCTGGCCTCCTGCCGCCAGAGGCATCAGTCACCAAACTACCAGAACCTGAAATAAGCATTCCCCAAACGTGGGGTGAGATCTCTAAACAAGAAATCTCAGTAAGACAAAGGGTCCTCAAGGATCTTCCACCCCAAGCTCACTTACATGTGCAATATAAGTTTAAAAGCAGTTTATCATCATCAGTTCTAAAATAGTGTAATGCAGCAGATAATCATGTCATGTGTGTCAATTCTATTCTACTGGCCAGAGAAATGCAGGATTTACATACGCTAAATACCCACACTAGTGCAAGACGCTACTTGCATTCACCCCGGATCACCATATCGTATGACGCCACATACTCAAGATTACCATCAAGATGAAACAACACATGCATATTAAAAGCCATTACACGTAAAGCTCAACATCATTTCAAATATTCAAAGCATGTAACACAACATGCATACATCCATACCCCCATGGGACATGGTGGAACCACAACATGGCTAAACCGAGGACACGAAAGCTTACCTTGCAAGCTAACTCCAAAAGCCAAGAGTCCAAAGCTCAAAGTCCAAACACAGCAGATTCACAATCTGTTATGGACCAATATTATATCAATAACAATGCAACACAAGCATATAAATTAAAGTCAACGCCTTTCCTTACATTTTACGGCTTAAGGCTCCATACCAAGCCATAAGTCCTTAATCACAACGATTCTGACTTAGTTCATTAATTACAGAAGTTCAACTTCATCAAACTAGGGTCCACAAACCCCCAATAGCCTACTGTACACACAGCATAGCTACTGTTTCACGAAATCCTAGAATATCCGGATATTCCTCGGGACCATATCCGGATATGCATTATCCGGATATCTCACTGGACATATCCGGATATGCAATATCTGGATATCCAGAATCCCATATCCGGATACTCAAAACCCATATTCGGATATCACATATCCGGATATTGTTCGGGCACATATCCGGATATTTCACGACAGAATGCAGAAACTGCATTTCGTGAAGATATCCTTCCAAGGTTGGCTTTTTACCGATTTTAAACACCTAAACATGCATTTCTAGGTGTGTTCAACATTACCCAACAACAAGTTATCATCTTTTAACCATTAGATGCATCAAGGTACAATTTTTAAGCCTTAGAACTCAAGTTAAAGGTTGGTACAACATACCAAGGCTCAAAACTCAGAAGTAAAGGCTCTTGGAGCTCCACACTCTGCCTCTCCAAGTCTGACTTGAAGGGTACACGAAAAATGCTACCAAAGCTTGGCCCTTACCACACAAAGGAAGCTCCTTGGAGCTTCACAAGCCAAGAGCAAGACTCTCACCACCTCAACTCAAGAGGACAGCCCATCCAACACTCACAAGCAGCAACCCCAACACAGAACAGGGTCAACAACACAACCCCAAAGCTACTCTCACCCGACACCAAGTGTTTAGGAGAAGGATTTGTGAAGGAAGTTGCCTCAAAGCTCAAGAAATGGAAGAGGAACACAATGGAACAGTACTCAGCAGTTGGCCAGCCCCAAGACTCATGTAGAGAATGTGTTATGGCCTAGGGTTTTGTGCTAACAAGCCTATATATAGCCACTTAACATTTAAACACACAATATTAACTTTAATTGCTACACTTAACATTTTTCCAAGAATTTACATATTTTTCTTATAATTTTCTGAGCACCTTTCCGGTATGCGCTTTTCCAAGCCAGTACCGGTTTCTAGCACCAGTTCTCATTATTTGGACTTGAAACTCGTTTTACAAGTCCTACATATTATTCTAGTAATTATCATGCATTTACATTAATTTTTCGGGATACTTTTTCGGTACACATTTGTACCGACTAGCAGAACCGGTATCTGCACTTTTATTCCGAAAAGCGACTTTCAGCATTATTACTCACTCACTATAATTATTAAAGCCTCATAATAATTATTAGGGTCAATTATGGAATCATTTCCTATTTTCTCATAATTTATTAATTAAATTCCTTAATTAATGGTGCGGGTTCTTACATTCACCCCACCTTTTTAGGATTTTGACCTCAAAATCAGAAACATACCTGATCGAAACTCGGGGTACTGCCAGAGAAGCTCGTCCTCACGCTCCCAAGTACACTCCTCAGGAGTCCTCCCGGTCCACTGCACTTTGACCATCAGAATGATCTTGCTCCTCAGCTGCTTCTCGCCACGATCGAGAATCTTTAGTGGTCCGACGGGAGTCTTTAGGTTCTCCTGAACCTCCACATCATCCGGTTGCACCACATGCGACAGATCTGCTATGTATCTCCGAAGCTGAGACACGTGAAACACGTCGTGGATGTTGGCCAGGTTCGGAGGCAAGGCAAGCCGGTAGGCAACAGGTCCTACTCTACCAAGAATCTGGTATGGCCCAATAAATCGCGGGCTCAGCTTCCTCACTCCGAGTGCCCGTCCAACACCAGTGACAGGTGAAAGTCTCACAAACACGTGCTCACCCTCACTGAACTCCAGTGGTCGATGCTTGACATCGTAGTAGCTCTTCTGGCAATTCTGCGCCTGCTTCAGCTTTTCCCTGATCATCTGGATCTGCAGGGTGGTATCTTGGACAAAGTCCAAGCCAAACAACTCACGATCCACAACCTCCGACCAGCATGTAGGTGTACGACACCTCCTACCGTAGAGCGCCTCGTAGGGTGCCATGCCCAGGCTAGCATGGAAACTGTTGTTATACGAAAACTCCACCAATGGAAGGTACCTATCCCATGTCGAGCCCTGCTCCAACGTGCAAGCCCGCAACATGTCCTCCAAGGTCTGGATAGTCCGCTCAGTCTGTCCATCAGTCTGAGGGTGATAGGTTGTACTCAGTCTCAACTGCGTACCAAAAGCTCCCTGCAGCGCCTCCCAGAACCGAGATGTGAACTTCGGGTCCCTATCACTAATGATACTCTCGGGCACCCCGTGAAGCCTCACGATCTCGCGAACATAAAGCTTGGCCAACTGCTCTGTAGTGAAGCTCACCTTCACTGGAAGAAAATGGGCAGACTTCGTCAATCTGTCCACAATGACCCATATCGAGTCACAGCCAACCTGAGTCTTCGGCAAACCCACAACGAAGTCCATGGAAATGCTCTCTCATCTGGAATCTCAAGAGGTTGAAGCTTACCAGACGGCTTCTGGTGTTCAATCTTCACCTTCTGGCAGATCAAACACTTGGACACATACACAACTATGTCCTTCTTCATTCTTGGCCACCAGAAATTTCTCTTCAAGTCTTGGTACATCTTCGTAGCACCAGGATGAACAGAAAACTGACCCTTATGGCCTTCTGCCATAACCTCCTCTGTCAACGGACCTCGAGGAACTACAATCCTCTGCTGAAACAAAAGCAATCCATCCTCATTCCAAGACACACCGTCTTGGTTCTTCACATAATCCAGACACTCTCTCTGAACTTGTGCCTCTTTGATCTTTTCTAGCAGCTCGTTCACAACATATGCTGCTTCCAACTCGATAAGTACACTCTCACACGGAGCGGTCACTGCCAAGTTTCGGAACTTCTCAACCACATCAAAGTTACCAAGTAACAAACTGGATGAACTACTGGATTTCCGACTCAAAGCATCAGCTACCACATTGGCCTTGCCAGGATGATACCTCAGCTCGAAGTCGTAGTCCTTAATGAACTCCATCCATCTCCTCTGCCTCATGTTCAACTCCTTCTGGTCAAACAGGTACTTCAAATTCTTGTGGTCACTGAACACCACAAACCTCAAACCAAAAAGATAATGCCTCCAAATCTTGAAAGCAAACACAATCGCAGCCAGCTCCAAATCATGAGTCGAGTAGTTCTCCTCGTGAAGCTTCAACTGCCTCGAAGCAAAAGCAACAGCTCTACCAGACTGCATCAACACACAGCCCAACCCCTTACCAGAAGCATCACAGTAAAGCTCAAACTGCTCCTCAGGATCAGGAAGGATCAACACAGGTGAAGAAGTCAATCTCTCCTTCAACTCCTAAAAGCACGCCTCACACTCGTGAGTCCACACAAATGGAGTCTCCTTTCGGGTAAGGTGAATCAAAGGGAGAACCATCGTGGAGAAACCCTTGATGAACCTCCGATAGTAACCTGCCAAACCTAAGAAGCTCCTCACCTCCGTGACTGTCTTGGGCCTCTCCCAATCCAGTACGGCCTCAATCTTGTTGGGATCCACTGCAACTCCATCCGCTGAAATCACATGCCCCAGAAACTTGACTGATTTGAGCCAAAACTCACACTTAGAAGGCTTAGCATAAAGCTTTTTCTCCTTAAGCACTTGCAGAACTATCCTCAGATGCTCCGCATGCTCCTCCTCAGTCTTGGAGTAGATCAGAATATCATCAATGAAGACAATCACAAACTGATCCAGATACGGCTGGAAAATCCTGTTCATGTAATCCATGAACACTGTCGGCGCATTGGTGAGTCCGAACGGGATCACCAAATACTCAAAGTGACCGTATCTCGAACGAAACGCGGTCTTAGGGACATCCTCCGGCTTCACCCGAATCTGATGGTATCCGGACCGGAGATCAATCTTGGAATACACACAAGCACGCCTGAGCTGATCCAACAGATCATCAATCCGAGGAAGAGTATACTTGTTCTTGATTGTCACCTTGTTCAACTTCCTGAAGTCGGTGCACAATCGCACTGTCCCATCCTTCTTCTTCACAAAGATAACCAGTGCTCCCCAAGGAGACACACTCGGTCTAATGAAATCTTTCGCCGAAAGATCCTCAATATGCTTCTTAAGCTCAGCCAACTCCGATGGCGACATCCGATACGGAGCCAAAGAAATCGGCCCCACACCAGGCAACAAGTCAATGGAGAACTCTATCTCCCGCTGTGGCGGAAACTCAGGAATCTCCTCAGGAAACACCTCAAGGAACTCCCCCACCACAGGAATGCCAGTGATATCCTCATGTGTCCCACTCACGAAACCTCCCAACATGACATAACCAAATGCCCCTGCTCTCAAGGCCTTCCTAGCCTGCAACAATGAAATATATGGCGAGGAACTAGCTGTGGAATCACACGGAGACATCACCACGCGCTTTGCACAACAATCAATCAGTGCACAGTTTCTAGACAACCAATCCATGCCCAGAATAATCTCAAGGTTGGCCATCGGTAATCCTATCAGATCTACCGAAAACTCACGGTCATCCCACTGAAACGCTACATCGCGATGTACAGTGGTAGATACACAAATCTCTCCGGTGGCGGTAGTCACCCGCAACGGTGGAGAAAGCACAGACATGAGCAACTCAAGCCCCAAAGCAATCGGGGTAGCAACAAACGAATGCGTAGCCCCAGAGTCAAACAATGCATCAACAGCAATACCACCAATAGACACAGTACCTCTAACGAGGTTCGGAGCACGGTCCGACTGCTGCCTATCCAAGGTGTACACACGCCCAATAGAAGGTGGCACTGCAGGTGCCAAAGTAGAAGCCATCGGAACCATCTGCAAAGGAGCTTCCTGAACAGCTGCAGCTCTCGCCGTCGATGACGGACAGTCTCTAGAGAAGTGGCCCTCTTTGCCACACTGGAAACAAACCAACTGTCCCGAAGCACAACGTCCCACATGCTTCTTTCCGCACCCTGCACATCTCGGAGTGGAAGGAGGCCTAGCAAAACTCCCCTGCTGTGAAGCAGTCCTCTTGAACTGACCAGGCGCCTGCCTAGTCGCCAACTGTTTACCCTTGCCCTTCCCAGTAAACCTCTTATCCTTCCAGGACGTAGAAACAGGAGTGGAACCAACAGTCCCCTTGGTCTCGTCGACCTTGGCCCTCTTGGCCTTACCCGCTATGCAAACATCCTCAATGTCCTTACACTGCTGAACCAGTGTACCAAAGTCTCTCGAAGCAGCTCCAGCAATATGCTCAGCAATCACCTCACTAAGTCCCCTACGGAACTTAGCAGCCAGAAACAACGGAGTAGGAGGAACCATCCGAAAGTGTGCGAACTTCACCAGCTCATTAAACTTGGCCAAGTACTCGTCAACAGTCATCGAGCCCTGAACCAATCTGTCAAACTCCCCCTGCTTCCTCTCCTGCGCATCATAGGGAAAGTATCTGCCCAAAAAGCACTCCTCGAAGAATGGCCATGTCAAAACACGACCCTGCATCTCATAAGCACGAGAGGTGTTCGTCCACCACTCATGGGCATCGCCCTCCAGCATGTAAGTCGAGAACATAAGCTTCTGCGAATCTGTACACTGCATGACCCGAAATATCTTGTCCAGCGACTCCAGCCATCTAGCAGCAACAATAGGATCCAAAGACCCCTTAAACACAGGTGGCTTATGCTTCCTGAAAGCATTCAGCCGGTGGTCTATCATATCACGATCCTCAGCAGGCTCTACAAGAGTCTCCCTCGTCTCAGTGACATGAGCAGCACTGCCAATGTGACTCAGGCTCTCATCCTGAACACTAGGTGAAGGCGGCGGCGGTGGTGGCGGTGGTGCATGACCTATAGCAGGACCAGCCCTCATCTCCTCCAACATGACTCTCATCATCGTCATGTTCGCCATCCTGTTCGCCTCGAGGACATCCTCAGTGGTCTTCCGGTTCGCTTCACGAACCTCCTCTGCGGCTATCCGGTTCGCCTCGCGAACAACATCCATCATTGCCGCGTTGGCCAATCTAGTGGCCTCCTGATCGGCTAACCTAGCCGCTGCATCTCAGCCAATGCAGTCAGGATAGGATCAGATTGATCCTTAGAAGTCTCCTGTGTTCTCCCGGACCTTACCATGACTCTGCACAAGTTACACAAATTATGAGTTGATCAGGCCCACGCAGTGTGATTACATATGCATTATCATAACAAAATTCGACGGAGTAAACACACAAGACAGACACAACAAAACATTCTAGCTATTGCAATACATACAGGCTTTTCCCTCGAACCATTGCTCTGATATCATAAATGTAACACCCCGTATATATCCGGTAATGTTATCATACTATCGCATTAAGCAGCGCTTAATTTAAAATGCGGAATATCTTTTTCTTTTCAATTATGATGTCATTATCATTACCATCTTGCTTATTAATCAATTAATAAAACATCGCCTGTATGTAATTGCAATAAAACAGCTAACTGAATATACCTCATAACATATATAATAAGAGTGTGGCTCTAGTCACGGAACTACAACACCGTAGACCAGACCATCTAATAGTTTATACAACTCCAAATCAAAAGCACTAACATAAAGTGTCATGGACAATCCCCATGCTCACTCAAATAAGACAACATGCCCCACATCAGTCTCAAAAGTAACGTAAACATAAATAGCGGAAAACATAAACAGCATCCATATCCAGTCATGGCAGCAAACATCAATATCATCAACTAAGCTCTGGCCTCCTGCCGCCAGAGGCATCAGTCACATAACTACCAGAACCTGAAATAAGCATTCCCTAAACGTGGGGTGAGATCTCTAAACGAGAAATCTCAGTAAGACAAGGGGTCCTCAAGGATCTTCCACCCCAAGCTCACTTACATGTGCAATATAAGTTTAAAAGCAGTTTATCATCATCAGTTCTAAAATAGTGCAATGTAGCAGATAATCATGTCATGTGTATCAATTCTATTCTACTGGCCAGAGAAATGCAGGATTTACATACGCTAAATACCCACACTAGTGCAAGACGCTACTTGCATTCACCCCGGATCACCATATCGTATGACGCCACATACTCAAGATTACCATCAAGATGAAACAACACATGCATATTAAAAGCCATTACACGTAAAGCTTAACATCATTTCAAATATTCAAAGCATGTAACACAACATGCATACAGCCATACCCCCATGGGACATGGTGGAACCACAACATGGCTAAACCGAGGACACGAAAGCTTACCTTGCAAGCTAACTCCAAAAGCCAAGAGTCCAAAGCTCAAAGTCCAAACACAGCAGATTCACAATCTGTTATGGACCAATATTATATCAATAACAATGCAACACAAGCATATAAATTAAAGACAACGCCTTTCCTTACGTTTTACGTCTTAAGGCTCCATACCAAGCCATAAGTCCTTAATCACAACGATTCTGACTTAGTTCATTAATTACAAAAGTTCAACTTCATCAAACTAGGGTCCACAAACCCCCAATAGCCTACTGTACACACATCATAGCTACTGTTTCTCGAAATCCCAGAATATCCGGATATTCCTCGGGACCATATCCGGATATGCATTATCCGGATATCTCACTGGACATATCCGGATATGCAATATCTGGATATCCAGAATCCCATATCCGGATACTCAAAACCCATATTCGGATATCACATATCCGGATATTGTTCAGGCACATATCCGGATATTTCACGACAGAATGCAGAAACTGCATTTCGTGAAGATATCCTTCCAAGGTTGGCTTTTTACCGATTTTAAACACCTAAACATGCATTTCTAGGTGTGTTCAACATTACCCAACAACAAGTTATCATCTTTTAACCATTAGATGCATCAAGGTACAGTTTTTAAGCCTTAGAACTCAAGTTAAAGGTTGGTACAACATACCAAGGCTCAAAACTCAGAAGTAAAGGCTCTTGGAGCTCCACACTTTGCCTCTCCAAGATTGACTTGAAGGGTACACGAAAATGCTACCAAAGCTTGGCCCTTTCCACACAAAGGAAGCTCCTTGGAGCTTCACAAGCCAAGAGCAAGACTCTCACCACCTCAACTCAAGAGGACAGCCCCTCCAACACTCACAAACAGCAACCCCAACATAGAACAGGGTCAACAACACAACCCCAAAGCTACTCTCACCCCACACCAAGTGTTTAGGAGAAGGATTTGTGAAGGAAGTTGCCTCAAAGCTCAAGAAATGGAAGAGGAACACAATGGAACAGTACTCAGCAGTTGGCCAGCCCCAAGACTCACGTAGAGAATGTGTTATGGCCTAGGGTTTTGGGCTAACAAGCCTATATATAGCCACTTAACATTTAAACACACAGTATTAACTTTAATTGCTACACTTAACATTTTAATCCCAAACTTTGGATTCTGAAACTACATATTTTTCCAAGAATTTACATATTTTTCTTATAATTTTCTGAGCACCTTTCCGATACGCGCTTTTCCAAGCCAGTACCGGTTTCTAGCACCAGTTCTCATTATTTGGACTTGAAACTCGCTTTACAAGTCCTAAATATTATTCTAGTAATTATCATGCACTTACATTAATTTTTCGGGATACTTTTTCGGTACGCATTTATACCGACTAGCAGAACCGGTATCTGCACTTTTCTTCCGAAAAATGACTTTCAGCATTATTACTCACTCACTATAATTATTAAAGCCTCATAATAATTATTAGGGTCAATTATGGAATCATTTCCTATTTTCTCATAATTTATTAATTAAATTCCTTAATTAACAGTGCGGGTTCTTACACCCCCAAATCTTCAAGATTCAAGAACCAAGCCCTAACTCAAAGAGCGCAATGGTGATTTTAACACCAAATCACCACTATAATCAATACTCCTACACAAAATATACAAACAACACTCATCAATTTCATCATACCATAAGCTAGTCAAAAAAACCCCAAAACCCGTGAAACCCTAAATTTATAGCTTTTAAGAAACCTCAAAGAAACCCAAGGAAAGTTTATGGCTTCTTACCTCCAACCCTTAAACATAAGAGAATGAAGCCCCAAGTTTCAATGGAGGATCAAATCCCTCTTTCTTGTTCCTTCAAGTGGGGAACCAAATAAGGGAAGAGAATATGTGTTTCTTCATGGTAATGGTTGAGAAAGATGAAGATATGATAGGTGTTCCTTGCTCCCTCTCTTGGTCACTCAAGGAAGAAAGAAGTTGATGGAGTTTTCGTGTCTCCCTTGTTCTTTCTCTCTAAGTCAAAAATAAAGAGGATAAGAGATGAAATTTTATGGAGAACAAAAGGAAATAAATGTGAAATGAATAATTAAAAAGTATTTAAAAATATAATATTTAGAGTAATTTATAGGAGCACCTTGTGAATATGGTACAAGACACATTATTTCTGTTTGACCATTCCAATGAAGTCGTACAAACGTAGAGACGAGTATGAGAAATTTTTTATGTAGTATTCTTTAATATTTATTATATTTAATATTTTAGTATGAGATGAGTACCATTGGTGCAATATAATAAATATTAAATAAATTTTCATAAAACTACAATTATGGTTACCCTTCTCACCATGCCACCCACATCCTTTCTTTCCTTCTAGCCTATGTTTTCATTGGTAAAATCAAATAAAATAAAGCGCTCGACATGAACCCATACCTAGGGCCAACATCATATAACCCAATTGAGATATTATTGAATAAGCGGGCCATCTTCTTTTACTTACGCACGATCTTTTTCTCCTTTTTCAAAAGTCCAACTTTTATTCAATGTGATCGTATTCGTCATTTATTACATGCAACTATTTTTCACTTATTAGATGCATTAAAAGAAGGGATGTAGGTGGTATGGTGGGAAGCATGCAAAATAAAATGGCAAGAAAAAATAGGTAAGGACCCGCTAACAAAGTTGATGAGACTAGACACATCACTTACAAAAGTGGAACCTTGGAATGGCTGGCGTGATGATACATGGCATACATGACCCATTAGTGCTTAGAGTGGGTTCTGTATCGTGGCATCTTGGGGGGAAATTCTACAATATGACATTCAGGTAAATAATTGTTGAAAACGTAACAATACAGTTATTGTATTGATTGTCACTTGCCATTCTGCGGGACATGACCTTTCTGTCACACTTTCAAATAAAAATGACCTGAATGCCATGGATCCAAAATTCTACCTCACCAAAGTCACTATGTATTGTAGCGTCTATTCTTTGGCCACATGGTGTTTATTGGGGCCACAAAAGTTTCCCATTAGTGCGGCGACTTTTGTGGTCAAAATGTCAAGCTTTTTGTGCAGCTTTCCTGACACATGAAAGAGAGAGGACTGAAGTCGCTAGTCACATTAGCGACTACAATGCAACGTGGAAGACTAGAGTTGTGTTGACGTGGGCTTTGCAATGATCTTCACGAGAGATTTTGCTAGTCAATTGACTACAATTTTTCCCCACTTATTTTTTTGTTTTTGCAGGATCATGCTCTTTGCTTTCAACAATTTCTTACTGGATCAGACATTAAGTGTAGTGCGCCTTGAGTCACTTGCTGGCTTCCGCTGGCGTTGGAAACCTTATATTCTAGTTTATGTTTCTTCAATGAAAATCATACGTTTCTCTTTTTCTTTGGTGGTTTTTTTCCCTTTTTTTTTGTTACTATGTTTCTTTATTCTATTAATGTAACAGAGGGTGAATAATTCTTTTTTTCCTAATGACGTTGTGTATGTTTGGGGCTCTAAGATGTGGGGTCTAGGGTTTCAAGAGGATAGTCCAGTTTACATGGATTTAGAAGGGGATTAGAGATGAATATTTTTTTTGATAATTAAAGATTCATCTTTAGGATCTGCAATTTTTGCACAGATGAATAAATTTTTCTCTCAGCTGAGTGCAGAAAAGAAAGTTTCTTTTGTTTTACTGATTTTAAGTGTTATTATTATATAGTTCTAAATATCGGGTAGCGGTCGATCCCAAAAAAACTATAGCAGTATAGCGGGTAGCGGGAAAGTCACTACTGTGAAGTATATATAAATTACTTATAATAAATTATACCTTACATATAAATGCTATAAGATAAGAAATCACCTAAAATAGGAGGAAATGAGGAATGGAAAGTATAATACAACACGTTCAAAACAAGGAATCAAGGAACATAAAGAAAGCAACATACTAGCTCATTGAAAGTAACTAAATTAATAACATTCTAGGAACATAAAAGATCCAAGTAGAGTCAAATACAAATTTTCAATGGCTTTTTCAAAGTCAAAAAGGAAAAGAACTAATCACAATCATCATCAAACATTTCTTCAAAGTCTTCTTCTTTTCCACCCCCTCTTTCTTCACTAGTATTAAATTTGTAGATCTGTTCTTCCTCATCTTCTATTTCTTCATTATCACCTTCTTTAATCTGTTCAACCCTTATTCCCTTAGAGCTTAATAGCATAGAGGCAACTTCCTTCCTGAATCTAGTATACTGCCTAGTGCAAGTTATAGGCTCATTAGCCCCAGTTACATTAGCAATATCTCCCCAAGTCAAGACATCATCATAAAAAATGAACTCATTTTTTGCATCTTCTCCAACTTCTCCCACCAACCATTCATTACTTTCATCAATGTATTTTAGGATAATGGATCAATCAAATCACGACTCTCAAAACGTTCTTTAAGAGCTTGATTATACTTAATAAAGACTAAGTCTTGCAACCTTTGATGCTCAAGCCTGTTTATGTTCTTAGAATGAATCTAGTTTACAATTTTCAATAAAGAATATTAGTTTAACAATCATGATATGAAACTCTACAAAAAAAAAATCATTTAAAAATTACTTACATGCTCAGAAGTATTCCACTTACGCTCATATCCTGATGAGCTACAAGTTAAGCCTAACACTCTAACAACAAGTTTTCGAAAATTCGGAGCATGTGCTCTGTACAACTTCCATCATTGAGTTGTAATGCAAATTGCAACAACTTGTTAAAATTACAATTTGTTAAATAAAAGATTAAAGTGATCAAATAAGTGTGCTTTTACTTACCAAGAGCGATCTTATTCCTTTGTCTTATTGCTATATTCATACCAAAAAGGCCTTCTGCACTCCTATAATTTTCCAATATTCCATGTATCTTATCCACCTCTTCCTCATTTGCACTTAGCTTGTCAATGCATTTATATAGTCCAGCTATCAATTCAGCATCATCATCAATCTTTGGATTGGCATAAAAGTATTTAAGGTTTAGATAATGGCCTGCAGCATGTAATGGATGATGAAGTTCGTAGTCCCATCAATTATAGCAAAAACATCCCCATATTGAACTTCATTTCCGTTGGAAGATTTTTGAATTGCTTCCTTGGCCCTATCCATTATTTCATATATATACTCCATTGCGGGCCTTCTTTCATCATCAACAAGTCTAAGCACCAGCATAAGAGGCCCATAACCTTTAAAGAATGAATAACTTCATTCCAAAACAATGGCATAAGTACAATGTCAGACACCCTTCTTCCCTTAGGGTCTTTTGCTGTATTTGATTTCAGCCAATCATCTTATGTGAACATCTTTCTAAGATTATTTTTTTGTTTATGAAGCCTTTGCAATGTGAAGAATGTTGTAGCAAATCTTGTCATTCTATGCCTCATTAATTCAGCCTTGCTTGTATACTTTCTTATTGTGCTCAATGCCAATGTGTGATTATAAATGAACCCAACAAGCTTGATGCCTTTTTGTATTGCTTTTTTAACTTGCTCAAGTTTTCCAATATCTTCAAGCATCAAATCCAAACAATGTGCATCACATAAAGTCCAAAACAAGTGTTCTCTCTTGGCTTGTCACAATTTTCCAAAGAACAAATTAAACAACCTAAAATGAGTAACAATTAAATGAGGTTAAATTAAACAAATTATGTCTTACCAGCCAATACATAATTGCTTCCATTGGTGGTCACCACTTGAACAATATTTTTCTCCCTGATTTCTTCAATAAAATTATCTAAAAGCTCAAATAATTTTGCTTTGCTCATGACATAAGAAGAAGCATCAATGCTCTTCACAAACATAGACCCAAATGGAGAATTCACCAAGAAATTTATCAATGTCCTATTTTTTCTTTCAGTCCATCCATCTGACATAATAAAACATCCATAGTTGACTCTTTGTACCTCATGATCTTTTAATAAATCCTTGGCGTAATCCAATCCCTTTTTAAGCAGAGGAACTCTACACTCATAATAAATTGGGAGCTTTAGACTTGGACCATAAGTCCCAATAGCTTCAAGCCTTCAACCATGTACTTGAAGTTTGTTGAACTTACAACATTGAAAGGTGTTGCATTCGTATACAAAAATCTTTCAATGTATTGAATAGTTCTAGCCCTTGCTTCTTTATCACAAGTATCATTTATTCTTGTTTGCCTCTTTTCTTTGCCCACTTTAATGCTTGTTTCTGGTTTCTTAGAAAACATTAAATCCAAGGGGCCTTTAACTCTCTTGGCAGCAACAATATTACTATTAGAGGCTTCACTTGAAGCTGTCTCGCTCCTTTTCCCATTTTTAATGTGTTGAATTTTCTTGCACCTCTTCTAACATATCATCATCTTCATGTATATTAGCACTATATGCATCCTTTTCAGCAAGCTTTTGCATATAAGCATGTTTCATAATCTTCTTAATTTCGGGCGAGATTTTTCTACAAGGATCCACATCCCCCTTCAACCCAATCTGGTGTCTTTTGACTCTTGTGATGCCGCTCGTTGTAACTTTCCCAGAAATAATCACATGTCACATATCTCTTGTTATCATCTTTTAAATTATTCCATTGGCATGTAATATCAAGATTTTCACCGGTGGGTTTTATCAATCCGCAACAAGCCACAGAAGCTAGGTTGTTTTGTTCTTTGGATATTTTGCGATGCCATGACCAAAAAACAACATGGGATGCTATACTTATGAATATCAAAATAAAGGGGCTGCTTAAGATATACAAAACCAAAATTCAGAGGGCCTTCTACTCAACAAATTTGGCAGGCAAGTCGCAAAAGGCAAAACAGAACAATCGCAAAACAGAACAGACTGTGCGTCATGCGTACAAGTTAGTCGTGCGTCGTGTGTTCAAGTCACACCTCCAGGTCACAGGTCACAAGTCACAAATCAAAACAGACATGTGCCTAAAAAATAGAACCCAATCGCAAACTAGAAAACATGACTGAAAAGTGAAAACCATAATAAGCAAGCAAACACAAGGGTTGTTTTCGACTTCAATCTTCGGGAAAAGCTTGGGAAACAGCTGAAAAGGCTTGTGCGTCGTGCGTTTTAGCAAGGGGATATTTAGATTTGAGAGAAGAAGTGCAGAACAGCTGAAAACAGATAAGGAAAAAGGTCTATCGTTCGTGAAAATGAAAGGGGAAAAAAGAAGACGTCTCCTCCTTTTCTTCTGTGGAAAAAAATATCACAAGTAAATATCTATTTTACCCCACACTTATCTTGGCCTTTTCTCAGTATACCCATAAATGATACTCAAATTTACAAAACGCTGCCACCTATGCTTTCACGTTTCATTTTCTCTCTAAATGTCTGTAACTCCTCTTCATTTCCCTGTAGCGACGTGATGGTGCCACAAGAGCTGTTGTTCATCACTCCTGCAATGCAGACAATGCAGAAATAGCAGCTTGGTGTTACAACGCACAACTAAAGCATGATAGCAAAGCGGCACTATTTTTTAATCATAGTTTATTATTCCATGGACATGGCTATTTTTATCTCAACCCCACAGTACGAGATTTTATCTCAATCATCTCACCATGGGGGTGACTTTTATTAACTTTTTCATAGGGTTGGTATTAACCAACGCGCCAAGAAAAAGTCTGTTTAATTGTGTTTGTATTGAGAAAGAGGTTAATGTGAGTCTTCGATCATGAGACTACTACAGTGACTGGTCTACCATGTTGCACTATAGTCACTACAATGACTAGCGACTTCAATTCTCTCTCTTCCACGTATCAAAAAAGCTGCATTGCTTGTCATTTTGACCACAAAAATCACTGCACTATTGGGCGACTTTTGTGGCCCCAATAAACACACCACGTGGCCAAACAATAACGTTACAATACACAACGACTTTGGTGACATGGCACTTTGAAAAAATATTTTGGATAAGTTACATTCAGGTTATTTTTATTGGAAAGTGTGACAAAAAGGTCAATATCCCTCATTCTGCTGAGCCATAGCATGTAATGTTTGTCGCCTATAGGCTATAACAGGGGTGAACCGAGCCTAGCATAGCTGACTCCGATGTCCATTTTATTAATTTGATGGTGGTTGAGCTCAATATTGTTAGGGTTTTATTAATTTCATATTAAAAAAGATAAATTATCTCATGTCATAAAGACAAACTTGTGAACTCCATCACCTGAAAAAATAAAATAAAAAAGGTGGCACAGTTATCGAAGTGTGAATACGAGAAAAAACTTATCTCATGTAACATGAGACTAGTTTTTCCCATATTGTTATTAAAGTACTTTTAGTATCTTCACCGTTTCCAAGACAAAAGTTCAAATAGATCTCAGCAATGATGCACGGACACGAACACGGGACACGGGACACGACACGACACTCCGACACGTTAATTTTAAAAAATGCTAAATTTCGACACGCTGGGACACGTTTTGATATTAACTAATATTTTTAATATATATAATATAGTTTATATTTAATACATATAACAACTCATAATAAGTCACGTAACTAATTAAATATTTAAAAGGAGCAAAATAAATTGAATTTATGTGTTTGGAATATCCTACAAATACATTAACTAAAAAGCGAAACTAAAACTAAAACGGAACTAAAAGCGGAACATTGGGAGACGGAACATTTAATACATATATGCACACACAAAAAAGCGAAACTGAAACAGAGTTAGAAAAAGGTCCAATCAGTATAAAAAAAAAAAAGGTCCAATCTAATTTGAATAGCTTGCCCAAGATTCTCCTTTTCCACTTGAGTGCACTTCACAAGTCATTTCAGAAGAACATTGGGATTCCTTCAGCACAAGTAACACGAGTGGTGAATGTATCAAGTTGGGCGATGGCGGTTTTCTTTTAAGAAGGTGGAAACGGTGGAATGATTTCGCAGATGCCGTAGTTTGAAGCTTCCTTCTCGATCTTGAAAATGTAACCAATTGGATCTTGGAACTCCGCCACGCTCGGCCTGTACTCCAGCACCAGAGGCATCGATTTCAGCCATGGAAAAACATGTAAGTGACGAAGAAGAGTAGCAGCAGCGTCGTGACGAAGACCGAAGACAAAAGGGTTCTAAACTTTTTATTTTTTATTAAATATTTTTATTTTTATTTTTAAATTGTAATTTTTTTTATTTTTACAAAAAAAATATCAAAACGTGTCGAAAACGTGTCCAAATATCTTGACCGCATGTCGGATTCGGTTAAAATCGCGTGTCCCCCTAGTCAACCCCTAGTCAACGTGTCCCAAAAAGTTGATCACGTGTCGGACGCGTGTCCGAACGTGTCCGTGTCCGACACGTGTCGGACACGCATTTTTTCTCAAAAAAACATGTGTCCGTGTTTCACAGGATCTCAGTAATGCTCAGCCTCCTCTAGCGCTAGCCGCTAGCGCATGAAACTTGGATGCTTCGAGTTCGATCTAGCAAGCGTGCTAGCTTTTACCGTTGTAACAAAAACAAATAATACTTGACGAGCACATTAATCACGTGAGTAAAATACGAGCCCCGCTTATAAACCCACAAAACAAATACCATTGTCCATCATCTACGCCATTGATAGGTAAAATAGCCGAATCAGTGACCCAGCAAGAATACTCGCATCACATTTTGAAGAATAATTTCCAGTCTACAACAGTCAACTACTCTGCTCATCTCTTCTAGTCAAAAAAGGTTGGCATGTGCATAATCAATGACCCCAAACTAGGAAACGATTAGATGTTTATTAGGCATTCTTTTCATAGAGGACAAATGTTCTAGTTTACGGAGGTTAAAGGGATTCCAGAAATTGGGACAGAAACAGCTTGGAAGTGATCATATATTAGACTTATATTTCAAACAAGTCTTAATTCACATATCACATTAAAATATAGCCTACAGCGGACGTAAACCCTGGTGCAAATCAGATGAGAAAAACAGAATCAATTCAAGTATGCCCGAGAAGAGTTATTCATTCGGAAATAAGATAGTACCTAAACCCTTAAAGTTCAACTAAGGAATATTCCAAACCAAATCTTTAGGTTACTCCACTCCCACCGATACTAGGAATGCTTATTTTTAGAACTTGTAGAGAGTTAGTTAGAGAAGGAAGAAAGAGAGATAAAAAAGACTGATTAATATTTTGTTATTTATATTGGCGTGGTACAAACACACAAAGCACCCATCCTTATTTTAACTCGTATTAGAATCTTAATCCAATAGCAAAACAAATCAAATCAAGCATATAACGAATTATGTAAACCACTCCTAATAGATCATCTCAAATCCTCTGATATTATGAGATGTTTCTTAGATATTATAAGATACAAATATAATATTTTAACAAACTTTAAAGTTTGTTAAAATTAAGTATACTAAAACAAGATCAAACTCCGATGCACAAGGCTCCTCAACTTTGCAAGGATAGGAATAAAGAACGATTAGATACAATCTTATATTTGCAATTTTGCAAAGAACTTATTTCTCAAACTCAAATACGTAACCTTCCGGTCACAAAGGTGTAATCTTACCAATTCTCCACGGATCGCCCTTTTAATATACAACCTTGAGACATGGCCTACCCACAGGACAAAGATAGAGGACAAAGTACCAAATTAGATCGAGGACAAAGACAAGGACCAAATTGCATTTGAATAAAAACAAGATTACATTGGAAAACAATAATATAAAAAATGGAAAAGAGCAAAGATGAAGATTTAACAAGAACTTAAACGAAACTGGAAGAACAAACAACACCGACAAGAAAAAGGTCAAGAGAAAACTGGTTTAGACTCAAATATAGCAAATGACCGGGTTGAACAGGAGATGATGACCCAAAACACAGCCACACAGCCTTTGGAGGGGCACGAACCAAGATTGTACAGGCTAGGTGCCATCAGATTTTCCATATTGGGGTGAGTGAAGGAGGCGGCGGGCGCAAAGATGACTTCAAGCATATGAAAGAGCTGGTCACATTCACAACATAATAGTGACGGAAGACGTAACAAACGGAGGAAAGAGAGATAAGATAAACTATAAATAATATCTTATTATGTATAGTGAGACGACCCTTAAGCTGGTCAATCTCACACAAAAGGTGGTGAGATTGATGAGGATGTAAATTATAGAATCAGAGCAAGATGGATGAAATGACGGAGTGCATTTAAATTTGTGTGTGACTGCAAAATTCCCCTTAAGCTAAAAGGGAAATTTTATAGAACATCAATAAGGTCTACAATGTTATATGGAGCTGAATATTGGCCAGCACGTAGGCAACACGAGCATAAAATGAGAGTAACAAAAATGAGGATATTAAGGTAGATGTATGGTTATACGAGGATGGATAAAATAAGAAATGAAGATATTCAACGAAAGGTAGAAGTAATACCGGTAACTGAAAAAATGAGGGAACATAGATTGAGATAATTTGGACACGTAATGAGATGGCCTCTGGATGCTCCTGTAAGAACAAAAGTTTGTTACCAAGATCTCGACACAAAGAGAGGTAGAGATAGACAAAAACTTACCTAAAGAAAGGTAGTTAAACAAGACTTAATGGAATTGGATATAGATTGGCGGACAATGTATTTTAGAACGGAATGAAAAAAAGCTATAAGCAGAGTAAAAGGTTAAATCCGTTGTTATTCCTATGTTCTAGATGGTTCCTTTTTAGTCTTTTTCCTCTTCAATCCCCCCTCTTTCTTTTCCCCTTCTTGTCTTTTATTTTATTTTCCCCTTCCCCATTTTTTTTTTTAATTTTTATTTATTTATTTATTTTATTATTTTATTTTATTTTATTTTTTAATCTTCTCTTATTTATCATTGGGTTCATCTACCACCGACCCCAATTAGTTTGGGTTAAAGGTGCTATTGATGTTGATGTATTTAATCTAATACAAATCTATGACGCAAGACACTCTTATTTCTTTAAGTGTTGTGTCGGGTGTCTGCGTTTGTGCTTTAACAGATGCAAAGTACAAAGCACTAACTCCTGTTTATATTCATACCAGACTCCTAATCCTAATCAGGAATAAGTTCAAGAAATATAATGAAATATGAAAACCATTCATAAAAGATCAAATAAGATAACTCTAAAATTCCCTATATGATACAATCAAAATATTGTGAGATATTTTTTGAGATACTGTTAACACTACTTTTGAAATCGAAAGAACTACATCATCTCTTTATCTTCTTAATCACAAGATGATAATAAATATGAGAATTCAACAACCTTTCACATGAGAATAGGCATTATAGCGAAATTCTTTCAACTGGGCTTACAATTACTTACTGTCAAGGAAACAAGGAAAGCAAATATAACCATGTTCAACCAATGCCATTCAGCCTCGATCACATTGTGATAGGCTTTGAATAAAGAGGGAAAAAAAAGAAAGAGAATCCAAACAGAGCAAATGTTAAGATTCATCACAAGAGAAGATAGACTTTTTTTTTTTTTTTGATAACAAGAGAAGATAGACTTTAGATCACACACACCCCCACCAAATTGTAAGTTATTAAACCAGGGCCACCAAACGAATTTGCAGAGATTGCATAACACTCACTTAAAACATGAGAACAGGCCTTATAGCGAAATTCTTCCAACTAGGCTTACAATTACCTATTGTCAGGAGACAACGAAAGGAAACATAACCATGTTCAACCAATGCCATTCAGCGTTGTCACATTGCAATAGGTTTTGAATAAAGGAAAACAAATGAATCCAAACATAGCAATTATTAAGATTCTGATAGGGATCAACAACACATAAAGAACCAACTCAGTATATTAATAGAATCAACATTACAATGCTCAGCAGCGATGACAATTACAAAGAACACGTATTCCTACGCAATTACAGTAACGCAAATGAAGAGACAATTACAATAAAGGAAACTAGAAATTAACAGTGATAGTTCTAGAGCATTCGAGAGGCTCTAGTCTCTCCCAAATCACCCCAAGAGGTGCCCAAATGTCCCAAGTCCAAAAGATACTTCCATCCTCCTACTATTCCCTATTTATACTAATTCTTTCCCTTCATTCCAATGCTGCTTCTCACGTGTGACACTAACAGAATTGCCTTCCACTCATATTTGCTTCTAACTGCCTTGCTGACTTAGCTTCTTCTAGAATATACCTTTAGAGGTAGTTTAGGGGTGGTATCCTATCAGATTCATCAAAGAGTATTACAGAAGAAGATAAACTTTAGATCAGTAATAGTAATCATGGTTGTTAAAACGTCGTTCAACTCGGTTGGAACGGGCGTTTTTACATTTTTTTGGCCAAAATCGTTTCAGAATGATGATAGAAACGGATTTTGGATAGACTTGGTTGAAACGTCGAGTTAACTCGGTAAACTCGGTTGACTCGACGTGTTTACCCAGTTAACTCGGAATTGAAAAAAAAAAGAGAAAAAAGAAAGAAAGAAATGAACTCTGACGTCGACACAAACAGCCTCATCTTCTTCGCTCTCCGAAGCTGAAGCAGAGGATGTCGACGGAGGGCCCTGAATCTGATTGCTCCGCATCCTCCTATGTGTGATGCTTCCATCTTTTGCAATCTGTCTTCGTGCTTCGTTCGCTGGTAATCAGGGTAAGTTGAGCGAAGATGGTTGACGAGTTCATCAATGGTAGAATACTTGAACTTGCAAGACTCCAATCGATGACAAAGGGTTTCTTGCAATGACCTTCCCCGTTTCTTCTTCCCACCCCTTCTTCCCTCTCTGATTTCTCACCTCTGTTATTCAACTCATAAACCCTAACAAAACTGTTGCGTTTCATATTCTTATCGACTTGGGCTCATTAGTTATTGGATTGGGTTGGCCTAGTTTGCTACTTATGTTTTTTTTTTCCATTAATACATCACAGTGTATTAATTGAAAATATTTAGAATATATTCACACACTATAATGGCTATAAAATTATAGGAAAAAAATTCAAAAACTCTATCATTTATCTTTTATATTTTTTTATTACTTATCTTATATGTGAATTTTTTTTATCCAAATTCATTTTAATAATGTTAAATATTGGGTTATTTCATCTAATTAATATTTGGATTTTAATTTGTATCATGATGACTGAGTTTAAACTTCATTTTTATTTACTTTAGTGTTTGAACTTAAATTTATAATAACTTATGTATTGGTGTAATATATGTTGGATATATTTATTTATATATATATATATATATATTTATATATTTTTTTTAGTACGTAGTAAACTCTTACGTTTCGTTTACGTTTTTCGATTTTACGTTTTTGCTCACCCCCACCGTTTCTACGTAAACTCTACGTTTTAACAACATTGATAGTAATACAGTGCAACTGAGATGGATCGGAGGTGGTCTCTGATTCTGAGGCTCAAGTGTGAGCCCTGTCCAATCTCTTAGATTCTTCTCCCTACATTCCTAGTCTCTTTTATTCGATCTTGCTCCTCATTCTATGTGAAAGTTGTGGATTTCGAGGAAAATGAAGACCGGTTCTCATGGGGTGAATCATTAATAGAGGTTTCTGGCAAATTACTGGTGGAACAGTGATTGGAAATAAACAGAAAGAAGTTTACCATGGAGTGGGGAGAGAGGCAATGGTTGAGCAAAAAGAGAATAAAAAAAATGTTGGCTTTGGTTTCTCCTCGCATTCTCTGGTTGCTCCAATCCTTTTTCTTTGTCATAGTGTTATTGCACTCCTAGTCTCATTCTAGGTTATCAATAGCGGCATGTAGTGCTGCTAAACCGCTACAGTAGTGTGTAGCGGCGGCCGGCCGCTACAACCACGACACGACGCTGAGCAGAAGGTCGCGGCATGTATAGGTGTGCAACGCGACGCTACCCGCTATTTGACATTGATTGTGAAATTATGTGTTTGATTTGGAATTCAATGTTCATTTGTGTTTAATTTTGGATCCTTCCTTCATGTTCCTTGTATTTGATATTGATTGTGGAATTATGTGTTTGATTTTGTAAGACTTCTTATGTTTGAGGATTTATATTTGTGTAGTATTAGACTGTTAGTATAATATATGTGGAATTAATACTTCACCATAGCAGCAATATCGCTACCCACTACACTGCTATAACATTTTCGGGGTCGGCCGCCACCTGCTACTGACAAGTATGGTCTCATTAGACTAAGGGATTAATTTTGTGTGGAACAGGGTTGTGGTGGCATAGATGCTGCTTGGGTCCAGTAATTTATTTCAGAAATCCCTCTCCCCCATGTGAAACTTAGGATAGCCGACATTAAATTTTCCATTGTATTAACAAAATTGCACAATCATACAATGTAGACGACATGACATTTCTACATCTAAATATGCAAAATCAGAATTGCAGTGCTAATTGTTGAAAAAATTGTAATAAGTAATAACAGACAATTAATGTTTCTAACAAATTTAGAGATCTAGCCCTAATGGTTGGACAAATTCCAACTTAACTTAACAAATTTGCCGCAACAGAAGTTCCAAGCTGAAAGATAACTAAAATAAGAGCAATCATGACAAAAAAAAATATTTGCAAGGTATTGGTGTCAATACTTAGAAGTAATATATGATTCACAGCATTACAAAGGTTCTAGGATATTATAACACTAATTAAAGACCTGGTCATAAATCCAGAGCACAGAAAATATAGCACAATGATTAATGAATACTGACTATACCCATAAAATGTAACATGAAATTTTCTAGTTGTTGTTGAGATGAAACCTGAACATCGCATAGCAGTAGCACCACCATACCAACTTCATCAACCATATCTATCTTGGCAAAACCTTATTTTGTATTTCCAGTGAAATTACAATTCAAACTCATCTTCAATCTTCAAAGCCTCCACGGCAGCCTCTTCCTCTTCATCATCAATGACGAAATACGGATTGTGAGCCTCCGGCTTGAACTTATAACCGGTAAACACATAGAAAGCAAGCGTAGCTAACTCCGCAGCAACCACACTTGTCCAAGAATACCGATAAGAGGTGATAGTCTCCAATGCATAAACCACAACCCTCGTGAAGTAAATGTAACAGATAACAACAACATAGTAATGCCTGAAGAGGGTCAACTTCATCAAATTAACAGCAGCCTTGCCGTCAGTCCTCGCGGCCTCGCGGAGGTTCTTGATGGACCAAACAATAGGGAAGAGCACAGCACAGCAACAAACAACATCAACAAGAAGAAACACTTGTTTCCACGTAACCCAGTCATGTCCATAGGGTCCACTCTCATCAATAACGACCTGAGCAATGTTTGCAATAACTTGAAGAGGAATCACAATCATGAGAACCTTCTTTTCCTTATCCTGAAGGAAAGGCTTAAGGAAGGACCAACCAGTGCCAATTAAAACAATCAAGGTGAACAGCGAAATCCCCTTGAGGAAGCTGAAAATGTAAAACAGAACATCCCAACCATGTGCACTCCCCGTGCGCTTTATGAACGATTTGTCCTCAGCCTCACATAACAGATTCAAAGCCTTCAAGAAAATAACCGCCAGCATGAAGTAATGGATGCGAAAAGCGGTTAACCGTTTTTTGTAAAGAAACGCGATCCAAACAGCGGCGAGCGCGAAATACACCAACGAGAAGAGGAAATAAACCCTAGGGAGGACGGTGCTGCCGGCGGAGAGGTAATCGCGGACGCCGCTCTTTCCGTCGAGGTTGTACATCGCCGATTGAACGTCCATGGTGACTTTCAGCTGCTGCGGGTGACAGTTAGCGAAAACGAGGTTGTACTGATCGGCGTCGGTTTCGCTGTAAAGCGTGGAGAACGAGTCCTTGCCTTCGAGGGAACTGAAGGTGTAAACGGACTTGACGAGATCTGATTGAAGCGCGCAACGAATCTCGCCATCTTCGAGTTGCTGGAGAACGTGAAGCCATGAATCGAGTGTGCAGAGGAAGAAACCAACCTTGGAGAGGTCGAGGTTCGAGTTCGAGAGAGAGATTTTGGAGACGTTGAGTTCGAGGCGACCGCTGTGTGTGAAACCGAATTGATCGAAGGGAACGATTGGACGGTCGTCGTTTCGGATCTCGGAGAAACGGATCTCGGAGAGAGAAGTGAGGAACAGAGAGTGTAAGAGGAAGAGGATGAGGAAGAAGGAGGAACGTGAACACGACCCCATCATCTTCATCGTCACGGTCACCGTCGAATCGGGTTCCGAAACTGAGATCAGATCTAAAGATTTGGTTGCTTAACAAGAAAGAGAAGAGCTTGGCAATGTAAATCCACGACACACCAAACCAGTCAACAAGAAATTGTCAGCACGCAAGTAAAAGATGTGGCAGTGGCGCTATTTCTAGCACTTACTAAATCATTTCCTTTCTGGTAAAAATTAACTATTAAATACTATGGGGTTTGGTAATTCTGTTTTTTATTAGGAAAATGTTTTATTTATTATTTATTTTTTGGATTTGGTGTTTTTCATTTTAAATAACACAAGTTATGTCATTTTAAAAGAGAGATAAACACAGAAAAACAGAAATCATGGGAGAGAGAAAGTGAGTGGTTTTTTTAATTTAAAATTCAAATGTTCTATGTCTGTATCTCTCTTAAAATGACATAATTTTCTGTCATTTAAAATGATAAACACTTTTTTCTTATTTTTTACTATTAAATTTTTTTTTTGATAAATAAATTTATTAAATTTTAATAGTTGATTTTGACTAATTTAATGATTATCATTTATTATAGAATAATATTATTTTTTTATTATTTTATTATTATTTTTTACTATCAAAATAATTATAATTTATTAAAAATTAATAATTAATTAATAAATATGATTTAATAAATTATAATTGTTAGATTGATGAAAATTAATAATTAATATTTAATAATAAGTGATAATAAAAAATAAATAAATAAATATAACTGTCTTTTTTTTGTTTTATAAATAAAATTTATCCGCTATACTTGTATAAAAATAATGAGTTTCATTAATTATTTTTAAATTCTTGGACTCACTTACCAAATACTATAATTACATGAAAAGTGAAGAATGAACTTAGCTTTCAAAGGAATGTGTGAATTTTATATGATATTAAAATTTTAATATGGTCCACGTATTTAATGTTTATAAAGAGAAGTAAATATAAAATTTAATGAAATTCACATTTTTAATTCTTAATGTTACAGATGAGATCTGCAACAATTATCCTCAATCCTCATCTTCTTTGGTGGAATTTGCAAACATTCTCTCTTCTTTATTCTTTCACGATCATTAGTAACTTGTTTCATTTTTAATTTTTTTTTAAAAACTTTTGTAATGTCTAGAAATTTCTGTTGAATATTCCAACTGTACATATCTGTCGCATAGTTCTTTTATATTTGAACTTTGATTCCCGTACCTAATTTTTATTTAACCTTTATAAGAAAACTAGTTATATAATTATAAATATTATTAAATTTTTAAATTACTTTCAACATACACATTCACTCAACAGAAATTCATGATTGATCATGAAATCTGTCAAAATGAATTGAATAATCGGATTAACCTATTTAACCAGCAAGTTAAACAGAACGGCTTGTTTAATACACAGAATGAATTTATTGCTATTTGTTTATAATTATGTTTGATTATTCTAATTATAAATCTATGTAATTGAGATTGGGTGTTAAAGTTCCTAAATTTTACTTGCCTCCATGAAAAGAAAACATTTTCTATTTAAGTATAAAAAAAAGGTTTTGCTAGTTGCCCATTTTTGCTTTGAAGTTATTTCAGATGAGTTTGAAAACAAGTGGAGAAAAAAAAAATGTTTCATTTGCTACACATCTAGGCACAAGAACTGATGCGAGACAACTTGGGTTAAATTTTATACAAATTGTTAAGATACGATCCATTTTGATTTAACCCAGTTATACCTACGCAGGAGCCATCGCTGGCAGCTTCAAATAGTGGCCCTTTAGACAACTAATCAATTTTAGATGCAAACTAATTAGAGAAAACAATAACTTTTTCCCAAAGTACAATGCTACCTCACAACCAACAATTTCCCTCCAAACAAATGCCTAACATTTGGAACCTTCTAGGAATCGACTATCTAACTTGAATCTTTCTTTTTTTTTTTTTTTCTATGGTAGGATTTTGACTTACAACCTACAATACCCTCTTAGAATCTACTAGTAATTTATGTCATTGTAGAAATTGAACTCAGGTTGGTGGCATCAAAAGTTATAACTATTAATTAAAATGCAAATATTTTTTGTTGAAGCTCATCAACTTGCGCAAGAGTTCAATCTAACTTCGGTCCAACAAAGGCAAAATACTAGCCTGCAATCAACAATCCCCTCCCTGCACTTGCCTGGTTCTGTGCCTTATCAATGAATCAAATTCAGTCTAGCTCCGACTTACCTGGCGTTGCTAAGGCTATATGTTTAGCTACAACCAAGAATCTTTCTTCTAACATTCATGATCTTGGTTCTAATAATACTTGTTGGACTAAGTACTTATCATTAATTCAAAAATTATATTTATCAGTTAGGACACAAATCTTTTTATATAAGCCCACATGGTTATCCGAATTGAGCCAATATGGCCTTGTTAAGGCAGGATAAAGGCACAAATCTTTCTAGCTCACATGGTTATCCGGATTGGGCCAACCTAGTCTTGTTAAGACAGGATATTAATGTGTTAACAATCCCCATCCAACATCGAGTCGAAATCAATGTTTCTCTTTAAATCAAACTCATAACCTCAATTCTAAAACCACTTACTGAATTAAATAAATATTATTAGGAAAATCATTTTCTCATGTAACAGGAGATAATTTTCTCATGTTATGAGACATCGAAAATCGTGCTGTCCTTTTTGTTTTTTCTTCTTTTTTAACAAGTGATGAGCTCCACCACTTATTGTATCTATGACATTAGAGACACGAGAAAAGAGAAGCCCATATTATTAACCCAAAAGCTATAACTTAATCAGGTCCAGCCAAATCTTTTTGGCTCTCATACCAGATATGAGAATAGTATGGGAAGCCCAAAACCTTTTGCAAATAATATATCCACCAATGGACCAAATAATAAATAAGCAGACACCACATCTTAACTTAAAATTATAGATTTATGGATTTTTTGTACTTATATCATACTCACTTGATTAATTTCTAATTGATGTGAAACTTATCTATCACTAACACTTTAATATTCAGAACGCTCTTGTTCTTACATGCCCTCCTATCCTACAAAAATCTTTCAGTTTCTCTCTAAAAGTTTGAGCCTTTTCAAAAACCATCAGTTCAATCTGATTCTACCCTCATAACCTACCCCCTAACGTTGCCAAGGCTAGATTTGGCATACAATCCAACACTGCCTTCACCATACCTAATAACCACACAAATCTGCGTGGAGCGTTAACAACCATCATAGCATTTGTCTTGGCCTGAAACTATGTTGTGATGGTAGTTAGTAGACAGCATTAGCTTCTGGTAAACTTGTTTTCTTTTTATTTGCAGGAAACTCATATATTGATGGAGACACATCCTACTATCCCAGACACGCGTTGACAAAGAAGAAAAGACACAGATACTTTTTACCATTTATGATAATATTCTCTTAAATAAACCTTAGTTTCAGTAGAAAGGGAAATATTGGGATAGAGATATGTTAAATTAGAGTGCAATGCACCAAAGTGATATGTAACTAATATTTAACATTATAACTACAAATTTACAATGCAGTATTCTTAAGACAGTGCCCAATCATTTGTGAGTGCAATAACCGTATTAAAGGGAAAAAAAAAGTATAAGGCTGGTATTACTTCATGCGTGATAAATGAAGTTTTCTGAAGCTAGATGATAACAGGACAACCTCGGGTCGAAATGAGAAGCTTAGTAGACACAAATTTTGTCATTTAATTCCAAAAGGAGTATGTGTTCATGCTTGTAGTTTAGGACATACACTGGAGCTTGGATTTGCCACAGAGCCTGCAAGTTATTACCTCGTTAGAATATGAAAATCTTTTGGTCGATTGAACACTGAGAGGATCATACTTACATATTTCAGCATAGCAAGGTTGTTTGGAAACTGGGTCCTCTTCAAATGGAGGTGGGGTTTGGCCATACACCATATCACAACTCATGTCTTCAAAATCTGAGATTAAATTCAGATACATATGTATCAACATCAATATCAACAACACCTTTATTTCAAACTAGTTGGAGTCACTGGCCAAATAAAAAGCAAGAAAAAATAGAGAGAAAGAAGAAAAAAACTTTGGAAGTAAAAACTTTGGGCAAGTCATATGTCTTCATTGTAAAGAATGTGGACCTTGAGAGTTTTTGGCCAGTAATCAAAGGTAAGAAGACATACTAGGAATCATTGTTAATGGAAGTCCAAATTCATTTGTGAAAAAATCTTGGGTAGGAAACTTGCACATATTGACACACATTCCCACACAGCCACTGTTCTCCAGGTACCTTTGCAAGAATAAATATCAAGGAAACAAAAAAAAAGGGAGATAATTGTTACAATGGGATCTTATTAATGCAAATTTTAGAAATTCTCAAATTAAATAGCTACTAATTGTCAATTTTCTGGCCTTCCAGCCTCAATTGATTGCTATCATTCAGACAAAGATGGCTCTAATCTCTATATACTCAGAGACATGAAATCTACCTGCATTTCTTTATATGGACGCCACTTTTTTGCTTCACCCCATTTACCTCTACTTCCACAACCTAGTGCATCTCAACAATCTAAATATTAATGACAGCACTAAGTAATATAGCAGAAAATACCAAGTAACACAGGATGAATTACAAATAACCCCTTGATGTTTCAGTCATTTTCAGTTTTCATATGTGAAGTTTATTTCGTAGCTCTTAACCCCATCAAATTTGGGTTAGAATGAAAATAGATTAAATTCTATTAGTTTTGATGTCTCATTAGTCACAAGAAGAAGGTTGAGTAACTTGCAAACTGACTTGACTCAATTCTTTCCCATGCCTATAAAACTTGCACAACTTAGCATTTTTCATTCTAATTCAAACTTCAGGGGAATATGTATTACAGAATAAAGTTTATATATGAAGGTTGAAAATGACTGAAACATCTAAGGGATTTTTAATAAATTATCAAACATATATTAATGCAGCTCTGCAAATCTACAAACTTGCACAAACTGGAAGCATAAGGACAATATTAAATAGCATGGAGAACTTTTGTATGCAAGATGGCAGAATCATTCAATAATCCAAAAATTGAGATGCTGCTTGGTTATGTATTATGGCAAATTGAAAAGGTTCCAAAAAAATGTTCCTAGATGTCTTTGTAGAATCAGGGTGTAAACTATTTTTGTAATGCAAAGCCCTTATGAGGTTGAAAAAAAAATTGTTAAATTGAGTCATGGCAATATAAATTACAATGATGAATAGAATTTAGTAAAAAAATTACCTCAGAAGGCCCAACTAACCAGTGGAAGAAAGGCACCGTCAATGCAGCATTAAACTCTGCAGCCCATTTTGTTGGTGGAAATAATTTCCTGAACTGCGGTAACATAGCTAAAGCAACTTAATACACACAGTAAACGATTCAAATTGTTTTAACCAAAAAATAAATAAATAAATTGAAGACAGATACAGGCCTAAGAGCAGGCACCTATATATTCTAGATGTTTAAAAGCCAGTCAAGGAAAAGAAACTCCTCAACTCAAACCCTTCTCACCATTTACCACCGTAACTAAAATTCAGTCCTCGTTAAACCCCGACTAGCGAAGATAGGATGAAGGCAATTATTTTACGCAGTCTTACCCTTACATAATTACAAAGAGACTATTTTCTGGATTCAAGCGTATAACCTTTCGGTCATAAAGAAATAATTTACACAAAAATCATATACACAAATGACTAGGATCAAACATAATGTTCAAATATCTTGAAGATATCATATAATTTAGAATATTTTAAAGAACTCTCATTATTTTGCTTCATTATTTTAGGAATCCCCAACTTATATGCTATGGTTTTTTAGATCACTTCCTAACACATCAGTGTATAATATTATTCAATCTTTTTTCCCCCTCCATCTATGCCTACTTTTCTATAATTTCAACACAAGAGAAGTAAAATTAGAAATTGAAATTATAGATGCATTTGTAAAAATGAAAAGAAATAAAACACTAAAAATTATCCACCTGAGCAGGCGCACCTGGAGGAAGCATAGATAGGAGAACCTCTCGAACCACTTGTTGCTGCTGAATACGAGACCTACGCTGCATTACCCTCTTTGACACATCCACGAAACTCTCATAATCATAACCCCAATCCCACCAACCCTTCTTCTCTTTATCTTTCCCTATTGGATCTGCAAATCTTTCCATTTTACGTGCAAAAAGTGTCATGAAAGCCTTCTCAAAAATGCCATCATTGTAACGCGTCTTTTGTCCCAAAGGAGCTGGTACACCTGATGGCTCAGCTATTCCACATCGAATACTAATGATACCACATGCTCTTTGTCCAAGCAATGATACGGGTCGGTGAGGACTTACCT
The DNA here is from genome assembly GCF_033153095.1 of Gastrolobium bilobum. Classification (NCBI taxonomy): domain Eukaryota; kingdom Viridiplantae; phylum Streptophyta; class Magnoliopsida; order Fabales; family Fabaceae; genus Gastrolobium; species Gastrolobium bilobum. The sequence continues at coordinate 74,430 of NW_026897914.1, read as the reverse complement.
GAACAACCTGGAAGCTCAGAACCACCATCAATTCCCACTGTTATGTTTCAGAATTCACACAGAACACAACACAACAACTTGTCTAAAATCCCAGTAGATAAATAAATTTGATTATTTGCTTTGCACGTGGATAATCTAAAATTATGCGCACGAAATATTCACATGCGTATCGACATGATTGGGTTAGAATGGCTTCTTTGAGTTTATTTGCTCTAGACCACACGTTCACTTCCTTTTATTATTATATTAAATAATATTTGGTTGTATGGGCCTTATCTACTATAATTTTTATTAACTGAAAGTCTATATTTTAATTTATTTATATTCCATTCCATTTTTGCAGGATAACATTGAACGTAAAACATTTGAACCGAAAAATATATAAATAAAGCTTTGAAAAAGAAAACTGTGTGTATACACTACTTCTTTGGTTAAAAAATGTGAATAAGGATTATTTTATATCAGAATAAGTTATATTATTAATCTCGGACGCAGTGTTCTAAAACCTCGTCTGGAACCCTGACTCTCTTTCTTTAAGGGTTGGGTTTCGGTGATTCTCGGATCAGAGGGGTTACTGTGTTTAAAAAAGATAAATAAATTTTTTTTACATAAAATAACGTTATTTTGTGAAAAAAAAAATCTTATCTGAAATTTGAGAGTGAAGAACAAAATCAAATCTTCTCTTCTCTTCCAAAAGTCTTCATCTCGGTGATTCCTCCACCTCTCCTTCGTTGCTCTGCCTTTTCTGTCTTTCCTCTCCGTCGCACCACAGCCTCTCCTTCGCTGTGGCGGTTCTTTTCTTCACTAATTCACTCTTTTTCTTGGTTGGTTTCTCTGCTTTGAGCATATCTGGTATTATTGTATTACTGAGCAATAAGGTTTGAAGATTTCTCCGACCTTGATATATTTACTCTCATATCAAGAAAACAATAGATAAAAAATTATGCAAACTAAGACTTTTAAATTGCATCGCAACAATAGTGAATTGAGAAATTGAATTGGATGAGATGCCATTGTTCATGGAAGACCAGGAGGGCCTGAGTTTGATGATATAACTTTTCATTAATTCCATTGGAATATGTGTTTTATACTAATGGTGTTTATCAACCGAACTAAACCGATTCAAACCGCGGTAACCGAATTGAAAAACCAATAACGAATTAACCGAAAATTAAAAAATCAAAAATTGAAAAGAAACCAACATATTTTAATTGAATTGGATCAATTTTGAGTTTGGTTGGTGAAAACCGATCCAATATATTATGTATTTATTATTTTTGAAAGATTATCACTTGAAATCTTGGATGTTATTGATAACAAACTATCTTATTTTAGTTTTTTATTGTCTATTAATTTATTTTAACTCTTCGTGAGTTTTAAGACTTATTTTAGTTTGAAAATTTGAATTTTTCAAAGGTTTGTAACTTTGAATGGTTTTATTTTAATATAGCTAGTGATTTGTATGACTGAAATTTTAGGCTTTTCAAACAATCGAAAATCGATCCTATCCAAACCGAATAAGATTGGATCAAATTTTAAAAAAAATTCAAACCGAATGGATGATTAAATGATTAAACCGAAGAGATTGGATCATATGATCTTTGCTTCAAAACTAATCCAATATAGATCGCGAACACCCTTATTTTATATTTTGATACTTTGATTAGCTTGTGTAATATTGATTTGTAGATGTAATTGGTTGAATTATGTTAAGTATATTTTGAATCCTTGATGATTGGTGATTTTGGAAATTGCCAATGTGATAAGACTTTCAAAGGACGAGATTCCTTGGTTATATCCCGAGTCAGTGGACCGGTACGAGGTTAATTTTGCGGACAAAATTCTAAAAGGAGGGGTGATTATAACACCTCGTATTTCTAAATTAAACATTAAGATATTAAACATGAGTTAAAGGGAAAGATTAGTGAAAATCCTGAAAATTATGTCAAAATACAAAGGAAGGGTAAAACGGTAATTAGCCAACACGCAATCCTAGGAAGATAAAAATTGAGTAGAAGGTCTCAGATGATAAAAATAATCCTAGAAATGGGTTCAAAATGAAAAATTGAGTGGTTAGGCAAGTTTCAGAAAATTAAGTGAAAAGTGCTTTTATCGGGTAAAAATATCGCGATACAGTCGCCCCGTAAAGTGTGCCGATTGAGTTTTGAGCTCTAAGTTTTAAATATGAGTTATAAATGGTTTATAGAACTAGGGAATATGATTTCTGATAAAATTTGATGGAAATAAGTAAGTTTGGGGAAGCGTGCTAACGGCGCGCGCAACAGCTTAAAACAGCATTTTCTCCGAACGACCCGAAAACTCAGGATTCATCTGATCAAGGGTAATTAAAGGACAATGGTTAATGTTAAAAATTAGAGTTTCAAAATAGATTGTGAATTTATGAACGTTTAGTGAAATCGGAGGGAAATTCGAATTAGTTTAAAATCGCGTGAGGTGGCGGTGGGGCCCACCTCACTTAAGTGAACTTAGCCACATGGACCAACACTATTCACCATAATCTAAAACCTCTTTTCTCTCTCCAAATTTCGTTCTCCCTTCCCCCCTCCATGACCATTTGAGTTTCAAATTTATTTCCTTGCTAACTTCATCGATTCTTAATCGAATCAGACGATTCTTATCTTGAAATTTGATGGAAATCATCACCCGAACTCGTTCCACCGATTAGTTTCCCTTGAAACCCTCTCTATTGTGAGAAAAAGGGCATATACAGCCACAAATTTTCTTGGAGTTTTGTGATTTTGGGGTTGATTTCTTAAGCCATTGCTTGTGGAGTTCTAGGAGGAGCTTTGTGACGTAATTGTGGGTAAGTTTCAACACCTCTCATGGATTAATTTGATGATTTATTTCCATTAACCCTAAAGGGACTTTTGTTGATTGATGTGTTTAGAGAGCTCAAATGGAAATTGTTTGTACATGATAATATCTTAGAATGATGTGTTAGAGCTATAAATGCAAGAGTAAACACCCTTTTTAGTCCCTGTCAATATCTACGAAGTCTTTTTTAGTCCCTGACAATAAAAAAGGACCAAATTGGTCCCTGAAATTACAAAAAAAGGGTCATGTTAGTCCTTATGTCAACTCCCAAATATGTAGAGTGCCCCTTTTCTTGTACTTTCAGGGACCAATTTGGTCCTTTTTTATTGCCAGGGACTGAAAAGGACTTCGTAGATATTGCCAGGGACTAAAAAGGGTGTTTACTCTAAATGCAATGAAAATTATTGTTGAAAAATATGTTTTTTTAACTTAGGAAAATTTGATGGTGCCATGACTTTATGTTTTGAAATTGTGATAGGATTGTATAATTGGATTTTTGTATAGTTGTATGGTGTAAAAATGAGATTGTATGTGGTATGGAAGAGTTGATTTGGAATGAATCACCCTTGGTGAGGGCTATGTTGAATTTCAGCCATTAAGGAAAAAAAGAGAGGAAATTATGTTGAAAAATTGGTTGGATGATGTGTTGTGTATGGTAAGGTAATTAGATGGGTTGTGTGGTGGTTGGAAGGTTGGAAAACCAATGGAAAAATACTTGGTAGTGTTGAGTGATTAATTGGTCCTAGAGTAAAATATTAGGCAAAACGACGTTTGGAAGACGTAAAATGAAAAGTGGCACTTGATATGGTCTTTTGGTAACCTAAGGATGCCTAAGAAAATGAGAAAGAAAATTTAGAAAAATAAATTGTAAAATAAGCCTACCTTGGCCGAACCTACATGGTGTAGGGGAGGTTTTTGACGTTTTTCGTATTCTGATAGAATTGTCGTGTATTGATGATTCGTACATGCTTGTTGTAGGTTGCCGTACGTTGAATTGAACCCTGAACTGTGAGTTCGGTGGATTGCCCTTGGTCTTGGACCAAGTGGGATTGAGGTGAGTAGTTGGAACCATGCTTGTCTAATTGATAACTTGCATGTGTTGTATGAATTTTAAGTAATTGAGAATGTCCTCTGTGTAGTCATTTCTGTTGTATAAAGAGCTCGAAGAATATATTACTGGGAGCTAAGTGAAGAGGACTATACAGGTAACCTCTTGGTACTGGGGCTTGATCCCTTTGTGTGTTCCACTATGCCCGTTGAGGGTGATGGTAGGAATGTATGTAAGTAATGTAGAATAACATGATCATGCATTTAGTATGTATGTGGGTACATAGAATGTACCGAGTCTCTGGCCAATAGACAGTTTGCCTTCGAGCGTTACGGACTTCCACTGGATAGGTCTCCGAGAGGGAGTTACAGTTGGCCTAGGGTCATGGTGTGTGATCCGGATAGGAGCACACTAGGAAGTCTCGGGTGTATACGGATGGGAGGGGTACCTTGGTTGGATGTTCTTTGAACACGCCTTGGATGAGACCCGTAGGCTTATATGCCGAGCCATTAGGCAGGACGTTACGTGGTATTGGTAGCGACCATTCCAGCTTCGTCGTATTTTGTATCCCTATGTTCCTCAGTTTCTCTAAATCCCTTGCTATATCCCGTTTTTCAAGATATTATTTTATATTATTTATATGCATCGAAGTGAGCCATTGGACGGAGTATTCTCTAGAACCTCTAGGTTACTGAGATATATTCGTATATCTCACCCCGTCTTGGGGGCTTTATTTCAGGAGGTAGGAGTGGTACAGGAGCGGCAGACAAGAAGCCCGTAGGATGAGTCATTGGAGGATTTCATATTTTGCATTTTGATGGCCACTGCGCCTAGGCTAGACTTAGGGCATGAACATTTCACATGTATGTAGGAGAAGATTCATAGTCATATTTGTTCATATCATTTTGACTAAGTCTAGTTGTATATGTCATTTTAAGGTTTATGTTTTATGTTGTAATTTAAAGTTATGAATTTGTAAGTTGTAATATGTAATTGAGACGTTGTAATTGTACATGGATACTTGATGTAATATGATGGAGGGGCCTTAGGCCTATTTTAGGATTATGATTATGTGTATGTTTAGAAAATGCATGTAATTAGACATTGGTGATTGAAATGAGTCAAGTGTTAATAAAGTAAGCAACATTATACGAATTGTGTAATAACTATAAACTGTGATGGGTTATAAGTGCCCCAAGGCATTGTTGGTCCTAGTGTGTGCCACCCAATGATTATTAGGTACATTTGAGGTATTAGAACACATTTGCAATTTGGGATTTTTGGAAAAACAAAGGAAACTCTGGCGAATTTTCTGTAGAATTGGCAGAATTTAGGCGAATTTAGGGAGAGAATATCTCCCTCCACAGAGGTCCGATAGGGACGTTCCATACACCATTTTGAAGGTGAGATGTCCTATATCTTGTGCTAAAATTTGGTAGAATTCTGGGTTGAAAGTCGGCCTGTAGAGGGAAGAGAACGCAGACTGCCCATTTGCTTCCTGCACTTAAGGCAGTTCTGGGCCGGTTTTGGGAAATTTATTCCCGCTTAGTTTCTTGGTCAAATTAGGTGTATGATATATCAAATTAAATATTGAGGTGTCTAGTTTGTAGTATAAAAATTTTAGAGTAATTAGTTTAGCGGATTGTCTTCAGTAATTCATTTAGTGAAGGATGTTTGGAGCTGTTTTGGGGTTGGCTGGCAGCTTTGCTGGTCCAACTTCAAACGGTGATATCCGGAGCAAAAGAGATCGAAATAACTCGTGTGATAGCTTCCTAGAAAGGTAATTGAGTGTCGAATAACATATCAAAAGATGGGAGGTTCTCGAGGTGCGTATTCTCCGCAGAAATTCAGAGACCGAACCACGTTCGGATAGGTAGAAAACGTAAAAGTGTGAAATTGGCTAAGTGGGTTTATGGGAACTCCTTAGTGACTTGTGGTAAGTAAAATAAGTTATAAAAGTAGTCTAAATAATTATTCCGCAAAGAGTTTACAGTTACGGTCATAGCTTTTAATTATTACGCTTTTTATGGTTTTAAATGCTCGCGTAATAATCGGAAAAAGTTTATTCGCATTTTTATAAATGAATTGCTGTGATTGTAACTGCGTTTAACATCATAATTAATGTTAACAATACCGGTATACAACGGGTTGTTACAGCGAACACCCCTATTTTATTTTTTGATACTTTGATTAGCTTGTGTAATATTGATTTGCAGATGTAATTGGTTGAATTATGTTAAGTATATTTTGCATCCTTGATGATTGGTGATTTAATTTTTTTGAATTTTCATATGGAATATAAATTTGTTTTTTAATATATAAAATCAGGTAAACAAAGTGACCCTGTGACGCCTTGGTTAAACCCGTGACCCCTGACCTTAGCCGAGCCGATGGTCGGACCAGGTTTTTAAATATTGCTCGATCATTGATTATATTTATATATAACGACTCTAATTTATTAAATATATGAATCAAATGATGTAAGCAAATTAATAATCAATATTTGATGTACTTTTTTTTATTCCTACACTAAAATAAGTATAATCTATCTAATGGGATATGTTTTTCTTCTATTGAAGGAGAAAAATATACACCCTACACTGACATAAAAAGTCTCATTGGTTCTTTTTTTAATTAGGTGAGTCCCACGTTTTGTTGCTGGAAAGAGAAATTTATAAATATATATAAATATATATATATATATATATATATATATATGAGACAGTTATATTTACAAATTTTTTGTTTACAAATTCTTACAAACTACATTATGTTTTCTGGGAGAACACTAGGTCGTTACACTATGTTCTATGTTCTCCCGGAAGTACATAGTGCAATTTACAAAATTTTATAAAAAAAAAAAATTGTAAACGAATTCTTCCTCTATATATATTTTATATATATATATACATATATATATATATATATATCTTATTTTATTAAATAATATTTAAAAAATCGAGTATAAATAACATTATTGACATGAAAAGATGTAAAGTGACACCAATGGCGGGCTGCAAATCCGCGTGGCAACATATGAACTACAAGTGAATACAGTTGCCCCGCTTCCATTCCTTGAGTAAAGTGACCCCTCTATTTGTAGATGATTTTTTCTATTTGATATATCATTATTTTTTTAGTTTGAAATTTCATTTTTTAAAAAGCTTTGCCAGGGATCACCTTTATAAAATAAAAAATAATGACTAATTGATATGTCAATGTTTTGAAAAAAAAAATGATTAAAAAGAAGAAAAAATAAAAAAAGGTGGAATAGAATGAATATGATACAAAATGACAAAATGAACACGACAAAAAAAAATCAAGAAACTCTTGGCAAAGGCGAATGATTAATATGAAAAGGAAAAATAAAGAAATAAGAAAACAATGTTCAAATGAGATTCGAACCAGCGTCCTTGAAATTATAAAGGTAATTGATATAATTAAAGATAAGTCGATCACTAGCTATTAAACACTTATTTGAGCCTTTTATATCTTTCATCTGATAACCTGTAACTTTATGGCATATTTGGTGTAAAAGACATGATAATGTTTGATACTATAATCTCTAATTAAATTTTAATATATTTAATATTTGGCATACTATTATATAAAGTAATGTATTAATAAAATAATACTGTTTAATATTTAGTAATGCACGACATAAAGTAAATCCATATGTAAGTTCCTTGCTATCCGTTCCATATAGCATAAGTTTGTCGCTCCCAAGCTCGTTCTATGTCTTTAGGTATCACGCTCCTTGATTAATTGTGTATGAGCTTGGTTTTAGCATCCATTGCATGGTGCTGCATAGTAGAGGATCTTTTATAGCAATGCAGTGACATACTTTGACATTCTGATAGCAACATACTGTTCTGAACTTGTAAAAACTGATATCATCACAGTTGGCCTGCACAATAAAGGAATCAGGAATTGGAGTGAAATTCTAGATGCAACTTGTCATGAAATAGCACCACAATGTCAAAGGGATTTAGGCATTGCTTAGCCTTCCAACTTCAAAGTTAAGGAAAAGTAGGTAAAAAACAAAATAACCCCACCATTTACATAAAATCTCATAGCCCCGACCCCTTGGCACAGGAAAAAGGAATTAAAACTTATCAATTGTGAACATGATTATAATAGCATCTTAAAACAACTACCACGAGTTCCAATCTTCAATTGGCAGGTATTATCAACCTAATGAACATCTTCAAAGAATATTGTAAACTGATATATATTATACCCAAATTATAGAAAGTGGTACTACCTGCTCCTGCATGTAACATCCCCGTCTCGAGCCGGTTCAATTAGCATACATATAATACAAACAGAAACAGCAGAAGACTTAACTTACAAAAATACGAGTTGACTTTTTCTATTTCTTTAATCCTTTTTCACATGACATATCACATTGCATACTTCTTCTAATTTAATTCTTATTTGATGGAGACGAAAATCGAACAGAGTAACCTCTGTAAATCGGACAACAGGAATTTGAAAATCTCACTCTCAAGGTACCCTGATGTTAGCTATAAATTATGATTATTTTAATGGCTTTGTTTTTACAATATTTGAGTTAAAGGCTGGATATAAGTGCATGGTAATGGGCCAAATGAGTACCAATCAGCCCAATAAGGTAAAAGAGAGAGAAAGAGATAATTTGATGATTTACTATTCTCTTTTACTATTTTTACTGCAGTTAGAGAGCCATTTGATCAACTCTTTGAAAGTGAAATCAAATCTGAACCATTGGATGGACAAAAATATGGATGGACAGCAATGCAATTTCTTGGAGCTCTTTAGTTTCTAGCTAAATAGGAGTCTGAGTCATTAGGGCCAGAGGGAGAGAACTTTTCATTGTTTCTAGTTTTCAGATTTCGCTCTCAGATTCTTGAATTTTTCTTAAGTGTTCGTTCTGTTCTTCAAAGTTCTCACATCAAGAGCAAGCGTGAAACTCCGTTCTTGGAGGGATCCAAGACTTAGCTACATGCAAGATCTGGTTTTTGTATTTTCCTAGTCTAAATTTTCCATTTTCTGAATATTGCATTTCTGGAATACTCGTTTGTACCTAAACTCTTTTCTTTCTAAGTTGATAATGCATGTCAATTTCAATTTCAGAATTTATTTTCCATTTGCTGTTAATATGAATTTCTAAGTTTCTTTTTCTGGAATTCAAGATGAGTGGAGTGAATAATCCTTCTTTTTATTGAACACTGCTATGCATTTTTCATCTCATTTGATTAGCAACTCTCTTAGTTTCAAGAAATCCTGGGAAAGATTCTTGAACATTTTTGCATGAACTACGATTGGAAAATCAAGTAAATGCTTTCTTGCTAATTGAACCCTTTAGGTTAGGGATAACCAGAGGAGGAAGTTGACATTTTTGTATAAAGAATCAGAAGACTTTGGGAGAAGATCCTTCTGAGGAACAAATCTGGAACTGGGAAGTTCCAGCTAAACGTGCTTTAGTAGTTCAAATTCTGTGATAAAAGTGCCTTAGCAATGGAAAAACGCAGGAATGCGAATTGTTTTAGGGAAGTCCATGAATTGAGAATTCCAGATTTTTTTCATTGTTAATAGTTGTTGCTTTACCATTTCAGTTTCATTTGTTAATCCAGTTTTAATTACAAATTCAATTTTATTCAATTCTTTAGTTTAAAAGTGAGATTACTACAATCCAAGAATTAAAGAATAGAACCAAGAAAGAAAATTAATTCAACCTATTCCTTGAGAACGATACTCTTTCATTTGAAAATTACTAACAACACCTGATAGACAATTTATACAGTATATACTTTCAGACATACCAGATATCCATATAGGATTATATACCCATTCATGGGCGCATGCATAACTTGGCTCCATGCCATTATGTCTAACAGCATGCAATCCAACACATAAACATAAACTGAATACTACATCATCATATCAACATGCCTAAATACTCAAATGTACATGCATCCAACTGAAAGACATGTACAAAACATATACAGGCCATTTACAAAATAAAGGATCAACCATCATGATCACCAAATGAATAGAACACTATACAACAGTACATGTTCTCCAAAAATAACATCTATAATAAATAGTAGCCTCCGGCTACACAGAACTCCATATCCCCATACTAGTACCTCTAGCCACGGGTAGTGTCCTTGTCCTATGAGGGCTCTTCAATTAACTGTGTTCCTGAAATCATATCCCCAAACGGGGTTAGAGACGAATCTCTAGTAAGCTCCAGGTTTATAGAGAACTCTTCATACCCTGGGCTCACTTCCTGCATGACAGTCATATACATAATATATAAAACATCATATATCATACTATACTGAACATATCTCGTATAACATATCATATAATCAAATATCATAACTAAACAAAACATAGACACAAATCTTATGAGAGGCGTACGCAGTCATTCCCAAGGGATGACCCCAAGCGGAAATCAACGTACGTAATAAATATCATATACAAAAATCATCACAATAGTCATATCAGAACAAAGCATATCATATCAGAGATGTACGTAGTCATTCCCAAGGGATGACCCCAAGCAGAAATCAACGTACATGTTCCCAAGGGAGGACCCCAAGCAGAACCAAAAATATATCAGAGATGTACACTATCAGTCCTGAGGGATGACCCCAAGCAGACATCAGTGCACATAAGATCAATGGCCAAATATCATCACATAACATAGTGTACACAATCAATCCCAAGGGAGGACCCCAAGCGAAAATCAGTGCACATGTTTACGAGGAAGGACCCCAAGCAGAACTCAACATATAACAGATATATACACAGTCAGTCCCAAGGGAGGACCCCAAGCAGACATCAGTGCATAAACAAATCAATGTCCAAAAATCATTACATAAATCATATCGAAACCTATCAAAGTAAACACATCAAAAGATATGAAAGTAAACACATCAAAACATATCAAATTAAACACATCAAAATATATCATATCACATCATCATATAGCTCTATATGAATGCATCTATATCATATATCTCATACATATCATACAACCTGACCACAGTCCGTACATTATGGCGGAACACAAAGTAGGAGCGAACCCCATAAACATAGAGCTTACCTCTTGGAGCTTTACAATTTGCTTACTTGAAGAACAAGCTACTTATCTCGCTCCACGAGAATCCAAATGTTCATAGTCCCTAGGCACACCTAGAGAAGGAATTCAACACAAAACTCAATAAAATGATCTAATGCCATGTAAATATACAAGACACACACTTTATTGTTTATTTTCTTTTTACTTAATCATATTAAGTCATGAGCGTGCGGTTCTTTGTTCAACAAATCCCTACAAAATTCCACATATTCACTTAGTCTTAGGATAGTTCCAAAAGGCCTTTAGAACACTCATTACTCCTCTTAGCATCTAAAAGCCTATTTTTCCATATTTAAGGTAGAATGCCCATTACAAATGAGCTATAAGATTTCTCTTTGTCTAGTGCCTAAACCCAAGCTTAGCCACCTATATAAATTATTTTACGCATATAAGTGTTCTCACTTTGTGAAACAATATCTCCGAACATATACCTACTTTGAAAATGGCCAAAACTCATTTTAAGGCCATACAAAGGAGCTACCTTATTTTCTTTTTTATTTCACCAAAGAGAAGGTCCATACACCTTAGAATATTATTCCACGCATAAAAGTATCCTCGCTTTGTAAAATAGTAACTCATAGCACATACTTCCTTTGTAAATGGCTAAGAGGCACATAAAGGAAATCATGCCAACTTCATGATTCCAATGCTTTAGTCCATCAAATTCAAGCTTATCACACACCTCTAATCCAAGATTCATTAATTCATATATACGGTATTGTTCATCTCTACAGTAATATTCATGTATACGTCACTATTCACGTATATAACACTATTCAAAAATACGATATCTTTAATTTTCCAAATACATTTTCACCGTTAAAATTTTCATCTAAACACTTTTCTCAACATGAGCTAAACCTGAATCAAGCTCTAACATGCTCAATCAACCAAATTTTTAAAGTGAAAACCTAATTTCAATCTCGATAAAAACATGAAAAAGAAGAGAATTTCTTACCACAATGCACTCTAGAACAAAGGAGAGATGAGTTTCTAAGCTCCCACGGCCTCAAGCTCCATCAAAATCCATCTTTTCCATGAAATTTGAAATCTTTGGGGGAGAAGATCTCTCTCTACAGTGACCCCACCCAGAAATATTGGTACCAATGGATTCCTCTCGAAATTTCTCACAAGTTTGGCTTTGGAACAAAGTGATTTGGAGGTCTCTAGCTCAAGTTATGAGCCTTGGAAGATTTGATTTCAAAACCTCATTCTCTTCCTCCCTCACTGTCGTCCACGAGAAGAAAATAAGAAGGAATAGTATGTTTTTTAGCAATTTCACTTATATAGGTCAAGTTAAATTCAACTGGGTAAAGGTTTATTTATTTACACACCTCCATTCATTATCAAATTTTACCCAATGGACTAGAATATTATTCTAGTCACATTTTTAACTTTACTTTCATTTTTCGGGTAACTTTGTTTACCCGCATTTTTACCCCTTAACTGTCATTTTAACTCCTTTTTCACCAAAGGTGACTTTATTTCTTTTACTTCTAATTATTCTTCAATATTAAATCTACAACTACTAGTGAGGGTTATTATACTGCACTCCCTCAAATTTGCAATTACGGGAAAGCATCACTAGAGCATGTCCACCTCTTGCTAGCGCAACCTCTGTGCTACACTTGTCATCAGCTACCAAATTAGCCAATGCACCAGCAGCACGTTCCTAAAAACCAAAAATTACGTAATCAACCAACTACTATATGCATTGTAAAACAGCAATTTCCATTACTGGAAATAAAGAGCAATATAAAAGGCACTTAACATGCTCATAACCATAAAATCAAAGAAACTTACTAAAACTCCATCTCCACTAGAAGACCACTTGAATATAAGATCCACTAAAGCTTGTATTTCATCAGCTTTAGCAATGGCAGCCTATGATGGAAGCCACCTTCAGTTTCTACTTTAAACTTTAAGCATTAAATTCAAAAATTTGAAAAATCCAATCAGACATAATTTAAATATAGTAGTTGTTGGAATTCAATCTGAATAATGGTATAAATCTAAAAAGTACTTAACCCTAAACTTATTACCTACTAAATTAGTATTTTCAATCTAAATATCTTACTATCCTCATGAAAATCTCAGTTATGGAGGAAGGTGGGGGAAAAAAACAGGATGCCATAAGAAGTGTGGACAAGATGTTGTGCAACAGAACAGGACTACTGCTCCTCTAACGGGAAGTGGTTTTGGACGATACTTCAGCCGAAATTCACACTCCGAATGAATCTGTCACCGTTCGTTCTGTTCACCAGAGAAATCTTCGAGAAGCTGGACAGATGAAGGGTGCTACCAAATAGAGGGTCACATGTGAGATTCCAAATCTGAAGAACCAATTTTTTCTCCATGCATTTTCTTAAAATGGAAAAAGGGTAAAGAAGATCTTGTATTGTCAAATTTTTTTATCATAAACATAAAAAGAAGCATGGACTCAAATGTCACCGATTCACCAATGGAGTGAGACTTAGAATAATAAGTTAAATTATTATTACCACACCTCCCACCATAACCATCCGAAACAGATCTTGAGTGATGGAGTGGTGTTGAAAATCGTATGCTTCAGTTGCCAAGCCTCAGATCGAAAAATGCTTCCTATCACTTTTGGCCATCTCCTCTACAACCCGCTCAATTTGGTAAAGCAGATGTAGTAATTAGGAGGGTGAATTTGTCACATTTTACGTCAACTTGAATCCATTTAGCCGGTTTTCAGGGAATACTACGTTGCAAGTGGCAAAGCTAAACAGTGTTTTCATTCGTTTTTCGCATAGGAACGACGAAAGCTGGGCAAACGTCTTCCCTAGGTAAATTTTCATAACTCTTCTACCAAAGAAAAAGAATATTGATTGCCAAAGTCAGAAGGATGGGGATCCAAATAAAAAACTCGAACCAAACGCCCCCAGAAAGTATTACCATTTTCACGAAGTAGTTGTATGAAGTATGAACCAAGTAATTTCATCAAAGTGTATATACTTGATTAAAGGATGTTCATTAGGCTCTTATGGCAGCAGCTATAGTTCCAAACTGTTCAGTCTATTTTTTATTTCTTTAGTGATTTGAATTAAATTGTAAAATAAATTTATTCCTTAATTTTGTGATTCTTTGTATTTTTTATTAGTTTAATTTGTATTCAAAACAGTATACTAAATTTTTTATTAGCAAAGCAAATTGACCATTCTTGATATAATAATTACCTTTTCAACACTGTGAAGAATCCGAAGTGAATGTTGCTGATAGTTCAAATTAATTCATAATAAAAGAGTAATAATGTAATTTACACACGCCAACAGACCACCCATAACTGTTGTCACCAAAGAAAGACCTTCCCTCTTTGTACCATCAGAACCACAAAATCTATACTCTTCAGCGTGATTGTTCATTTGGTCAAAGCGATCAATGGTGGACGGTGGACGATGCAGGTCCAGCGTTAGAATAGTGATCAAAATGTCACTGTTTACTGAAATTTTTACTCAAATACCACGCGCAAAATGTTATTTCCCAATATGCCACGCGGACAAGTTCGCTACAGTGTCCAGCGAACTTCATTTGCTGTTGTGGCATCTTTTTAATACCTAATTCATTACTGATAATAACGATCTATGTGTCATTCGTTGACTTGAACAAGTTCGCTGCATAGTGCAGCGAACTACATCCCTATATGTATTTTACAGTAAAAGCTGGGCCCAAAATAATGGCAACTTTATTCTATTAACATTTAGTCAAATTAAAAGACCAATATTTGGCAAAAGGTTCCACCACACTTCTATTTCCCCTCTGTTAATGCTTTCGGTTGAATAACCTTGCCATTAAAACAATATATTTAATGTACAAAATAAATAAATATACGCAAATGTTATGTTTGTTCGGACGATTTGTTCATATTTGCTTTGTTCCCTATTAACACGTTTTATGTATATTTGGTTTTGATTAAATTTTCAAAAAAGTTATGTTGTCTTCAAAAACTCTTTCAATAAAATTTTAAGTATAAACTATTTCACAAAAAAAAAAAAAAAAATTTAAAATCTATGAAAAATTTAAGCAAGTATTTAAACTTAACGTACAAATTATCCACTTTATTTCCAAGTCTTTAGAAAATTGTTACTAGCGTTCTAATTGTTACTTAAAAAAATAAAAATTGTGTAACCATTAAAACCTGCAAATAAGAAAGTCCAAATTAAAATAGCTACAGCAAGGTAGCACTTTTTAAGACACTAACGCGCTAAAAAAAAGGTCCAGCTTTTACTGTTGTTCATATAGGGTAGTGTGTCTACATAAAGGGATGTAGTTCGCTGTCAACGACTGACACGTAATTCGCTATTGTCAGTAGCAAACTAGGTATGAAAAAGATGCCACATCAGTAAATGAAGTTTGCTGGACACTGTAGCGAACTTGCCCGCATGTTATATTGAGAAATAACACCATTTGCGTGGCATTTGGATAAAAAAGTCAGTGAACAGTGGCATTTTGATCATTGTTCCGTCCAGCGTCACCCTCTGAACAAACCCTAACCCTTAGTTGTTCCGTCGAATTAACCAGTGGCTCCTCTAAAAGGCGAGAATCAATGGATGAAGAAACCCTAAGTTGGTCATTGGGATTTGATTCACCCGTTGTTTCGGTAACTGCGGAGGAGTGGTCTTTGTGATCATGGTGTGGCTCATGAGTGATGCTTACAGAAAATGGAAAATGGAGAATTTGAGAAAAAATAAGAACCATAACATCTATGTGTATCGTGCGATGTGGGGAATCACAGCAAGACAAGAAGGTGACTTGAACTTTTGAAATGAATTAAAGGGGCAGAAGGGTTACTGTACCAAAGGGATCTATAGCCCACTATGTTCCCGTAGGGGATGGAGTCACTATATGGTTATGCCTCTAGAAAAGGTAAAGAGCAAGCTAGGAGGAACAGGTCCAAGGATATGCGAGCAGATAATAATGAGGGGTGTAGTGTGTATATGTGTGACTCAAAGTAAATGGGCAGAATAACGATACATAAGATACCTCTATGGTGTGAGGTAATAGGGTATTTATAGAGGAGTGGAGAGGTTCTTCTTCTGCGGGCTGGAGAGGGGGAGTCAACCCTCCTTGGGATTAGCCGGGTCAGGACTGTATCACTGCTATCGTAGCAGTGATACGGCCCTTGTGTCTGGCGACACGCCTGGCGATGTCAGCGTGAGGCAGCAGAGCAGTTTCCACTTATAGCTTACGAGGCGGCCCTGTCAGGGGGTTGAATCCCCAGGTGAGACGTTTTCGTGTCTCACCCAGGGAGTGCAGCGCTTAGGGGGACGAGAACCTGGAAGGCTGGTAGGGCTGGCGTGTACGTGGGTGATGGGTTCTGGGCCTGGTCCATTGGACCATTGTGATGTTGGGCCATCCGGAACAGTTACAATAGGGAAAATAAAGATGAGAATGGATTAAATCATGAGATATGTTATTTTACCTACTCTTATTTTGCCTACCCTTGCCTACCCCTTTAATACCGTTTGATTATAATATCATCTAACGGTTGATATTTTCGATATAAAATAAATTTTTTTCCACTTTTTTTTCCTCATTCTCTCTCCTTCACCCTTTCTCTCTCCTTCCCTTTCTCTCTTTGTCTTCGACTTCTCTCTGCGGAAATGGAAAACCCACCACAGTACCTGCAAAGAGTGAAAAAATAGGATTGGAGTATGAAAGCCCCAATTTGTTTTTTGTTTTTTACTTGAATCTAGTGGAGTAATCGGTAATAAGATTGTTTTATTTTAAGCCAAATTTTATAAAATAAACCTTTATCTGTTCTACTTATCTCTCCCGAAATGAAATACCCCAGTGTCTGATTAGCAGCACAGAGACTTTAAGTATTGACGGTAAATCAGTAATAATGTCTTATTTTAAGCCGAATTATAAAAATATCTTATTTCATGTTTGGTTCCTTCATCGATTTTGTATGAATTCTGTGAAGAATGATAGCCAAAAGGACGTGAAGAAGAGAAATTGATTCATAGAAGGATGTGGCCGGATCCTAGATGATTTGTTACAATTTGTTGTTGCAATTTATTTGTTTCATTACAAATAAAGCATTTTTTTGTTCGATTTGTTGCAATTGATTCATAGAAGGATGTGGCCGGATCGCAGAGGAAGAGAGAAAGGGGAGGAAAGAGAAAAGGTGTGGGAGGGAGTGAGGAGAGAAAAAGGAGAAAAAGAGTTTATTTTATTTCATAATTATGGACCGTTAGATTAGCTTGTAATCGAACGGTGATGAAAGAGGTAGGCAAAGGTAGACAAAATGAGAGTAGGTAGAATAATCTATCCCTCAAATCATATATCAATCTATCTTCTATCGGGTGTAATCTCATCTCCTTATATTTGATTAAATTATAAATTATTTTAATGTATTAAGGAACTTTATTATATAAATTCATATTATACGATTATCACACTAAATAATAAAAAATATCATAATATATAATATAAATTTATATTATCAGGTCTTATATATCATACCAAACCGGCCATAGTCATATTATAAGTGTAACACTCCAAAATTATATAGGAGTAATTCTTTTTTTTTTTTTTGGTATCCGTAATTCTTCTCTATCTATTGAAGAATTTTAAGCCTTTCTAGATATATTTCATAAATTAGTGTTTTTCTTATTCTAATATCTGCATATATAATTAGTCGTGAACAGTGCAAACAGATTTATTTTTTAATCAGCATTCAATTTTATTAATAACATCATATGATGAGTTTTGTTAATAATATATACTTAAAGTGGGGAGTGCCTTAATATAAAGGGAAAAGTTTAAAAAATCCTATGTGATTTTTTCATGCAAACTCATCCTTAACATCATAATATTAGAAGAAAAAATGAACTGATAACAAAAAAGAAAAAAAAGATCAATTAAAAACTTACAATATTTACAAAAATGACTAAAAGTAAAAAAAAAATAAAAAAGAAGAAAATAAGACTAAATGTGTCTAAATAAAAAAATAAGAAGATAGACCGAGGAAAAAAAATAAAAATAAAAGGACAAAAATATGTTGAAAACTTACAATAATCACGGAAAATATTAAAAGTAAAAAATAAAAATAGTTTTAATCAACAAGAAAAAAATAGACTAAAGATTAAAAAAAAATAGTTTGAAAAATAGATAAAAAAATAGCATAAAAAATAGATAAAAAAATAAGACAAAAAAGAAATAGAAAAAAAAATCAATATTGCAAGTTTCCAACATATTTAGTCTTATTTTTGTTATTTTTTTTTCATTTTTTTTCTCAGTTTATTATCTTCTTTTTTATTTAGATATATTTGTTCATTTTTTTCCACCTTTAGTTTTTTCTATAACTGTCAAAAGAAATTGAAAAAAAAAATAAGACAAACAAAAAATAAAAGAAAAAGGAATTAGTTTTGTAAGTTTTCAACATATTTGGTTTTATTTTTTTTCTATTTTTTTATGTTTAATCTTTTTTTTTGTTATAGATATATTTGGTCTTATTTTTTCTTATATATCCTTTTTGTCTTCAGATTATTTTTTTTCTTTTTTATTTAAACTATTTTTATTTTTTTACTTTTAGTTTTTCTATTACTATTGTAAGTTTCCAACATATTTGGTTTTATTTTTTTGTCCTCAATTTTTTTTATAAACTACAGGTATCCTCCACAGGAGTCAATCCTGTTCGGGGTGGGTTCAAGATTTAAGTTTTAAATTCCTCCCAAAGATGGTACTGGAGAAGATCGAACACATGCTTTCACCCCCATTTCCTCAGCTCTCATGCACCAATTTAGCTACTATCATTTGGTTTTTTTTTTATTTAGACATATTTGATTTATTTATTTTTTCTATTTTTTTTTTTACTTTTAGTCGTTTATGAAAGTGTTATAACTTTTTAACATATTTGATCTTATTTTTTATTCTATTTTTTTGTTCTCAGTTTATTTTCTTCTAAGAAGTGTAAATAGGCAAATTATATAAGTTTCTAATGATATTAATGATGAGTTTGGATGGAAAAAAAAGTATTGGGGGGTAAGTGACTAAAAAAAGCATAAGGAGACAAGTAATTCAAAGTAAAACCATAGGGGATTTTTTGAACTTTTTCGTAATACAAATTTGCCCCGTCTAGATAGAAATAAGAACTAGGTAACGCTTATAAATAGGCATATGCGACCCAGTTATGGCCCATTACACGATTTTGATCTAAAACAAGGATTCCTACACTCATTTAAGTTATTTTTATAAGGAATCAGAAAAGAGGTGAATAACTCTTTACGGTTGAGAACTAGTTTTTGACAGAGAAACATGTTCTTCATGCTTTGGAGTACCATAGGTAGGGGTGTTCGCGGTCTGGATTGGACCGATTTTGGAAGCAAAACTCATCCGATCCAATCCCTTCGGTTTGATCATGTAATCATCTATTCGGTTTAGATTTTTTTCAAATTCGATCCGATCCAATCCAATTTTTTTCGGTTTGGATTGGATCGGTTTTCGATTTTTTGAATATTCTAAAATTAGTCTCATGATTATTATGCAAATAACATCTTTTGTATATATTGGCTTGGTAATTTATTTTTTTTGAAATACAAAAATATCAATAAACAATACTATAGTTGATGAGACGTGATTAAGTTTTTTCTTGGGTTTAGTTGATGAGTTAATGGGTCTTGGGTTTAGAAATTTTTGGGCTATGATTGGGGAAATAACCAAGTAGGTAGAGGAGAATTAATATATTGGATCGGTTTTTATCAATCCATCCGAAAACCGATCCAATCCAATTAAAATATGCGGTTTTTTTCGGTTTTCGGTTTATTCGGTTATCGATTTTTCAGTTCGGTTTCTGCAGTTTGAATCGGTTTGGATCGGTTGATGAACACCCCTAACCATAGGCGAGTTGGATTCAAGATTATGCTGGAAGCTTTGAAGTTCCACAACGCCATCACACCAATGGAGTTTGGGAAAGCTTTTATGTTTTTGTATTTTCTTGATTCCACTATGCTAGGCTAGATTTTTCTTTGTAATTAGGGGTAGATGGAACCCAATAGAATCTTCATGTTTATGAATTGAATTGTTAATGTAATTTTCCTTTTTACAATTGAATGAATTTATGTTTTCTTAATGCTTTCTATGAGTTTGATCTTGTAGATTGATTTTGGGTGATTGTATGACAATATGGATGTTGGTACATGAACCTTGTTTGATAAATTTATCATAGTCCTTATGATTTAAGGAATAAACACAGGGTAATTATGCAATCTTGTGATTCTTGATCTTAATACATGTTTTCTTGAGGAATAACCGGGGAAGTAGGGTTCTTTCAAGATTATATAGAATTAGGGTGTCAAGGAATTGAGCCATAATTAATTTAGAGGAATCGATTGGGAATATATTAAGGGCAGTTACTTAATGTGACGTTTGGTAGAGGAGAAATTTTTGTTTATTCAGAAACCTTGATTATCTGGAATATGATGGAAAAATGAGTTATCCAGAAATATGACTAAAAAGGTGTTTGGTAGGTACAAATTTTCCCGAGATTTTGTGGTTAAGTTTACTGAGTTTGTGTTTGGTTGATTGTGAAATATTAAGGGGATTATGGGATTATTTACTAAATTAACCCCACTTTTATTTTGATTGAAAAAGTTCTGTACGTGACACCATTTGTTCAGAAATTATACAAACCAAAGGGTAATAATCGTACAAACCAAAGGGTAAAGTGGTCTATTCCTTCGCGGGTCACTTTTTACTTTTCCTGGCAACAAAAAATTCCACCTAATCTATAGCATTCAACTGATACGGACCGTACATAAAATTACACACAAAAGCTATTTTCGGGAAAAAAATTTATTTGGAAAAGTTTGGTGTTTTTTCATACCAAACATGGCATTGTTATTTTCCCTATGATGCTTTCCAAGGAAACTAAAAAAACCTAGTATCAAACACACCCTAAAGGTTTAATTCATAACATAAAGAGAAAATTATGGAATATGAGTCATTGGATACAAGTGGATCAATGATCAAGATTTGGTATAAGACTTCTAACTCTTACATCAGTGAAAGAATATCCTGCCACATATATATATCAGAAAAAACATTTATGTAATTGTAGCAAAAATATTTTTCTACAACACACTATGTACAATCGCTGTACATAATATGTTTTTTTTTATATTAGTTGATCCCATTTTTGTGTCTGTGGCAAATGTTTTTTCTCTGCCACAAATGCAGAAATTTAAAGACACACACACACATATATATATATAGGGCTTATCATTTCTCTAGCTGTTTGAGATAATTTTATCTCTGGCCATTAAATCATAACCGTACAAAGATGGATCAATGGAGATAAAAGAAGAGAGAGAAAAAGAGAATCATAACCATTAAAAGATGAATCAATTAATATAAGAAAATAAATAAATAAAACAACGTAGTTTTGGAAGAATCGGAGATAAATATATCTCAAGCAGCTTGAGAAATATTTTTCTCATATATATATATATATATATATATATATATATATATATATATATATATATATATATATATTACTAACGTCAAACACTAAATAATTACAAATATTAGTTAGTGTATTTGATATTAATAATTCTTCATCAATACTAAAAACTAATTAACCTTTGAATTAAGAAAATTTTATGTATGTATAATTTTTTTTGATGTAAATCAATACTAAAATTATTATCATAAATAATAGTAATAATGATATAATCGATAATTTTAATTATTTTTCATTTAAAACGAGTGAGTGTGAAAATATGGAATTTTATAAATAGTAGAATGAAATTTATTTTTTAAAGAAAGGGATATAGGTGTGACACAATTTGAGAATGTTGTATGTAACATCCCCGTCTCGAGCCGGTTCAATTAACATACATATGATATAAACAGAAACAGCGGAAGACATAACTTGCGGAAATACGAGCTAACTTTTTCTTTTTCTTTTTCTTTAATCCTTTTTCACATGACATATCACATTGCATACTTCTTCTAATTTAATTCTTATTTTACGGAGACGAAAATCGGACAGAGTAACCTCTGTAAATCGGACAACTGGGGATTTTCCAATCCCACTCTCAAGAGTTCCTGATAGACAGTTTAAACAATATATATTTCCAGAAGTACTAGTCATGCAAATATACTCAGATACCCATCTATGGGCGCATGCTGAACTTGGCTCCGTGCCACAAATCTAATAGCATGCAATCCAATACATAACATAACTGAATACTACATAGTCATATCATCATGCCTGAATACATAAATGTACAAGTATCGAATATGAACACTATGCAACAATACATCTTCTCCAAAAATACGTCTAAAACAAATAGTAGCATCCGACCACCCAGAACTCCACATCCTCATACTAGTACCTCTAGCCACGGTTAGTGTCCTTGTCCCATGAGGCTCTTCAATTAACTGTGTTCCTGAAATCATATCCCCAAACGGGGTTAGAGACGAATCTCTAGTAAACTCCAGGTTTATGGAAAACCCTCCATACCCTGGGCTCACTTCCTGCATGACAGTCAGATACATAATATACAAAACACCATATAAACAATTATCAAAGACAAACGCAGTCATTCCCAAGGGATCCATCAGTCCCGAGGGAGGACCCCAAAGCGAACATCCGGGTACTATACAATCAATGGCCAGATATTGTTACAGAAATCATATTACAGAAGTCATATCATAACAAAACATATCATATTAACACATATCAAAGTAAATACATCAAAACAAAACATATCATATTATCATATAGCTCTATATGAATGCATCTATATCATATATCTCATACATATCATACAACCTGACCACAGTCCGTACACTATGGCGGAACACAAAGTAGGAGCGAACCCCATAAACATAGAGCTTACCTCTTGGAGCTTTACAATTTGCTTACTCGAAGAACAAGCTACTTATCATGCTCCACGAGAATCCAAACGTTCACATTCCCTAGGTACACCTAGAGAAGAAATTCAACATCAAACTCAATAAAATGATATAATGCCATGTAAATATACAAGACACACACTTTATTGTTTATTTTCTTTTTACTTAATCATATTAAGTCATGAGTGGGTGGTTCTTTGTTCAATAAATCCCCACAAAATTTCACACATTCACTTAGTCTTAGGATAGTCCCAACTTAAGGCAGAATGCCCATTACAATGGAGCTATAAGATTTCTCTTTGTCTCATGCCTAAACCCAAGCTTAGCCACCTATATAAATTATTTTACGCATATAAGTGTTCTCACTTTGCGAAATAATATCTCCGAACATATACCTCCTTTGAAAATGGCTAAAACTCATTTTAAGGTCATACAAAGGAGTTACCTTATTTTCTTTTTTTATTTCACCAAAGCGAAGGTCCATACACCTTAGAATATTATTCCACGCATAAAAGTATGCTCGATTTGTAAAACAGTAACTCATAGCACATACTTCCTTTGAAAATGGCTAAGAGACACATATAGGAAATCATGCCAACTTCATGATTCCAATGCTTTAGTCCATCAAATTCAAGCTTATCACACACCTCTAATCCAAGATTCATTAATTCATTTATACAATACTGTTCATCTCTACAGTACTATTCATGTATACGTCACTATTCACGTATACGACACTATTCAAAAATACGGTATCTTTAATTTTTCCAAATACATTTTCACCGTTAAAATTCCCATCCAAACACTTTTCTCAACATGAGCTAAACTTGAATCAAGCTCTAACATGCTCAATCAAACCAAATTTTCAAAATGAAAACCTAGATTCAATCTTCCTCAAAACTAAAAGAAAACCAAGATTTCTCAACATAAACTTACCTAGAACGAAGGGGAAGGCTTACTTCAAGCTCCCATGGCTTCAAGCTCCATCAAAATCCCCATTACCCATGAAATCCGAAATCTTGGAGGAGGAGGATCTCTCTCTACAATGAAACCCACTCAGAAATACTGGTACCAATGAATTCTTCTCGAAATTTCTTATAAGTTTGGCTTTGGAACGGAGTGATTTGGAGTTTTCTAGCTCAAGTTATGAGCCTTAGAAGATTGGATTTCAAAATCTCATTCTCTTCCTCCCTCACTGTCGTCCGCGAGAAGAAAATAAGAAGGAATAGTAACTTTTTTTGAAATTTGACTTATATAGGTCAACTTAAATCCAACTGGGTAAATGTTTATCTATCTACACACCTCCATTCATAACCAAACTTTACCCAATGGACTAGAATATTTTTCTAGTCATATTTCTATTTTTACTTTCACTTTTTTGATAACTTTATTTACCCGTATTTTTACCTCTTAACTGTCATTTTAACTCATTTTTCACCAAAGGTGACTTTATTTCTTTTACTTCTAATTATTCTTCAATACTAAATCCACAATTACTAATGAGGGTTATTATATTGTATGGGAGAGGTGTGACCCATTTAAGGGATTTTGTCAATACCAAAAACAAAAATATATATAAATAGAGAAAAACTATTTTTATGTTATATGTGATAACTTTATCTCTTACACATCATTCGATAATTATGTCACTTTTTTTTTTCAGATGGTGGAGCCTACAAATTTGTCTCACATGAAATAATTTATCTTCTTTAATATGAGATTAATAAAACCCATATAAAAATAGGATATTATAATTCTCCTTCTGTAGGAAGCATCACTTCTCCTGTTGCAAGCATAATTTTTTAGGTGGGGCCCATTTATAGTTAAAAAAAAATTCGTTGCTTCTATGCAGAAAGGGAGTGAGTTCTCAAGTAAAATGAGAAACTCAACCCCCGTAAAAATATAAAAGATAGTCGCAACCACCTCCATTGAAAAATATCTTCGCAATCACCCCATTCATGTTTTTTTTATGGGGATTAACCCTAAGATAGTCAAACCTCCCTTTTGAGTCTATATATGAAAGGTGAAAAGGCACGCTTAATCGTTTTTCTTGAAACTCAGTATAGTGGCAGCACAGTTTTTTTTGCTTTTAAGTGTACCCTGTCAAACAGGAACAAAAATATGGATAAAAAATAATCATAAAAATAAAATTGTATAAATAAATTATTTTTTTTGTCATATATAATAAATAATATATTTTAACACTGTAAACAGTGTTAGGTGTAGAGATATTCCTATCGTAAAAAGAGCGCAGTGTTATAATATAGAACGTACAATTAAAAGTGAGTCATCTAATCCTATTAAAACACAGTTCCTAGCTACGTTTCTGGGAATTTTTTTTGTATTCCGAGAGTACCGAATTCGTACTCTCTTTCTCCAAAATCAGAAAATTTCATAGCATTTGAAAGGTGTAAAGTAGTTGCTTCTTGAATTGCTCTTCATCCTTGTCTTGCATGCATTAATAAACTTAAACATGTTCAGTTGCTTGTTGCGACTTCATACTAGAGTAAATAATTAATTAAACAAAAACAGCATAAAATCTCATATACAAGCAAACTCTGTATGTCCAAATAGATGGTATATGGAAGATAACCCAAAGCAGCTATCTCCTCCTCCATATATACACATGAACTTACTGGCAAGTGCATTATCGTAGTCTCTCTGCAGGAAATTGATTCCAACATTGATTCCCGTAGTAGCCAAAGTGAGAGCTAAAACGGGCAACAAGCAGCTTGTCATTTGAAAGGCCAATATGGTGCTGCAACTTTGCAGAACCTCCTAAAGTGCGTCTTCATTATAAATTTGCCGAAGACCGTTTAGAAGTGAATACATACACTAATGAAGAATATATATATAAGAGCTAACTAAGATAATCAGCTAGTATTACTTGGCAAATATGGCAGAAAACAAGATCCCAGGAGAGGTTTCATAGTTAGACCAAGTGACTCTCCTTTATGGAAGAGCATATGTTCTGCAAGAACTGAACTAGATCCTCGTCTGGTATGGGAAGTTGGTAATGGAATCACTACACTCTTTTGGATTGATTGTTGGAGTGGAGGAAACATTAGTCTCTTTGATTTGGCATGTGTTAAACCCCCTAGTTCTGATTTGGATCTTAAGATTTGTGACCTTGTTGAGAATGAAATAGGTGGCTGGAAGTGGGATTATTTGAAGAAATATCTTGATGATAGCACTATTGGGAAGTTGCAAGGAATTCTGCCTCCTTCTCCTTCTGGCCCGAATGACAGACTTTGTTGGATCAGAAATAGCTCATCTAGATCTATGGTCCTTAATGCATATTGCCAGCTGACAGATCCTATTGTGGGGAAGGACAAACTATGGTCTATGATTTGGAAATGGAAAGGGCCATACAGAATTGCAACCTGCTTATGGCTAGCTTGCTTGAATAAACTCCCCGTGAGAAGTATTACTGGTTTATGGAGTGGTGGTGTGACTTACTGTCCCAGTTGCTATGACAATCATGAGACAATTATGCATGTTCTTAGGGATTAAAATAGAGCAAAGTTTGTGTGGGAGAGCTGGTTTGGAGGTGCAATTCCAGATAGTTTCATGACAGCAGATGGACTAGACTGGTTTCGGGCCAATATTTGTAAGTCCTTCTCATCTAGATTTTGGCATTCCTGGTATGAAATTTTCTTTGTCACTTGTTGGCTCTTATGGCGATGGAGAAATCTGTTGGTTCATGATGATACTTTTTCTTGGCCTGAAGATCCAATGAGTAAGATTCTAAACTTTCTAAAAGATATGAAAAAGAGCTGTAGCAGTGAACCCTTTTCTCAGGCACATAAGTAACCTATTTCTTTTATTGGATGTGGCAATAGTATGCAGAAGGAAGCTGTCAAAATTGTAGTTGATGGAGCTGTTTCATTGAATACCAAAACAGGAGCTTGTGGAGGATTCCTATGTAATTCAAAGGGTGAGTGGATTTCTGGTTTCTCTCTCAATATTGGTATATGTACCAGCCTTGAAGCTGAGTTATGGGGAATATGGCAGGGGCTTCAGCTTGCAATGGGTTTGAAAATCCAGGAGGTATGGGTTGGTTGTGATAGCCAAGAAGCTTTATTATGTATCAATTCCTCTTCTGAATCAGATGGCAATTCCTTGCTAGTTAGGAAAATTAGGAACTCTTTACAGTCCTTAGAGTATGCTTCCTTTGAGTATATTCCTAGAGAAAATAACTCTTGTGCTGATGGTTTGGCCATTTTAGGTTTGAAAGGTAGGGGTGGTGAGTTGAATGTATATTCCTCTCCCCCTGCAAGTGTTTTTCCATTTTGGAATGATTTTTGTAATTTCTTGCTGATGGAGCATGTTTCTTTTGACATGCATCAGCTTTCAATTTAATTTATCTTGGCTAGGCCCTCCACTTTTATCTAAAAAAAAAAAAAAGATAATCAGCTAACAGCTTAACGTAAGATACAAACTGGATTTAAGATTATGCAAAGAGTTTGAATTTGTGGGGACCTGACCACCACTTTTCATGTAATGGTAAGAGTGGGAAGGTATCCAAAGTATCAAATTTATTAAGAGTTATATCGGTAGAATTTTTTGTTGAACCATACCAACACAATCCCATACCTACCTAGTTTGTGAGAGTGCATGAGCTTAACTTGGCTAAACCGAGGCAAAGTTATGGGATCTAGGTTGTTCCCCTAGATGAATGATTTTCCCAGTTTCCCTTTTCGTGGAAGTTTTCAAATCCTCACCACACTATCAAACAAAAGAAGGGCAATTTTATCTTTACAATATTCTAAAACCCCAGATACCAACATCAGTCAATCTTCTCAGATTCCCAATTCCTGGTTTTTATTTGATTTTCTGATTTTACTCCTTTTCTAGCCGGTTTATTTTCTTCGAAATTCAAAAACTACATAAAATAATACTGTATAACCAGAATACCAAAATCTAGAAAGGTATAAAGTAAACCAAAAACTAGAACTTTATTGGACTAAGGAGGCTTGCAACACGTATTTCTTCCAAGTCCCTTTTAAGTACCCCACAAAATAAAGTACATAAAAACCGTAAATAGACTAAAATTAAACCCAAGTGACTCAATTGACTCAATTCTTGTGGGAGAACCCATATTCATGATGAAATCTAGCCAATGCCTTTTCCAGCTGAGTCCACTTCTGCTCCAATGTCCCGATATAACCAATGGACATCCTTACAAGGCCAGGTGAGATTCCAGCAAGCTTCTGTTCCTCCTCATTCATCTCACTGCTAGTGCTACTACCAGAGCATGACATGAGGGTCTCATAATAGCCCAAACTAACAGCCATGAAACCAAATTGAACATAGTTCTGCAATTGGTGCATCAAATTATTAGCCCTCTCCTCTGTTTCCATGTCAATGCAAAGAAGCCCACCATACCCATAATCCTTGTTGGCTATGGCTTTCAACAATTCATGTTGTGGGTGATCTTCAAGGCCAGGGTATATAACCTTGAGTCCTAATTTCTTGAGCCTGGTGGCAAACACAAATGCACGGTGGCAATGTTCCTTCATCCGAAGACTCAAGTGAGGGATTCTCTCTGAGAGTTCAAATGCCACCTTGGCATTCATAGTTGGACCCAACAGCATAAGGGGCCCTTGCTGGAGGCTCATCATCGAATTCACTAGGCTCGCAGACCCGCACACAGCCCCTGTCAATTATCAATTGAATTTTGAAAAAGCAATGTCATGATTTTGCATGGTACTTAGGAAGACAAATAACAACGATAAAGAAAATAAATAATAATTATAGCTATTATTAATGGTGGAGCCAAGTAATGTTTTGAGAAGGGAATCCTACCCCAGCACATGATAAATAATAATGACGAAGAATGATGGTACTTATTTTATATTATCTAAGGGGCAATCGCGGCTCCACGGGAGAGTGACTATTTTGTCACGTTTGGACAAAAAAATTACCAGACTGCAGTAAATTTTGCTAAAATGCCACGCGGCATAATTCGCCCGCTACAGTAATTCGCTACAGTGTAGCGAAGAAATATGCCACGTCAGAACCAAAAATGTCACATGTCAAATTTTGCAAAATTCGCTACCCTGTGTAGCGAATTATGCTGCGTGGCAGTTTGAAAAATTTTACTGTTTGCGTGGCATTCTGGTAATTTTTTTGTCAAAGCGTGGCATTTTGGTCCCTCTCCCACTGGCCTACTAAAAGATAATATTTATGAGAAAAGTATTTCTCATTTTTTAAATGAGATAAAGTTATGATATAGACATAAAAAAATATTTTTTATTTAAAATTTAAATTAAAAAAAAAAAATCCACTATTTATATTTTTTGTATCTATTTCTCTCCTTGTGTCTATTTTTCTCTTAGAATGACTTCCTTCGATTTCCGTGCTGACATGAGTCCTACATATAATTTTTTCTAACAATTGATTTATAAAAATTTTAATCGTTAATTTTCGTTAATCTATATCAATGGTGTTGTAAGAAATTATAAACGAAAATAAATAAATATAATCTTATTAATTAATTATTAATTCTCAACAAATAATAATTTTTAATTGATAGAAATACTGTTAGAATTTGACATTTGACATGGATGTCAGTCGTTTATATATAACTGCAGGGTAACCAATAAATGCGAAACAGGAAAAGTATTTTGAAAAAGAAGCAGAAAAAAAAAAACCTGCAATGATGTCAGCACCACCACTGACAAATTTGGAGATACTGTGAACGACGACGTCTGCTCCAAGACGAGAAGGGGAAATAACCATAGGAGCAAACGTGTTATCCACAATCACAGTCACTCCCTTTTTGTGACCCACCCTGCACAGCTCGGGTATGTTAGCAACCTTCAGGCTCGGATTCGCTATGGACTCAAAGTACAACACTTTGGTCTTCCCTTCCACGATTGCATCCTCAACGGTCTCCAAATCCAAGATATCAACGAAAGTGGTTGTTATGTTGCACGCCCTGGGAAAGAAACCCGAGAGAAGCGCGTGGGTCCCACCGTAAAGGGCAGAGGAAGCGACCACGTGATCGCCGCTGCTGCAAAGTTGCATCAGGACGGAGGAGATGGCGGACATGCCGCTCGCGGTGCAGTACGCGGCCTCGGTGCCTTCGAGCGCCGCCATCTGACGGCTGAGGTTGAGGACGGTTGGGTTGAAGTGACGGCTGTAGATGAAGAAGTCGCGTTCGGGACCGAGTTCTCCGGCGAACATGCGGCGGAGGGTTTCCGGTTCCATGACGGTGAATGTGGCGGAGGCTTCGATTGACATGTTAACGCCGCCGTGCTCGCCGAACTCGTGGCGCGCGCTGGCCAATGCGGCGGCCGGGTCCATATCGGCGCTCCATGGGGTTAACTTCTTTGCTGCGTCGCTGTTGGTCTCAACGACGATGTCGTTTGTGTCGTTTAGCAAGTCAGCCATGTGAGGATGGATGGGAATGAGAGACAGAGAAAAAGAGAGAAAGATTGGTTGGGAGTTTCGGAAATGAATGAAGGAAACGACACTCACTCTCCTCCCTATTTATCATAGTTCTTCCGTTGAAATTTTATTTCGTTTTTATTTTTAACTTTTTTGTACGTTGTAAATGTGGACGGAATATTTGCCCAAAACGGCCCTCGAATCTAGTCATTAATTGGGTTTATGCGTTTTAGCTAAGCTAGTCATAAAGTTTTATTTTTCGTCTACTTAAAGTTGTTGCTAATTGTTATCAAAAAAAAAAAAAAAAAGTTGGTGCTAATTAAAGGTCATTTATTTCAGGGGAAATGATTCCTGCATTTACTGGAGAAATTATTTTCTCTATCTTTTATGCAAATAGATTTTATCATGTGTAAAAATATTTGATATGGTTATCTGAGAAGATTACAATCATACAAATGTAAATCAACGGTTATGATTTTGTAACTACTTATTTTAACATTTTTTCTCTCTCTTCCTTTATTATCATTGATCCACTTTTGTATAGTTATAATTCTACACATGACATGGTCATGTGAATTTTCACATGAGAGGATCCAGATCTATCTTTCATACAAAAAAGAGAGATAAACTAATAAAAATAGAGAAATAATAAATACGATGGACCTCTGCTGTTTTATTATAGAAAAATGATTTATACAATAAATATAGAAATCATTTTCCCATTGTTTTAAGCAATTAGATTTGGTTTAGTTATAAGAAATTTGAGTAATTTGTATTAAATTATGTGTTCAATTCTTATTATTATATAAAAAAAGTCATTTATTTTATTTTATATACACAAAATTCTATACAATAAATAATCTAGGTATCTCAAAACAAAGAGAAACAAATGTCCCTCTAGTTAAATTACATAGAGTTGAACTTGATCCGGTAGCAATTTGGATCAAGAATGGATGTGGTAAAGAGATATCTATGTAAATATGTACTATTCATAAGACACTTTGATGCTCAAGTGAGTACTTGATCAATGAACTTCGGTAATGATAGAAAATATAATGATACATGGACTTTAAGTTTTTGTTATATAATAGTTGATTATTTTGTTTAGCCGCTTTAGTATGGCACAATTAACCTCATCGGTGGATAAAAGTGGCTCCTATAAGCTATCATGTGTGCGAAATGTCTATTTGTGAACTATATCTTAATGGTGTAACCTCATTGGTGGATAAAAGCGGTTCCTATAAGCTATCTCGTGTGCGAGATGTCTATTTGTGAACTATATCTTAATGGTGTAATTAGAACTAGGCGTCTCCGCCTTAGCTATTGACTATAAGGTAGGTTATAGAGTTATGAATTGCTAATACCATAGTTGTATGCCTTGAGCAGGGATGACATCAAAAGCATGATAAAAGTGTTTTTTAATCTTTAAGTTTTGATTGTTAGGCGATTATGCATCGTTTAAATACTGGGATTGAACGATTGCATCCTGTGTGAATGTATATATTGCATTGATCGTGTTCCTGATATTGGCGATGGTTATGGAACTGTTCCTCATGGTATTTAAATTTGTCTTTTTATCATGCATTTAAATGCCTCACATGATTAATGTTTTAAATGGAAATGCATTGACCTCGTGACATTTTGTCTGAATGGCATTTGAACCAATTAATGTTTTGTGGTTACAAATTAACTATTATAACTGTGACTGAGATATTTTTTTTATGAACCGATGCAATGGTGCATCATGATTTAGCTGTTTTGCATGAACCGACGCAATGGTGCATCATGATTTGTATTTAGAACTTCCATTTAATTACCCGTTAAAGTGAAGGCAGCCTCGAATGCATTTATTATCATTATTGTGGTGGAATTTGATGTCATTTAATGGTATACACTGTGCTTACTGCTTAGTGAATTTGATGGCATTGAATGTCATTAATTTGTGGTTTATGTATATGAATACTTTGTGACTAATTGCATTTATTGAGGTGTGAATAAAATTTGAAAATTAATTGAGTATTGCATAGAATTAAATGCAATATGTGGTAATAATGGATATGAGAGTTTTATATCCAGTGAAATATTTAATATTATATGAATTCAAAAAGGCTATCATAGTGATGACATGATCAAAGTCAATGTGATGACTTTGAAATATTATAAATGATGTGACAATTTGTGAATCATTTTATGGTTAAATTGGAATTTGTTATTTGAAATATGTGTTATAGTCGAAGTTAAATTAAAAGTTAAAGGTATTAAGGAGCGATCGAGGGAGAGTTTATGATGACTTTTCGAGGAACTTTGTTTAGAGTTTGGAACTTTACACCAAACGACGATGGCTCCTTAAGCAATACAATCCAACAAGATTGCTGGGAGAGAAAAAACCAGATATTAAATGAAAAAACCAGACATTAAATGAAATGATGTTGTTGACATCTGGTTTATGGGTGGAAGTCATTTTAATGACAAACAATATAATCAATAGAGTACCCCACAAGAAAACTATGAATATCCCCAACGAAATGTGAAAAGGTAGGAAGCCTACCTTGAATTATCTTAGAGTGTGGAGTGTTTGGCAAAGGATGCGATTTCGAAATCAAAAAGGGTTAAATTGGACCAAAGACAATGGTCTTTGTGTTCATTGGATATATAAATAATAATGGTGCGTATCAATTATGATGCAAATTAAATCACCGACTCTAGTGACACCAAGCCATAAGTGGGTATGTGTACGCACTTGGTGGGGGTGTTGTGTCTTGGAATTCATCCAAGCAAACATGTATTACAAGGTCGACCATAAAGTAAAATTTATTGACTCAGATAGAGTTAGTGGGGTAGCCAAGTGCTATGAAACTTCCTTGAGGATATTTTGAACTGGCTGAAGTCAGTGCCTGCAATATGCATACACTTTGATAGTCAGGCAGTGATCAGAAGGGCAAGGAATATTATGTATGATGGTAAGTCTCGATATAGATAAGAGACGTGACCCCGTGAGGCAATTACTCTATAGTGGTATTATTACGGATCCGTTAACTAAAGGTTTGACTAGAGAGTTAAAGGGAAATTTGTCAAAAGGAATGGGTTTAAGGCCTATCAATTATTGATTATTGCAGTAACTCTACCTTGATGAGTGGAGATCCCACGTACTAGGCACATAGAGATAACTAAGTGATGATCGACTGTTAACACTATGGAGTTTCTAAACTCATACTCATTCCTATGACAAAACAATGTATATGAGGTAAGCATTTATGCTTTTAAAGGTTTCTCAATTTGATGTGTTCAGATGATGTATGTTAAGTTACATCACAAGGAATCACCTATGTTAGTGTGAAGTGAGGGCCACTTCTATGAGAATTTATAAAGGCCAAATCTCTAGAACATTCATAGAACCAGGCAAGTATCCCAAGGCCAAAATGGGCACAACAATGAGGACCAACAATGTTAGAGAAGCAATTGTGTGATTCTTATTGTCTAGATATACACTAAAGGTCGACGGTTCAAGTCGCCCAGACCACCTATTGACCGAGTATATCCAATAGGTTTTACTAGAGAAGGTTCAAAGGTAACTCTACCTATCTCGATGCAATTGTTTCTCGTTAAGGAATCACATTTTGGCATTCGTGTTCATATGCATTTAGTCACGATGAATTGACTTCTTATCTATGTGGGGATTGTTGGATTTTTGGGTCTACATCCCATGGGTTATAAATAAGAAGTTTGATATGAAAAGGTGTCTTTTCGTCGTCGAATGGATATGTTTTTTCATGTCAAATTGATGTGTCTTTTCATGTCGAAAGAATGTGTCTTTTCATGTCGATCAGATGTGTCTTTTTGTGTCGAACGGATGTGTTGTTTCGTCGACGAAAATGTGCCTTTTGAATAGTGACCTTATATTTTTTATAAATATATGGAGTCATAATTTTAGTTAAGCTTTGTCTATGAATTGTGCATCCATACCATAGTATGAGATAGTGTGATTCCTCAGACATTCAGTTGTGTTCGTTCGGGCATCTGATCAGTAGTGTCATCGTTCTGAAGACGTCAATCCATTATATCCTGAGAGATAATTATTCATCAACCTTCGGCATCAATAGAGGGAACAAATTGTCTTAAGGAGACAACATCTGTTGGGTTCGAATTTATCTACATATTGACATCTCTTTCATATATCCTATGAGTTCGTTCCTTATTTTTTTATTACACTTTAATTGTGGATTTAATTATAGTATCTTCGTTACACAGATTCAAATCTCTTGGTGACTATTCACCCAATGTCTTCAACAAAATGAAGAGATAACCATTGATCCAATACCCTAATCAAGTTAATGATCTTTCCAAGTTTAACAACACTGGTATAATCTGTCTTATTCCCAATAAAAAATAAAAATCATAAAAGAGAGAAAGTCTTAGCCAAAAATTGATATTATTTAGAAAAATATTAATGTATTCTGATTTTGTGAAATAATTTATAAAAAATGAAAAAAAAAAAGTTCAATTTATAAATTATCTATTTACTTTTTAAATATTTTTTTTCTATATATAATTACAGCTGGTTATAAAATATTGGTAACTATTTATATGCAATAATCTTAGTACCAAATAACATCATTGTAGTATTTTATACGCACAAGATTATATACAGAAGGAAAAGAATCAAGGTATTTAAAAACAATAAAGAAAAATATGTATTTGATATAATGCAAAATTAAAAGATCGTTATGGTTTTTAAATTAATAAAATAAGTATAATTTTATTAATTTCCCTGTTGCGTTTTATGAAAATACTGTAATATTGAATAATTTTTAATTAGAGAAATTGTTAAATGTTGCTCGAAAACTCTTTTTGTTATGTATAATTAAATATGTTTCATATTAATTCCGTTAATAACTATATTTTTTATTTTAATTATATTTTTATTACTACAACTTTCGTGATGTGTATATAATAAAACTTAATAAAAATAAAAAGATTTTAGTCTTTTTACTTCAAGGGAAAATAATTTTTTTTGCATTATTAAAATATATAATATATGTTAATATTTAACATTTTTCAAGATAATTTAAGTTTCTTATTAAATGTTTTTCAAATTCAAGTTTGAAATTTTATTATTGACATAATATGTGTCCAAAACAAACCCGTACTGCCGTACAAAATCATTTTGTGTAATTATATAATTGTAAATTTTTTTTTATGTTACTGAATATGAGTTATCTTATATTGCTGAAGTAAAATTATAAATGGGATCCAAAAATAATTGGAGAAAAAAAATCGATACGAGACCCAGGCAAATTTTTTTTAGAATATTGCAATTTAAATAAATAATTATGAATTTATTGTTGTTTTCATATTATTTACGGATATATGCAGGCCCTGATTTAGCGTCACCGGTCACGCCTTATTCAGGCATGAGTGCCACATAGGTCACACCCTACTTAGGAATAAATCTTTGGTGCTACTGTAGAACCAAGATTCAGTGCATCCCACTAATAAGAGCATTACACATCAGAGGAGAGAGAAAAAATTTGGCAGAGAAAAAAGAACTTTTGCTGACATGTAATATTTTTATTGATGGGATGTACTGAATCTTTGGTGCTACAGTAGCACCAAAGATTTATTCCCTACTTAGGCATGACCTATCACGCCCAGTCCAATTGTGTGTACGATGGGTATTATATCCACTCTGGGCGCGATTCGGTCAGATATCTTCTATTTAAATTCATCTCCTCTCCACACTCTTCACATCTCTTCTCCATTACAACTCCTTACTTTTACATACAATCTTGCTAGCATATTCATACTCTCTTATTTTGCTTGTTTATTTATCTGTAAATGAGTTTACATTTTGATTCCATTAGTGTTGTTTTATATTATAATGATAGGAAAGTCGAAGGCCGACGTGGTGTACTTTTTGAATGTGAAAAAAAGCTAATATGTATTAACCGCAACTCAACAGTTGTTGAACTAAATCAGAGAATTCGTCAAAAGTTAGCACTCCAAGGTAACCAATCTACCACCCAGGTCACGACAAAATTATGGCAATCTAAACAATACATTAGTTTGCAAGTGGTGGATGATGAAGATGTACATATGGTTATGGAAGAATTTTTCAACTAGTCAAGAAAACATTTATGCAGTAAATATAGAAATCATTTCCCTTTTATTTTAAGCAATTAGGTTTGGTTTAGTTATAAGGGGTTTGAGTAAATTGTATTAGGTTATGAGTTCAACTTTTATTATCATATAAGAAAGGTCATTTATTTTATTTTATATACACAAAATTCTATACAATAAATAATCTAGGTATCTGATGTGCCTCTTGCATGTGATATTTTCCAAGCCAAAAATAATAATAATTTAGTCATAAAAGAGCATTTTCTGTATATTAATTACTTTTATTATTTAGTTTTTCCATTTCAGTTTATTTTTCATTTTTTATATAATTTTTACAGGTTAAGGTATGAAGAAATAGGAAATTGGAAAAAGCTGAAAAAGAAGTACGCGCTACTCGCGCGGAAGGTGGCGCTACCCGCGCGGATGAGCATTGCAGTACAGATTCCAGAGATTTCGCACGGGTACAACGCCACTATGGCGATACCCGCGCGAACTTCAGCGTGGAGTTAGGTCTTGAACGTTTTAAAGAACGTGGCGAGAAAGAAAAAACTGGAGAATTTTGGACGACAGAGGCACAAGGATTCCAGTTGGAGGAGTACACAAGGGAACAATTCATTGTTCTTGAAGGATCATCGTAATTTTATTTTCTTTTCTCTTTTATATTTGTATGTCAGCTATGTCTATGGCTGGCTAATTTCCTTTATTGTAGTTAGGGTCACAAACCCTATGTGAACCCTTTTCTCGATGGATTGATTTATTTTAATATATTTTATTTTTACCCTGCGCGTATTGTTTATTATTTGTGTTAGACTTGATCAACCTAATAGGAGATAATAATTTAAGAACTAGGGCTTGATGGGACAGAAATCCGTACCCATCTAAGCCCATTTTGATGGAAAAATACCATCTGGTCCCTCACCTGATGAGCAACTTTAGCACTAAAAACACATGTTTTATATCTTTATCACAAAACAGAGTGGGGAACGGAAGGTGACGTAATCTTTGGAAAATATATAAAAAAGGGAACAGATTTGGGGTATTAAATACACCTGCTTCACTCACTCAATCTTTCTGAGCACTTTTCAGGAAATGGTGAAAAGAAGTTTTCAATTAAGCACAAGTGGGCAACACTCAACCAAGGAGAAAGGTGCACAGCAGGGAATAAACGGTTCCTATTGGCCGAAAAGGAAAGCAAGGCATGGGAGGTTCAGAAGGAAAGACAAATCTCAGAATAAACTGTCCCATCCAGCCACGTGCGCCCCACAAAGCACTGTTCACACTGCCTCTTTCATGCAGTCAAGAAACCAACTCCAAGGGATTTACAAGTTTTCCATTCACTCTTCTACCTATAAATAGGACGTTCCAGTACGAAGACATCCATCGAATTCCTAAGGGATTGAATTCCTTAAGAAGAGATCACTTAGTTTATTTTCGTAGTTTTTATTTGTACAGTTCTAACTTTAGTTAAGTGACAACACTTCTTCTTTCTGTATCATCCACTTGAGACTCCTCACGAGCAAGAACCATCTTCTCCACTTTTCATTTTGTTGTAAGCAATTTGTTTTCATTTAAATACAAGTGTTATTTCTATCCTTTCCACTCGTTATCTCTGAACTGAATCTCGGGTCTATGGGACTTCAGTTTGGAATAATTATGTTTAAACTAGTAGCCATGGACTAAACTATCTATGGAATGGAAAAACTGCAAAGTTCTTAAAAGATTATTTTCGAAGCTCTTGTATTACAGCTTTTGTGTTTCTCTGGTTAAGTGTGCTATCTTCATTGTGTATCTTTGGAAATCGAACACATACTGAGAAAGTATCTTCCATAAGGAAGGGATTCCTGACAGCTTAACCAGAGGGGGAAGACAGTACTGTGAAAACAGTATTGCTGGTTGCCTTAGGAATAAGGGGCCACTTCGTTCACTTTAAGGTTCTGCACTAAGTACCTGTTGGAGTCAAGGGAGTCATAAGAATATGGAAACTTGTAAGCCATCTAGTCCATAAGCTGAGGAATCAGACGTTGGCAGAAAAGAAACTTGAACAAATACTTAAGTGTTGGGTCCTGAGTAGAGAAAATAATCATTTATGAATGGAGCAGTGGATCCGTTCTTTCTGTTATTGTTGTTTTTTTTAAACCATCCACCCTGTTGTCTCTTGATTATTGTTATTACTTTTTGTATTTTTCTTTATTTAATCTTGTATCTATAAACCTCTTATGAATATTGTTGTTCCTTCCCTAAACAAGAAGGCTGACATATATAACGAAGCGATGAACTGTTTGCTGTCTGATTGAACCTACTGTCTTTGAGGAACGTTGTCAAGACAGTATGGAACGTTTGACCTAACAGGTCAATTACTAACTTTTCTTTTCGTTTTCATTCTTTATAAAACAATATAAGACACTAATTAGAGTTCTATCCTCGTGGGAACGATAATCTGGGCATAATACTCCCATTTATTACTTGATGTGTGCACTTGCGCACTTGGGTTAAACTAAGAAAACACTTGTGTTCTTTCTTAGTAAACTGAGGAGCATTTTCACCATACTATATTTTCATCCAACAGCCTCTGAGCACCCAACAAGTTTTTGGCGCCGTTGCCGGGGATAGAAACACTCAATTTTGTTCTTATTATTGTTTTAAGTACATACTCTGTATAGTTATTTCTGTTTTTATTTTTTATATATATTGTTACACATTCTGTTGTTCATAATATCTATGTATATGGTTTATGAGTGAAGAGTCTGAAACAGATTCTCACCACTCCACTGAAATACCTGAGTTTTGCTTCGATCCTGAACCAGAACGCACTTTACATAGAAGAAGAAATCTTAGGGAAAATATTTTTGAAAACATGGTTGATCATGACAATAACAATGAAAGAATCCCTCCTGAACAGAACTTTAGAAC
Organism: Gastrolobium bilobum; assembly: GCF_033153095.1. Taxonomy (NCBI): domain Eukaryota; kingdom Viridiplantae; phylum Streptophyta; class Magnoliopsida; order Fabales; family Fabaceae; genus Gastrolobium; species Gastrolobium bilobum. The sequence continues at coordinate 35,104 of NW_026897914.1, read as the reverse complement.
TGTGGCTGCTCCTTTCAGGAACAAACCAGAAAAGGGAGTGATCCTCCCTCCTGTAGCACCTAATTTTGAATTAAAACCTATCATGTTTCACATGATAAGGGAAGCTGGAGTCTTTCATGGACTCCCTGCAGAAGATCCTTACACACACCTCACAAACTTTCAAGATATTTGTGATAATTTCAAAGCTGAGGGTGTGACAGAAGAGAGCATGAGAATGAGGCTGTTTCCTCACTCCCTAGGCTCAAAAGCAAAAACATGGATGCAAACTCTCTCCCATGGATCCATACACTCATGGGAGGAACTTTCTAACAAGTTCATAGAAAGGTTTCTCCCTATGTCTCGCCAAGCTGATGTTAGAGCTGATCTCTCTAACTTCAGAATGTTTTATGGAGAAAATATTTATGAAGCTTGGGAGAGATACAAGGACATCATCAGAAAATGTCCAAACCATGGGGTAGAGACTTGGGGAGTCTTACAGTCTTTTTATAAAGGCATTGATCATACTTCTCAATCATATTTAGATTTTGCGGCAGGAGGATATTTTTTCACAAGGACCCTCGAATCCAGGTATGAGATCATAGAAGGCACTGCAGAAAGATGTCTTCAGTGGCCACTGGACAGGGTGAGTCCAGTAAGGAAGCCAGGCATGCTCGAACTAGACAAATAAACTGCCATGGAGTCCCAACTGGCCACACTGATGAATGAGGTAAAGAACCTGAAAGCTGATCAAGAACAACCAAGGATGGAAGTCTTACAACTCACAGCAACTGAGAGTGAACCATGCTCAGCCTGTGGTGACCTTCATGATTCAATAGACTGTCCATCTACTGCCTTGGTGTGTTATGCTGAAAATTTCGGGAACATAAACTTCACCCAGGCCAGAGATAATCAGAATGCAGGTAGCAACAACAATCAAAACCCTGGAGGAACCATAGTGAATGATCAGAACCATAATCCACAATGGAGGCCACCCACGAACCAAAGGCTATACAACAATCAGCAGCAGCAGTATCAACAAGGCAGAAGCAGTGGAAACGGAGCATATGAACCATATAGAAGAACCAATTATGTTCCATTCCAAAGAGATGACCAACACATCAACACCCTGGAAAGCTATGTCAAAGAATATGTCACCAGGAACGATGTTGTGGTCAGAAACATTGAGTCCCACCTGGGACAAATAGCTGCTAGCCTCAACACCAAGACACCAGGACACTTGCCAGGGGATACTGAAGTTCCCTCAACCTCTTCTCCAGAAACCTAAGAGGTTAGTACCATGTCTAGCTAAAGACATTAAACTAAGCGTTGACTGGGAGGCAACCCATTGGATACCTTTGCCCTTTGACAAAGAGCAAAGTTTTGGGGTGGTTAAATCTAACCACACAGCTCCCAAAATGGAGGGAACATCTGATGTTCAACTCCAAGTCCAAATAAGGTACGTTCCATTCCAGGAACGTAGTTTTGGGGTGGTTCAATAACCACACACTCCCAAAATAAAAATAAATAAATAAATAAATAAATATTTTTTTATATACTTATAAGTACTTTTAATTCATCTTATTAAAATACCATTTTTATTTCTGACTATTTTATTAGATATGTTTGTATTTTATTTGGTAGGAATTAGTTTATTATTTTAGTTTATTAGGATAAAGACAAAGGGAACGTTCCCTGGCTTAGGAGATAAACGTGACAAGGACATCTGTCCATGCTGAGTCACGTATATATGCGCAGCCGTTATCAGATTTGCACTCATTGCAAATTTTGAAAACGTGCCCTGAAAAAGCAACTGTTTCCTCATCCATTAATGCAACTGCTCCTACTTTGATTTCCCTCTCTCCCACGTTTCTAACCTAAACTGTTCCATCTCCTTACCACCATCAGAAGCAGTTGAATACCACTAACCCTGACCTTTCGTTCCACAACGTTCCCATTCCATCACCCCCTCAACTCCCTGTCTTTAACCTCCACGTCCTGAAAAACTCATCATTTCCTCTCCTCTATGTGCTTATTTAAACCATCTCCTTTCATCTTTAATCTTTACCACCTTCTTCTAACTTAGAAACTCTTGCTCTCATTACCTTATTCTGCATTTTGCTGTAACCATGACCAAACTTTTAGTAACCATTGTCCCCGTGGCCAGCCATAATCAAGACCCAGACATCACCGAAGGTGTTGTAGCTCTCTATCCAGAAAGAAACATATTCTTACAGGACAAAGCTCCTCTTCCACCATTCGTGAAGAAAACTTTAACCAAATTGCGATGAACTTTGTTCGCCACAAATGTACGAGAACTCAACACTTTCTTGGTGGCTGAGTTCTTGTACCACGCAAAACGGCTGCCCGAAGGATACACGAATGATGAAGTAATGGTGAGAGAGAAGAAATTATCATTCTCTCCTTCTGCCATCAAGGAAGTCCTCAACCTACCAACTATTCCCAATTGCCTGTATCAAGGATACATCAAACGCAAGGAAGACCCACAGTTCGCACAAGAAGTAAAAGATCTGATCATCCATAATGATCCTTTCTACTCAAAAGGAGCCCTTAGCAGGGGCAGTCTGAAAGACGAGGCCACATTCTGGTCTCTTTTTGCTAACTCTAATCTGACTCCTTCCTCTCATGATGCCACTGTCAAGTGGTCACTCCAGGTGCAAATCTACTGCATTATGAGGAACATTCATTTTGATGCAGTACCCCTGATCTACGGCAGTCTGAAGATGGAGATAAAGAAGACTGCTGTCTGCCTTCCTTGTTTGATTACAAAGCTCTGTTTGAGGGCCAAGGTCAAGACTTATGAGGATGATGACCTAGTGGTAGGGTCTGTCATCGATTTCAAAACATGGAATGGTCTTAGAGACTCTGACAGTGAAACAGACATTCTAGATCCTGAGGCCTCACAGAGGACAACCGAAGGCCACCCCTTCAAAATCAACCACTTCTGCCTACACTCAAGCACGAAGAACCGTTCCCCCTCCCACCAAGATTGTTGGACATCATTCTGACTCCGGTGTTCAATAGGCCAAATTCAAGTATACTCAGGCCGACGGTGGAGGCAAACAGTTTTGAGTTGAAACCAGCTCTAATTACTTTGGTGGAGAGGGCTCAGTTTTTTGGTGCTGAGGATGAAGACCCTCATGAGTTCATATATCGATTCCTGATGATCTGTGACACTACTAAGCACAATGGAGTGTCTGCCGATGCTATCAGGCTCCGATTGTTCCCTTTTGCTGTTAAGGGAAAGACTCTCAGATGGTGGAAAGACAGCAGCCAATAGTATCATGACATGAGAAGACTTGTCAAAAAAATTCTTTGCCGAGTTCTTTTCTATGGAGAGGTACAACCAGCTGGTGAATGAGATCACTAACTTCTGCCAGCTTGAAGGAGAATCATTGTGTGCAACCTGGAATAGATTCCAGGAACTTATTAGAAAATATCCGCACTATGAGGGAGACGATGATAGAAAGGTGGCAATCTTCTTTAATGGCATCTCTCCTGAAACAGGGTTGGTGCTTAATAGTGCAGCAAGAGGTTCTATTCGACATAGTACATCTGAGCAAGCTCTTGATCTGATAAAGAAATTGGCCAGAAATGAGAATGAGAGCTTACTGGTTCAAGCAAGAAGAAGAGTGATAAAGTTGGAGAGCAATGATGTTATGCTCGCTGAACAAAAGCTGTTGTCCAAGAAGTTTGATAGTCTCAATGAAAAGTTTGAGAAACTGCGAGTGTCCAATGTTCAATCAACTTTGGTGGTTTGTGAATATTGTAGAGAAGCTCATGAGTCTAATGAGTGCCCTACTCTAATGAGTGCTAATCTACAGTAGGTGCAAGTGAATGGGGTTTGGTATGAATAGAAACCCCATTCACTTGTCAAAGAAACCAGAACTTTGTGTCTGGGAGCAATTTTCAGAGGAGAGGTCAAGGAGGTGGTCTTGACTATAGTTCCAACAACTATCTGCAACCTCCTCTGATTCCTCAAAAGGAGCCTTCTAAGCTGGAGAAAGCTATGATACAAATTTCTAAGACTACAAATGACCACATTCTGACAACAAATGCTTTTATCAATGAGGCTACAGCACACAACAAGAATCTGGATGCTTCTATCAGGAACCTGGAGGTTCAAATTGGTCAATTGTCCAAGCAAGTTTCTGAGAGACTTCCACGAACATTTCCTAGTGACACTATTGTGAATCCCAAGGAGCATTGCAAGGCTATAATGACCAGAAATGGTAAAGTGCTTCCATCTCTTGAGGTTGAGGAGAAGCTTGATGAGGCAGTTGAGCCTGAAAAACAAATTGAAAGACCTACTGAAGTGGTAGTGCCAGTTGAAAAAGAAAAAGAAAAGGCAAAAGAACAGAGTGTGATTGTTGAGAAGAAGCATGAGATGAGTCCTGGTTATGTGAGAGCTATGACACCTTATCCTGAAAGATTCAAGCAAGATGCTCAGAAGCAGCAATATGCCAGATTTCTTGATATTTTCAAAAAGCTGCACATTAATATTCCCTTTACTGAGGCTCTGGCTAATATGCCCAATTATGCCAAGTTTATGAAAGAACTTTTATCAAGAAAACACAAGTTGCAAGAATGCCAGACTATGACACTCACTGAAGAGTGTAGTGCAATAATACAGAAGAAGTTTCCTCCTAAGCGTCATGATCCAGGGAGCTTCAATATTCCAATTGCTATTGATAACAGTAATGTTGGCAAAGCTTTGTGTGATCTTGGGGCGAGTATAAATTTGATGCCCTTGTCTATGTGTGAATCTTTGGGGATCTCTGAGCTTAAGCCTACTAAGGTTTCCTTGCAACTTGCTGACAGATCTTTGAGGAAACCCAATGGTATAATTAAAGCTTTGTGTGATCTTGGGGCAAGTATAAATTTGATGCCCTTGTCTATATGTGAATCTTTGGGGATCTCTGAGCTTAAGCCTACTAAGGTTTCCTTGCAACTTGCTGACAGATCTTTGAGGAAACCCAATGGTATAATTGAAGATGTCCTTGTGAAAGTGGATAAGTTTATTTTTCCAGCTGATTTATGGTGTTGGACATGGAAGAGGAAACTGAATGCCTATTTTGTCTGGTAGACCTTTCTTGGCTACTGCTCGGACTATGATTGATGTTAAACAAGGGAAGCTCGAGTTAAGGATGAATGATGAGACCATCACCATCAATGTCTTTGATTCTATGAGAAACTCTTCTGACAAAGGTGATTGTTTCAGGCTTGATGTTTTAGAAGAAGTGGGGAAAGAAGAGAAATCTCCTAGTCAGGAGCTTGAGGGAGAACTTGAGGCACGTGATATTGTTCCCTTTGAGGAAGAAAATGGTGTTGTATTTGAAGTTCTTGAGAAGAAAGATTTTGACAAAGAAGATGGTCCCCCAAAAGTAGAGTTAAAGGAGCTGCCTGAAACTCTTAAATACATCTTCTTGGGTGATAAGGAGACTTACCCTATTATCATTAATAAGGGATTGTCTCATGAGCAGGAAAGGAAGTTGATAGAAGTGCTGAAGGAACACAAGGCCGCCATAAGGTGGTCCATTTCTGATTTGAAGTGTATAAATCCTTCTTTTTGTACTCATAAAATTCTCATGGAGGATGATGTCAAACCTGCGAGGCAACCTCAAAGGAGGCTTAATCCTACAATGAAGGAGGTGGTGAGAAAGGAAGTGGCGAAACTTCTTGATGCTGGCATGATTTACCCGATTTCAGATACTGCTTGGATAAGTCCAGTGCAAACTGTACCGTCAGGCTCGTGACGTTAGACAAGCGCTCATTGGGAGGCAACCCAATGTAGAGTTTATTTTTTTTTTAAAAGTTGACTGGCGCGACCCACGCCACAAAGAAAAAAAAACCCTGTTTTCTGATATTGATTCCAACTGTTGGTTTGTTCTGTTTTATTTTTGAGATAAAGTTGGAATCAAATCTGAGAATGGTGGTTTGCTATGAACTTCCGGATTGATTACATCTCCTTGCTGCTGGAGATTGTTTTATTTTCATTATTTTAGTTTATCTTTTTAGTACTTTTTGCTGTTTTATTATGACCGTAGGATGGTGTTAGGGTCATTTAGATGATGTGGGTTTGTATATGTCCCATACACTCTGATGTCTTTATTGTGCGGATTATAGTTTATTCTATATACTGCTGTTTGTTCCATGGTGCAGATATATCGAAAATCCTTGGGATTAAATATTGCTGGGGACAACAATTCTTTAAATCTGGGAATTGTAGGCATTGGGAAGCACTCTGGAACATCAATTTTTTCTATCAGGGGAGATATTCTAAACTCTTTACATTTTATTTTTTGTTAGTTGTTAGTTTGAGTGCTCTAAAAAAATGGAAATACATTTCTAAAGCAATTCTCACGTTTAAATGTGCTTACCCAGTTAACTTGCTTTATTGAGTCTTAAGAAGTTTGTTTGTATGACATTCTGGTATGACATTGCATAGGTATAATTGGATTACATGATTGCTCGTTTGCCTGAATTGATGTTGTGAAATTCTGATAATGCCTGAGGTTAAGTTTCATGAGTCTATATTGATACCACAACTTGTGAGGTTTGAGCTTAAACACTGAATTTTCTTGTTGAGAGACCTCAATGTTGTAACACTATAGAACTTGATTTGTTTCTCTGTGATGCATGCATTGGTTGAGATGATTAAGGCATTTTGTTCTTGTTAGCCTATGGCCAAAATAGCCCACCTTTATGAAATTTTTCCTTTGCTAGCCCCTTGAGCCTGAGCATATGTTGTTGATAAATTACTTGTTGGCCTGATTAATGGCTTAGCTTATATCCATGTGACTTACCCTGATTGAGATTGAATTACTGATGTGCTGAAAATAAATAAAGAAATTGAGGTAAGCTCCACAAAGGTTAAGTGATTAGGGGATGTATATTTTACTTATAAAAAAAAATTATATATGCATAAAAGGTGGCTGAAAGGAATTAATTCCCGAAATTCTGTGGGAATGTTAGTGGAGCAAGACCATTGAGTTGAATGTGCTAAATTATAAGAGCATCAGTTTTTCAATCTCATTGTCGTTTTGAGCTACTATCCATATATTTCTACCCTTTAACCCGGCCAAGATATAACCTGTGAAGTCCTTTTGATCAATTGGTGCATGTGTCTGATTCTTCATTTTTGAGAATTTTGAGAATATGATCAAGCTTATAGTAGTGTTATAGCTGTATTGGATTGAGTGCTCATGATATCCTAAACACTGAGCGTTGAGTGAATATTATTTATCTTTGTGAGGGGTAATCAATGTAGACTTGTATCTTTAAGAAGCTGATGACATTGTTGGAAATTTGTGATGTTGGATCAGTCATGCTTAGTATATTGTATCTGAGAATGCCTGTGTATTGTTATGCTAGATTAATTATTTATTTCCTACGTTGAGCCTTGTTCGTTGCTGGGGACAACAACGTTTAAATCTGGGAATGATTTGATGTGCCTCTGACATGTGATATTTTCCAAGCCAAAAACAATAAGAATTTAGTCATAAAAGAGCATTTTCTGTATATTAATTACTTCTATTATTTAGTTTTTCCATTTCAGTTTATTTTTCATTTTTTATATAATTTTTACAGGTTAAGGTATGAAGAAATAGGAAATTAGAAAAAGCTGAAAAAGAAGTCCGCGCTACCCGCGCGAGTATGCATTGCAGTACAGATTCCAGAGATTTCACGCGGGTGCAGCGCCACTATGGCGCGACCCGTGTGAACTTCAACGTGGAGTTAGGTCCTGAACATTTTAAAGGACGTGGCGAGAAAGAAAAAACGGAGGATTTTGGACGATAGAGGCACAAGGATTCCAGTTGGAGGAGTACATCAAGGGAACAATTCATCGTTCTTGGAGGATCATCGTAATTTTCTTTTCTTTTCTCTTTTATAATTTTATGTCAGTTATGTCTATGGCTGACTAATTTCCTTTATTGTAGTTAGGGTCACAAACCCTATGTGAACCCTTTTCACGATGGATTGATTTATTTTCGTTTGTTTATCTTAATATATTTTATTTTTGCCCTGCGCGTATTGTGTATTATTTCTGTCAGACTTGATCAACCTAATAGGAGATAATAATTTGGGAATTAGGGCTCGATATAGGAATATTGGAGTTTTGATTCTGAAAGGGGGTAAAGTAACAATTTATGCATGCTCTAGGGATAGACTTGTGTGAATTACAGTTGTTTAATTTATCGTGATCAATGCTTAATTTCATGTGGGATTGCTAAGGAATTAGGTTCCAATTGGATTAAAGGATTAGATTACCAAGGAATTGGGATTTAACTAATTATTTTTAGATGATAATTTGTCTGAGTTATTAAAATGAATGAGCATTGTTAATCAATCCAAAGTTTAAAGAGGGTATCATATGGTGCGTGTACCTTAGCTGCAATGTCTTTTATTATTCTCTCAAAAATCCAATTTTTAGCATTGCTTATTAAATTGAAAATTATATTTTTAAACTTTATGTCTTTATTTTACCATCAATTCACAATTTTCCAAAAACAACCGGATTTTCCAACTTAAGGGGAAAGGTTATTGTGGTACTTGGTTTACAATCCCTGTGGAGACGATACTTTACTTACTCATTATATTACTTGTGCGATCGGTACACTTGCCGGTGAGCATCAGTATCTTAACACAAGAGAGAAATAAATGGCACTATAGTTAGATTACATGGAATTGAACTTGATCCGGTAGCAATTTGGATTATGAATGGATGTGGTAAAGAGATATCTATATAAATATGTAGTACTTGGCACTTTGATGCTCAAGTCAGTACTTGATCAATAAACTTCAGTAATGATAGAAAATATACTGATACATGGGCTTTAAGTTTTTGTTATATAGTAGTTGGTTGTTTTGCTTATGCCGCCTTAGTATGGCACAATTAACCTCATTGGTGGACAAAAGCGACTCCTGTAAGCTATCCTGTGCGTGAGATGTCTATTTGTGAACTATGTCTTCTTGAAGTAATTAGATCCAGGTGTCTACCCTTAGCTATTGACTATAAGGGAGACTGTAGAGTTATGAACTGCTAATACCATAATTGTATGCCTAAGGGATGATATCAAACACGTGATAAAAGTGTTTTTTAATATTTAAGTTTTGATTGTTAGGCAATTATGAAATGGAGCTTATATCCTGCTTGGATATATCCAGATAAAAACTATACATTTGATTTTTATTTTTTTTAAAAAGGATAAAATAAAAAGGTTATTTAGTTTGATGAACTTCAAAAATTTGTGTAATTTTATTAAATTTTACTTTTGTCTTAATATCATTTGGAAATAAATTATGTTTAGGATATTTTTATCCTGTAATGGTTTGTCAAATAAATGAATACCTTATATTATATGGTTCTATAAATGTAAATATTATTAAAGTGGTTACTATTAATGGATTATATTTTATTTATTTCAAAATAGTAAAATTTAGATTTGAATGCAATAATATTATAGGCGTGTCTTTATATGTAATTTGGAATTTAACATTTTTTAATATTAAAGTGGTTACTATTAATTGATTATCTTAATATTTAGCATTTTTTAAGATAATTTAAATTTCTTATTAAATGTTTCTTAAATTCCAGTTTGAAATTTTATTATTGACATAATATGTGTCCAAAACAAACCCGTACAAAATCTTTTTGTGTAATTATATAATGGAAAATATTTTTCTTATATTATTGGAAATAAGTTATCTTATATTGTTGAAATAAAATTATAAGTGTGATTCATAAATAATTGAAGAGAAAAAAATAAAGATGTAATCCATCTTTGTTATTTGTCTATAAAAATTTGATTTATTTCATGTAAAAGGAGAGAAGTATAATCCTTATATAATTTGGATTATACAAAAATTCTATTTGCGCATCTCGACGAAATATTTGCGCGTACGGCCTGCTATATAGTCATATTAAGAGTAAATATTCTTTTCGGTCTTCAACAAATTTTAAGATACTCGTTTTAGTCCCTAGCTAATAAAAAGATTATTCGTGGTCCATAAGAAATTCAAAGTGGACTCATTTTAGTCCTTTTGAGGGACTAATGTGGGTCTTTTTCGAATTTGTGAGGGATCACGATTTCAACTTAATAGGTCCATTTTGAATTTCTTAAGGACCACGAATAGCCTTTTTATTTGCTAGGGACTAAAGAAGACATCGTAAAATTTGCTGAGAAATAAGAAGGATATTTAGTTTCGTAGGTGGCCGCATTTTAGCTTAGTTAGTCATATTTTTAATTATGTTTCTTTTTTGTTTTTTGTTTTTGAGAGTTGGTACTAGTTAAAAGTCATGTCATTTTATTTTGTACACAAGAATAAATAAATTATTTTTCTTATATATACAAAATTCAATACATTAAAGGATCTATCTATCCCAAAACAATAGAGAAATAAACTAACTATATTTGATTTGACAAAAATGTAAATTAAAAAGGTTGCGTTAGGTTTCTAAAATTGATAAAAGTAATTTTATTTAAACTTTATTATTGTCTTATGATCAATAGTATATTTGTAATCATAAGACATTTGATTTATAAATGAAATTATATTTTCGGAATGCTTAGAAATAAGAACTCTGATTTGATTTTGAAAGTCTTTTTAACTTATGTGTATTAAACAATTTACTCTAATTTAGTTAGTGTTAGAGAATAAAATAAAAGCATTAAAAAAGGCCATCATCTAACACCTTAGGGCTCGTTTGGTGCACCTGATAAGGAGAATAGGATATGATAACTTATCCTATCATGCCTTTATCAATTGTTTGGTATGCCAAGCGAATAGGATATAGTTATTTGGTTGATTTTTTTATCCTACCCAAAGCCTAATTAGTTATCCCATGAGGGGCTTGGGTTAGAAAGTGTTAGGATAGGATTAGGAAATTTTTATTTTTATTTTTTCCAATACATCCTTGCGACGTGAGAAACCCTTCGGGCTCGTTTGGTGCACCTGATAAGGAGAATAGGATAGGATAACTTATCCTATCATGCCTTTGTCAATTGTTTGCTATGCCAAGCGAATATGATATAGTTATCTGGTTGATTTTCCTTATCCTACCCAAAGCCTAATTAGTTATCCCATGGAGGCTTGGGTTAGAAAGTGTTAGGATATGATAAGGAAATTTTTATTTTTATTGTTTCCAATACATCCTTGCGACGTGAGAAACCCTTCTCCTATACCATCGTATCCTATCTGTATCCTGTCCATATGATATGTGCATATCCTGTCAATATCATATGATATCCTTATCCAACTCTCTTATCTTATCCGTTCTTATCCTATCATGTTCACCAAACGAGCTCTTAGGGCCTGTTTGGAGCACCTGATAAAGAAGATAAGATAGGATAACTTATCATATTCAACTTTTATTTCTTGTTTGGTGGGTCAATAAGATATAATTAGCTTATCCTATTGTATCATTTTATCCTATCCAATACATGATTTCTTATCCTATAGGGGAAGCTGGGTTATTCAACAAGATATGATATCAATATTGGATACCCAATATATCCTCCACGCTACCAAATATATCCCTCCGCTACCCAATATATTTGTATTTATTGTATTATATTTTATTTTTTCTTTCTCTTTTCTCCTTCTACATAATCTTATCAGATTGCTAATCAGGTGCTCATCAAACACATGACATGATATAGGCTTATCAGCCCCATATCATATCCTACCCTTATCCAACTCTCTTATCATATCCGTTCTTATCATATCCTGTCCACCAAACTAGCCCTTAAGATTTTGGGTTGAATTGACGCTTAACATGGTGTCAGAGCTTTAGTGACCACGAGGTCATGAGTTCGATCCTCGCCGCCCCCACTTTCAGGTGAAATTAAGAAAAGCACAAGGCTGACCAAAAAATGGGCTTGTGCAGCACAAGGCAGACCAATAATGAGCTTGTGTCATATCCACGCTTCAAGCTCAAATGGCTCTTGGGTGAGAGGGCGTGTTAGAGAATAAAATAAAAGTATTAAAAAACATCATCACCTAACACCTTAAGGTTTTGGATTGAAGTGGCGCTTAACAGTTAGATTCAGTGGATTTGATTTAATTTTAATTCTAAATTTTTATGTTGATAATTACTTCAATATTAATTTTTCCGAGCGACCAATTCCTAATATTGGTATAAAGGAAAATATATATACGATGGTAATTGGTAAGTCTTAGCTAAAAGTTAATGTTATTAAATAATGTGAATGCGTTTGGTGAAATATTTCAGGAAAAAGAAAAGAAAAAACTTTACATTTATGAAAGTGATTGGTGGGTGCACTTTGGCAAAGTTAGGCATAATTTTTCTTTTTCTTTTTGAGAGTTGGTACTAGTTAAAAGTCCCGTTACCTTTTTTTTTTTTTTAAACAAATAATTAATTTTTTTATTGTATATACAAAAAATTCTATACATTAAAAAAATGTACGCATCCGAAAATAATAGAGAAATAGACTATAGATTTAATTTTATAAAAATATAAAATAAATTGATTGCTTTAGTTTTATAAATTTCAAAAATTAGTGTAAATTTTATTAAACTTTACTTTTGTTTTAATATCAATCAAGAGAATGTTTGACATCATTGAAAAAAATAAATGATGCTTTCGACATTCACATCCCCACAATGGTTAATCAAACAAATGAATACCTTTCCATTATATGGTTGTCGAAAATGATTGTTAATGAGGTCACTATAAATTACATTCTATTTCCTCAAAAGTAGTAAAATTTAGATTCCTAATGTAATACTATAAGGAAGCCTTTAATTATATGATTCATTGACTCATGAAAAACATTCTTATGGTGATGAATAACGAGCTCAATAAGTTGTTATATCATTGGAAGAGAGCGGAAATTCAAGACAAAAATGAATAAATTTAGCGATTAAAAGAATGCATTTTCAGGTATGACAATCCTAAACCTTTAACGCAAAAAGTGTGTTAAGAATCCTCCATTTGTTTGGACGGCGTCCTTAAATAGCACGGAAGCAAAAAAAAGCCGTCAAGTGGAGCATATTAGTTTGACACTTGAAAGCCGACCTATACTCACAGGTTGGCCCAATACAGAAAATGTAGAAAATGGACAAAAATGAAGAACACACAATAATTTTTAACATGGAAAACCACCTATAACGAAGATTAATAAAAATCACGGGATATAGTTTAGAAAATATTCCACTATAAGAATAAGGGGTTTGCTTTCGTCATTTAACATGATCACAAAAATTTTTCTACACACACAACATTTTGTGGGACCCACATGTTTTGAAGAAAAAAAAACCTACGGCACGCAAAACGAATCTCTATAACATAACACAATTATTTTTCCTACAACATAACTCTTATAAAACTCTAAAAATAATAAGGATTACAACAATTCTTCCATAGTAAGCACTAAAGGTACACACTCAATCTTCAACCTCACAAAAGTGGAATATAAAGTTCTTCTTGGTAAATATTCCCAAACTTCTCGTAGAGCAATACACTATAAGTGTATAACCTTTCACTAACGGTTTTCATCTTATTATACAGATGGGGAAAACCTTTCATCTTCTTTCCAAAATCTTCATAAATTAGGTTGTTGCATTTATTGGGATATTTTTTGGACATTGAGTTATGCACTAATAAATGCCTTGCGTGCTTAACCACCAAATCATTGAATGAGGAAAACATCCAACAAATCTCCCCATTTCAACTTCAATGTGTTAGGTTCATCAACCTGACACCCATGTCGTAGTCTTCAATTTTTCTTAATGGCATCGACTTTGTCATCATGTCTGACCAATTTAGTTAGATATGCATCTTGATGAGTTCGGGCTATGTTTTCTCTAATACATCTCGGATCTAGTGATACCTCACACCAGTATGTTTTGTGTAGGAATGATAGGTTGAATTTTTCACCAATTGAATAACACTTTGATTATCACACTTCAGCTCGTATTAGTCTTGCTTATGACCGAGCTCAAGGAGCAAATTTTTCATCCACATCATTCCCTTGCAAGCTTCAATATTGACTATGTACTCGGTCTCGATCATCGAAAGTGCAATACATTTCTGCAACTTGGATTTTCAAAAGACCATTGCCCCTACAAATGTCATAAGGTAGCCTTTAGTCCACTTCTTGGAATCATCCATAAAGCCTTCAAGCTTGGCTTTACCTTCTCTGAAGCAAAGGCATAGACTTGTTCTTTTAAAATATCTAAAGATCCACTTCATAGTTTCCTTGTGCTCCTTTCCTGGATTCAACATAAACCGAGTTACAAGACCAACTACATATGTCGGGTTGGGCCTTGTGCAAATCATTGCATTCATTAAGCTTCCAACAACTGACTGATACATGGTTTTTAGCATATCATCCTTTTCTCTGTTAGAACTTGAACATTGCTTTTGACTTAGCTTTTTATGTCTGGCTAAGGGGTGCTTAATGTTTTGGCTTAGTCCATATAAAATCCCTTCAAAAAAATTTAAATATTTTTCTTGTGAAAGCCATAGGAGGTTCCTTTACTGATCTTTTATCATTTTGATTCCTATAATTTACTTTGCAGAGCCGAGATCCTTCATCGCGAAGGACATATTCAAGGCCTTCTCTAGTGAAGTTATCTCGACTTTGTCTTGCCCTGCAATTAATATGCCGTCAACGTATAAAAGCAAAATTAAGAAATCTCTAACCTCATACCTCTTAACTAATACGCAGTGGTGGGCCTCCATCTTCATGAATTGGTCATTCATCATGAAGGATTCAAATTTCTTGTATTAATGTTGAGATGCTTACTTCAAGACATATAGGCTCTTCTTCAAGTGGTAGACCAAATTCTCTTTACCTGTAGCTCGAAACCCTTTAGTTGCTTTATATATATTTCTTCTTCAAGGTTGCCATGTAGGAACATTGTCTTCACGTCTATCTGCTCAGCTTCTAAGTCTATGGAGCTTGCCATACCCAGCATTATACGAACATATGCCATTTTCATCATAGGAGGGAAAATTTCTTCAAAATATACTCCATTTTTCTGATTGCATCCTTTCACCACTATTCTGGCTTTCTATCTTAGCCTTTGGACATTTTCCTCATGTTTAAGCTTGAACATTCAATTTAGAGCTCGTTTTCCTTTGTGCAACTCAATTAGTTCATGTGTAATTTTCATGCAATGGCTTTATTTTGTCCTTCATTAGTTTCTTCCATTCCTTCTTCTCAGAGCTCTCATCGCTTCTTCATAGCTTTGTGTTTGTCCATCTTTAGCAACCATAGTGTATTTATCATGAGGATATCCTTTTTAAGGTTGTTTCAATAGTGTAGAGTGCCTTATTTGTATTTTAGTTTAGACTCTGCCTCACCATTCTCATCATGGACCTCTGGGCGACCTGCTGCAGCTTCTTTTTCTTCATTATCCTCAGCAGGTGGCCCCTGTTATTGTTGTTGACCATTCTCTTTATCATTTTGTTGAGTGGTTTCTTTCCCTGCTTCAACACGCACACGAGGGACAAGTTCTTCATTATGGACAACAACCCATACTTTGGGCTTCTATATATTTTCAATATTCTCATCTTCATGGAAGACTACATCGCAGTTTCTCACTATTTTTCGATTGACAGGATCCCAAAGTCTAAAACCAAACTTACTATTAAGAAATCTGAGGTATATGCACTCTTTCATCTTTGCTTCCAACTTTTCTCTTTCATCTTTGGGTATGTGTATGAATGCTCGACAACCAAAATACTTCAAGTGATAATAGGTTGCCTTCTTTCTCATCCGTACTTCTTCTGGAATGTCCCCTTCTAGTGGTCTCGGTGGTGATAGATTTATCATGTCAATTGTAATTTTGACATCCTCACCCTAAAATGATTTAGGTAATCTTGCATTTGATAGCATACTTTAGTCCCTTTCATCTATAGTCCCATTCATTCTCTCATCTATGTCATTCAACTGAGGTGTCTTAAGAGGTGCCTTTCCAAACCTTATTCATGTCGTCATGTAGTAAGCATCAAAGGGACTGTAATATTATCCATCATTGTCAGATTGGACCACCTTTAGCTTCTTTCTTGTCCCTTTTTCAACCAAGAGATGAAATTCTTTGAAGGCTTAAAGTACTTGAGCCTTAGAATGCAACAAATATACACATATTATGCAAGAGTGGTCATCAATGAAAGTAACAAAATAATGAGACCCATTGAGAAATCTTTTCGACATGGAATAAACGTCATTATGGACGAGGTCAAGACTATACCTACGTCTTCTGAGTCGATCTAGCCTCATGAAAGTAACACGACATTGCTTTCTAGCTAGGTAATGAGTGTAACTTTCCAATATTTGACCTTTTAACTCAAGCAACGATCCTTTCTTGTTCAATATTTAGAGCTATTTCTTACTTACATGGCCAAGAAGCTTGTAACATAGCTCCATGTTTGATCCATCCCAGACTGCGCTGGCTTCTCCACCATTTATTCTTCCTTGCATCACATACAAGGATCCTTTCTTTTTTCCTCGGAAAACAACCCATGCTACCCTTAGCCAATTTCAATTTACTAGAGCCAAAATAGCTAACTAGCCTAATATCATCCAATTTTCCAGCAGAAATAAGTTTGAGACACATGTCTAGGATATGCCTGATCTTCATCGACATGAGTTGGCATCTGATGTCTATAATCAAGGTCACCTGGCCAACTCCAATAATTTTTCTTGTAACTTGATTTCCTATCTTTACGACTCCAAAGTCACTACTATTATAAGATAAGAAGAAACATTTATTGGGAATAACATGGAAAGATGTATCTGAACAAACAATTAAAGCATAATTGTAAGAAAAATACCTGGATCTGAAAATAAATTATAAATTTATGTGTCATAAAATTTATAAGACACTGTAGTCCAAAACTAAACGAGAGTTAAGTGAGTGTGGTGTGAGAGTTTATACCGATGGAATAAAATGAGCTCACCCTAAAAATAGCTAAACCCACTCTCTCACTTTCATTTTGTTATTCTCTACGTAAAAAGCCTCCTCATTTCCCCTCCATGGCTGGCTGACTTAGTCTCTCCTCCATAGCTCCATTGCCTCCTTACCAATAAACCACCAAAGACCCCACATTTCTTCCTTCTTCCACCTTCAAATTTTTTTAAACACTTGAAAGGGAACATTTAGGTGAGGAAAAACCTTCTCTTGAGTGTTATAGTTTCTGTTTGGGTGAGAGTAGGGACTGCCCTTCCTTGTTCCCTTTGGTTTGATCCATCTCCATACACTTTGAACCATTAAGAATCAACATTTGGTGAGAAAGAACCTACCTTTGAAGAGAAAGATCCAACCTTGCCACTTCATTTTCGTGCACACTTCTAGGTAGAGGAAGAGAGTGGTGAAAAAGCCTAGAAAGCCTTCTCTTTTGTGTGCTTTGAATCTCTAGCTAAACACCTAACACTTTCCTTTGAATTTTCTTGAAAATAACATGTGTAAATGATGTAAAAATAAAGAATTTGATAAACTAAGCTCTAATGGTTTAGAATACATTGAGAACATATTGGAAGATTGAATACATAACAAGAAAGTTGAGTTGGAAGCCATTGAACATCATTTAAACCTTCGAAATCGCATTTTTCTGCATTCTATCAAAGGGTAATCAATTATCCTTTGATAGGTAATGGGTTACCTAGTGTGGTAATTGATTACCACTTGTTTAGTAATCAATTACCTAGTGTAAATCATGACAGCAGCGAACCTGTTTAGTAAAAATTTGATATCTCGAGCTACAAAGCTTAAAATTGAGTGAGGTTTGGATCTATGTGAAGCTAACACATAAGGTTATAACCTTGAAAAATTTCAAATCCATCAGATAATTAGTGGATTGATCACAGTTTGATTTTGAATTCGCTGTCTTGCACTTGAAAATCCAATTTGCAGCAGTCACTTTGGGAATGACATAACTGGATACAACTCCAATTGAGACATATAATATGTCGTTGGAAAGCTTGAGAGGTCTAGTTTAACATAGTAAAATCTTAAAAATTTTAGCAAAGAGTTGCAATATTAGTTTTAGAAAGAGTAAACACGGCTTAGTACCGAATTCGCCAATAGAGTTGGTTCCTTTGGATTGTTCTTCAAGGAAATGATTTGTAAACTTTATTGTGCTAATGAGTGGTGTTCTAAAGGTATGGGACCCTAGGGTATTGATCTAAATCCCCCTACCTGGAGTTGGTATCCCTACGTAAAGAATAACAATGTAAAAGACAATATTGAAAATAATATCTTAAACTAGTATATTTTCTAATTGTCTTTACATCTTTAAAATAGGTTGTGATTTTGTGAGGGCCTATGGTTGTTGTCCTTTGGATACTGAGAGTAAATTAGAGTATATTGCGGTAATAAGTAAGCTTTCGATTCTCAGGGTTAATCTATGTTGGTTCCACTAAACTCTATAGGAGGATGGTTTGTTGGCTTATGTATATATGATAAACTATTTTGTTCAACTGAGATATTGGCATATGTTTATTTGTTATGCTTTTGTGATTAAACTTGTGGTGTAATGTGTGGATATATATGGATGTGATGTTGTTTCACTACACAATATGGCGGATCCTGAGTGTAAATGCAAGATGGAAAGTCCCTACGCCTAGGTAGGTAGAAGACATGTGCAATGCATACATTGTTCTTTGGCGAGTATAATAGCGATTGTGCATATTACATGACATATACTATACTATTTTATGAAAAATTACTATTTTGCCATGAATACCATGTTTTTAATTATTATACTGAGAAATGAACTAGAGATGGAGTGATCCTTTTAGAAACCCAATTTATTGAGATTTGTCAAAATCTCACCCTGTTCGGGTAACATTTTTCAAGTACTGAGATTGTTGATGATGGTGCATCTAGTGGCAAGAGGTCGACATTGAGATTATAGCATGACATGAGACTTGCATTGTTATCATTTGAGATTTATATATATCTGTATAGGATATGGCTTCCATTTGAATATACTATGTGATGTTTATATTTGACGTGAGCATAGGGGTTGTCTATGCCATTATATACCTATTAAGTTTGTTTACTCTTGTTGGAAGATATATATAAGCTTATATCTTGAGAATAATTGTATTACTTTAGTCATTGATGTT
Source organism: Gastrolobium bilobum (assembly GCF_033153095.1). Taxonomy (NCBI): domain Eukaryota; kingdom Viridiplantae; phylum Streptophyta; class Magnoliopsida; order Fabales; family Fabaceae; genus Gastrolobium; species Gastrolobium bilobum. The sequence goes on along the minus strand of NW_026897914.1, from coordinate 16,004 downwards.
GTGAGATATGAACTATGTTTTATGGAATTAATACTTAAAGTCTTGAAATGGTTTAGGTTATGTATAATATATAAATGAAGGTCCATTAAGTGTTGTAGGGAATTTATATAGCATATGGATATATATCGAAAGGTTACCTAGAAAAAACATGTTATAATTTTTAAGGAATTAACCATGAAAGGAATTGGGAAAGATGTATGAAATTAAATGACTTAGTTAAAGGATTTCTAAGTATTATAAGCTATGTTAAGTATGAAGGTAACTTTGGTAATTGGACATCAAGTAAAATATGGATTGGGATATGACGCTTAGAAACATACTAAGTAGACGACTTAAAATGAGTAGTGGCTAAATGACATATCACCAAATGATTATTAAATTTAATTATCTAAATGACAATTTATAAAGTAAAAGAAAAAATTTTATTCATCTTTTCATGATATTCATTATAAATTTATATGATTAGCCTTCACATTTATTTGATTAATGAGTTGCGCTTAATACCATTCCGATGATAATACATCGGGTGAACATGGGGTGTTACAATAATCATCATAAGCAACATTTAAAATATTGGCTTAACATAGGAGGAAAATCTCAACATCTGGTTGGTAGTCATTGCGATTGTTCTCTTGTCCTCTTTCTTTTTCACCTTAGTCTGATCTAGCTTCACATTATCGTTCTTTTGGTCTTTCTTTAGAGTCCGGCAATCAAATTTCTTATGACTTGCCTTCCTACGGTAGAAGCATGTTAGCTCGGTCTTAGGACCTCAACTTTTGCGTTAGCCTCTAAAGTTAGTCTTTCCCTTATTCTCAACCATGTTTGATTCAGACGTGCTAGTTACACCTCTAAAGTTAGGACCTCAACTCTTGGATTCCTCGTTCAGGAGACTATCAATCATAGAGTCCATTGTAAATTTTCCTTTAGGAGCCAAGTTACTCAAAGTTACTATTAGAGTATTCCAACTTTCTGGTAGTGAATTGAGAAGTAATAGAGCCTAAAAATCGTAATCAATTTGTCTCAGCTTTAGACAGTTAGTTTACCACACCTTTGTAAGTGTTGAGATGCTTAATCATACTCTGGTCGTCCTTGTAACAAGTTTCACAAGTTGGTGCACCAGATGTGCCTTGTTTACAATAACCCTCACATGTAGTTGTGGATTTAATTATGAATTAATAATTTTAATCATGTTATTGAAGAATAATTAGAAGGAAAGTAGAAGAAAAAAAAATAAAGTCACCTTTGGTGAAAAAGTAGTTAAAAAGACAGTTAAGGGGTAAAAATATCGGTAGGCAAAGTTATCCGAAAGTGAAAAGTAAAATGGTAAATATTACTATAAAAATATTGTGAATCAATGTGTCAAGTTTGAAAGAGAGTTAAGTGAGCGGGATAGAGAAGTTTATACCCACTTGATTAGTGAGCTCACTTAAGTGTTCAAAAGCCAGCACCACCTTTGGGAGGGGTTTAAAACCTTAATCCTGGACCCGCCCCGAATCGGACTAATCGCGAAGCGATGAACCGATGGAATATTTCCAAAAAAAAAGCCTTACTATTCCTTCGTCTTCCACCTTTTTTCATCGACAGAACAGAATTGAAAGAAAGGACGTTTTGAGTAAAAATCTTCCAAAATTCGTAGAGAGAACTAGAGACCTCCAAATCACTCCGTTGCAAAACCAAACTTGTGAGAAATTTCGAGAGGGGGATCCATTGGTACCAGTATTATTGGGTGGGGTTCACTATAGAGAGAGTTATTCCTCCCCTAAGATTTTGAATTTCATGGAAAAGATGGGTTTTGATGGAGTTTGAAGCCATGAAAGCTTAGAAACTCATCTCTCCTTTGTTCTAGAGTGCATTGTGGTAAGAAATTCTTTTCCTTTTCATGTTTTTATGAAGATTGAATTTAGGTTTTCATTTTGAAAATTTGGCTTGATTGAGTATGTTAGAGCTTGATTGAGGCTTAGCTCATGTTGAGAAAAATGTTTAAATGAGGATTTTAACAGTGAAAATATATTTGGAAAATTAAAGATACCGTATTTTTGAATAGTGACATATATGTGAATAGTACTATAGAGATGAACAGTACCATATGTATGAATTGATGATGGAAATGTGTTCATTAGTTATAGTGTGAGATCATGTGGACTTGTGGAGCAAGAGCATGGACTAGAGCAAGATATGGACATTAAGCGAGGCTCTTGATTATTTGAGATTGAGGTAAGTATCAAATAATGGTTTGATAAGAAACTTATATGAAATTGATATATGATTAATTGTGATAAATTCACCATAGATAGGTGTGTTGGTCATTTGTTGAGCATTTTGTTGGCTTGTGGACCCTTTGACTTGAAGAGGCTAGAAAAAGAGCTATTCCAGGTAAGCTTTCGGTCCTTGGGGTTAATTCCCTGTTTGTTCCACCAGACTCCGAGGGAGGATGATAGTTTAATATGGTATGTTAAAAATAAAATGTTATACATTGCATGTATATGTATGTATGTTTGTGTGCCACACAAGATGGTATTTCCTTGTGTGAGGCATATGATAGTGTTTCCTTATGCATAATATGAGACGGTGTTTCCTCATACAGTATGTTGGAAGACGGTGTTTCCTTGCGTAATGCATACTTGTTATATTTTCTGGCCAGTAGGATTACATTATTTCACACTGCATTGTCATACGTATTCTGATGCATGTATGGATTTTTATACTGTGTTTATACCAGAAATGATCTTAGGGGAGGAGCCCTCCAAGGGTCCCTAGCTTACTGAGGTAATTATATTATCTCACCCCGTATTATGAGGATTACCATTTCAGGTACAGGAGCTGATGATACTGAGGCATCGCGTGACAAGAAGCCATACCAGGGATATTACCTGAACAATAGTCAGGATTAGCTTGTTATGTTGATACGTATTTGGCATGGTTTTATTTTGGATATGTTTCTATATGCCATGTTATTATTTTGAGAGAATAGGAGATGTCTATGTCATGTTGATAGTTTATCTATTTTGTTAGATATGTTTGTATATGTCTAGGTTACTTATTTGATTACATCTCTTTTGGTTGGTTGATGTAATCATGTAAGTAACTCTATGGATATTATTTTGAGACCTGTTATGATTATGAGATAGCCTACGCCATAGATGGCTGGGTAATATGGTTTATGCTTGGATTATATTAAATTGTCAATCAGGTTGGAATTATTATGATGGGAATTATCTCCAGTGGTCCAAAATACAGACGAAATGCTGCCCGTTTTATTTTGGCCATGGAAGTAAAAAAGTTTGCAATACATAAGGAAAAAGAGAAAATTTATTCAATTAGCTTCCGTATTAGTTAAGTTGAGCATGATGCGCTAACTATCATATGAATGTTAATTAACCGGCTGCAGACAGGACATTATATTGTTCCTTGGAGTCTTCTTATGGATCTTGGACCCCAACTTTATCCACAACACATGAGTGTTGGTGAACTAAGATACATGCTCAAACAAGCTCTTGTCAATATGCTTTCTTATCTTGGACTCGACCTTTATTTTAAGGATCTCCCACTTCTTCTTGTTCTTTCCTTCAGGCCTCTCAACACTCAGAATAGGTTCATATAGGCCTTTACATAACATATGGTTTTCTATCATCGATATCCAATATGTGAATCAGTATGTTGTGAGTTTAAACATCTCTTCATCGTGAGCTACGCTGGTCTCTATCTCACATGCTCAAAACTCTTTGAACCCAGACTCTGTAACACTATTGGGACAACTTCCCTTAAATAACACATAAACGAATTAATCCATCAAGTGGATTGCACAAACTCCGCACTTGGAGGTCGGCCTACAATCAGTAGGTCAACCCAATATGAAAAATGCAGAAAATGAGAGATTAAGGTAAATAAAGAACACACAATAATTTTTAACTTGCAAGAGTAAAAATCATGCGACCTAGTCTAGAAAATCTTCAACTACAAGAATAGTAGTATTACAACAATTCTTTCTTAGTAAGCATTAGAGTTACACACACAATATTCACCTCACAAAGGTGGAATACAAAGTTCTTCTCTAAAGAGGTAAATATTCTCAAGCTTTTCACAGAGGAATACACTCTAAGTGTCTAACCTTTGACTAATGATTCTAATCCCATTATATAGATGGGGAATCCTTTCATCTTCTTTTTAAAATCTTCATAGTACATTTACAATAATAATTTATTCGTAGAACTGTCATTCACATTATGTGATAAAGTTCAAACCAAATTACTTATATAATCAATGAATTAATGGAAAAGTTTTAAAAACAATTATTACATCAGCAGACCTTAAATTCAAAAAATATGTAAAAATCATTCATTTTAGTAAACAATTTAATTTATGAATAAAATGTATTATTTGGAATGTTTAGAAACAAAAGTTGATTTAATTTTGAAATGGTAAAATAAGAAAATATATTGCACAAGAAAATCTCAAATGCAAAAAAATATGTTAGAAATAATTTATTTTAGGAAATAATTTAATTAATAAAAAAATTATTATTTGGAATGTTTAGAAATAAGAATTAATTTGATTTTGAAAACCTTTTTGATTTATATGTATTTATTAACCTACTCAAATTTAGTTAGTTTTCCATTAGTTATAATTATTTAAATTGATGATTATAGTTTTTTATTTTATTTTTCATTTTACTTATTCTTAAAGAGAAGGAAATTATTTAAAATATCTTTATCTTTATGACCTCTCTTACATATTTGAGTTGCTTTTTAGAATATTTTCGCAAAATATTCTAGGAGTCTTAGAGTAAAACTTAAACCTAGGAATTATTACCAACGACATGCAACTTTAACCATTAAGTCACAATCACATGTATGATATAATTTTTCTTTTATTATATTTAGGAAAATGTTCAAAATAAACCCTATGATTTTGTTTTGATCACTTACACCTTATGAAGCATCGACACTCTAAAAATCCTGACGTGTTGTGTCTGACACTTTCCGACACTCTCGGACACTCCGACTGTAACACCCTGTATATAAATCCGGTAATGTTATCATAATATCGTATTAAGCTGCGCTTAATTAAAATGCAGAATTACTTTTTCTTTTCAATTATGATGCCATTAACATTACCAACTTGCTTAATAATCAATTAATAAAACATCGCCTGTATGTAATTGCAATAAAACAGCTAACTGAAATACCTCATAACATAGATAATATAATTGTGGCTCTAGTCACGGAACTACAACAATGTAGACCGGACCATCTAATAGTTTATACAACTCCAAATCAAAAGCACTAACATAAAGTGTCATGGACAATCCTCATGCTCACTTAATTAAGGCAACATGCCCAACATCAGTCTCAACAACAACATATCATAAATAGCGGAAAACATAAACAGCATCCCAATCCAGTCATGCTAACATAAAGCAGTAAAACATAATCAGCTAAGCTCCGGCCTCCTGCCGCCCGAGGCATTAGTACCCATACTACCTGATCCTGAAATAAGCATTCCCCACACGTGGGGTAAGATCTCTAATCTAGAAATCTCAGTAAGTCAGTGAGTCCTCAAGGATCTTCCACCCCAAACTCACTTACATGTGCAATATAAGGTTCAAAAGCAATTTATCATTTATCATTTCTAAAACAATGCAATGCAGCAGATAATCATGCCATGTGTGTCAATACTAATCTACTGGCCAGAGACAGTGCAGGTATACGTCTATAACCTACACACCGTGCAAGTACCACTTGCATTCACCCCGGTACACCGTCTTGTATGGCGCTACATACTCAGGTTTCCCGTCAAGATGAAACAACACATGCATATTAAAAGTCATTACATGTAAAGTTCAATCAACATATCAAATATCCAAAAGCATGTACACAGCATGCATAAACCATACTCCCATGGGACATGGTGGAACCAAAACATGGCTAAACCGAGGACACGAAAGCTTACCTCGCAAGCTAACTCCAAAAGCCAAGAGTCCACAGCTCAAAGTCCAAACACAACAGATTCACAATCTGTTATGGACCAACAATACATCAACAACATGCTCCACAAGCATACAATATTAAGACAACGCATTTTCATTACGCTTTATGTCTTAAGGCTTCTCACCAAGCCATAAGCCCTTAATCACTTGATTCTGACTTAGTTCATTAATTACAGCAGTTCCACTTCAGCAATCTAGGGTCCACAAACCCCCAATAGCCTACTGTACACACAGCACAGCTACTGTTCCACGAAATCCCAGAATATCCGGATATTCCTCGGGACCATTCCGGATATGCAATATCCGGATATCTCACTGGACATATCCGGATATCCAGAATCCCATATCCGGATATCTATTATCCGGATACTCAGAACCCATATCCGGATATCACATATCTGGATATTCATCGGGCACATATCCGGATATTTCACGACAGAATGCAGAAAATGCATTTCGTGAAGATATCCTTCCAAGGTTGGGTTTTTACCGATTTAAAGCACCTAACCATGCATTTCTAGGTGTGTTCAACATTACTCAACAACAAGTTATCATCTTTAAGCCTTAACATGCATCAAGCTTTCATTTTTAAGCATTAAACTCATGATCAAAGGTTGAAGATCATACCACAAGCTTAAACTCAGCAAGAATGACCCAAAGAGCTCACCAACAACCCTTCCAAGTACTGTTTCTACAGGTACACGAAAATGGACCAACAAAATGAGTCCTTTCCTCACCAAGGAAGCTACTTGGAGCTCAAAACCACTAAGAACAAGATGAATCTCCTCCAAACTCTCCAACTCAGAACCAGAACCTCACAATAAACTCAGAAAGGTGACTCTTTTCTGCTCACAAGACTCACACTCACGTATTTCCCATTCACCCAAGGTGTTTTGGTGAGGAAACTAGAGGAAAAGGTGGCAACTTGGTTGAGTTTCCAAGGAAACAAGGCAAGGCATGAAGGAGGCTAGTCAGCAGCTCCAAGGCACCAACTTTCACGTTCAAATGGCTGAGTATCAGCCTAGGTTAGTGTGCAAAAGTTGTATTTATAGTTCATGCCACTTAAACACACAATATTAACTTTAATTGCTACGCTTAGCATTTTAATCCCAAACTTTGGATTATGAAACTACATAATTTTCTAATATTTATCATATTTTTCTTATAATTTTCTGAGCACTTTTCCGGTACGCGCTTTTCCAAGCCAGTATCGGTTTCCAGCACCAAATCTCATTATCTGGACTTGAAACTCGTTTTACAAGTCCTACATATTATTCTAGTAATTATCATGCACTTATATTAATTTTCCGGGATACTTTTTCGGTACGCATTTATACCGACTAGCAGAATCGGTATCTGCACTTTTCTTCCGAAAAGCGACTTTCAGCATTATTACTCACTTAGTATAATTATTAAAGCCTCATAATAATTATTAGGGTCAATTATGGAATCATTTCCTAATTTTGCATAATTAATTAATTAAATACCTTAATTAACGGTGCGGGTTCTTACATTCACCCCACCTTTTTAGGATTTTGACCTCAAAATCAGAAACATACCTGGTCGAAACTCGGGGTACTACCGGAGAAGCTCATCCTCACGCTCCCAAGTACACTCCTCAGGAGTCCTTCCGGTCCACTGCACCTTGACCATCGGAATGATCTTGCTCCTCAGCTGCTTCTCGCCACGATCGAGAATCTTTAGTGGTCCTACGGGAGTCTTTAAGTTCTCTCGAACTTCCACATCATCCGGTTGCACCACGTGCGACAGATCTGCTATGTACCTCCGAAGCTGAGACACGTGAAACACGTCGTGGATGTTGGCCAGGTTCGGAGGCAAGGCAAGCCGGTAGGCAAGAGGTCCTACTCTACCAAGAATCTGGTATGGCCCAATAAACCGCGGGCTCAGCTTCCGCACTCCGAGTGCCCGTCCAACACCGGTGACAGGTGAAAGTCTCACAAACACGTGCTCACCCTCACTGAACTCCAGTGGTCGATGCTTGACATCGTAGTAGCTCTTCTGACGATTCTGCGCCTGCTTCAGCTTTTCCCTGATCATCTGGATCTGCAGGGTGGTATCTTGGACAAAGTCCAAGCCAAACAACTCACGATCCCCAACCTCCGACCAGCAGGTAGGTGTACGACACCTCCTACCGTAGAGCGCCTCGAAGGGTGCCATGCCCAGGCTAGCATGGAAACTGTTGTTATAAGAAAACTCTACCAATGGAAGGTACCTATCCCATGCCGAGCCCTGCTCCAACGTGCAAGCCCGCAACATGTCCTCCAAGGTCTGGATAGTCCGCTCAGTCTGTCCATCAGTCTGAGGGTGATAGGCAGTACTCAATCTCAACTACGTACCAAAAGCTCCCTGCAGCGCCTCCCAGAACCGAGATGTGAACTTCGAGTCCCTATCTGTAACACCCCGTTCTAGAACCGGTTTGTTAACATCGCATCATGATATTAAGCGCAGTTACAATCACATTGGCTCAATTAAAAATCCGGATAAATTTTTCTTTTTAAAACGACGCCGAATTTAAAATATCCAATTGCGTGATCATAACCATATTACCTTGCGGAATCAGATAAACCAAACTTAACATCATGTTCTTATTCCATTTTTAAACCATTAATTTACTTCTTATTTATTTCACAACTTCTACTATATTGTAGATCTCTTCGTTAGCTACGCGTGGGTTCAAACCGCTCTCAAATCGGAGCACTGTAGCCCAAGTTATGAGTTTTCTACGAAACGCGTACGCGAATCCTGCTGATTCCGGCGCTACCGGCGCCAGCTGCGGCGCGGCGGGTGCCAACGAAACAGAAGCTCCCGATCCTTATGGCGCTGGAGGCGCCAAGGTTGGCGCCAGGTGCGCCAGCTGGTGATGCCGGCGCGATTTGCGCCAACTCCGACGCGATTTGCGCCACAAAACAGAAGCTTTCGAGCAAAATGGCGTGATGTGCGCCAAGTTTGGCGCCAGGTGCGCCAAAGCTCTGAAGGTTTCACCAATTCTTAGTATTTTACCTCTAACTAGAGTTATACTTGTCCAATTCACGCAATATTGGTCTCTATGGAAAGCTAAGAAAAATATCTACAACTTCCATACATACACCACCGTCCCAACCTATCATATAAATTCCTCTCCATAAATGGTTCTTAGTTCTTGCATAATACAAACACATCTAAAGGGACATGCATGCCCTTTTCCTCATGGCTTGTACTAAAATTTGGGCAGCATAACCCTTGTTTTCTCAACAATTCCCAATTTAGAACTAGGTACCTAATATGATTTCTCAGCCCAACCAATTCAATAACTCAATACATAAAAGCATGCATATATTGAATTTCAAGTAGGCATCATTTACAGTACATATTCATTACAAATCATGGAACTTAGCTTACAAAACACTATGATCATTCCCTTGGCTCCCATCAACAAAAGAGATGACCAAAGGCATGAGCATAGGCTAAGTCCATTCCAATATACAAGTCATAAATCTATCATTGCCTATTAATTACAATTCTATACATGTGGGCTACAAAACAACATGTATAATCTCAAAAATTGCAACACTTCATGCATATGCTAATCCAGATAGGGCCACTTGCCACTGGTGGCTCCTGCAGCATCCTTACCTGAAAGGGGGTCTCCACAACACGGGGTGAGATATACGAATATATCCAGTAAACCAGGGGTCCTTGGAGCATCTCTCCACCCCACAGTTCCATATCAGTGTAATAGCAATAACAATAATAATGCAGTAAATACATATCTATGCAAAGTGCAATACATCTCCAGGAGAAATCCCTCGAGCTCTCAAGCTGTCCTAAGGAAACTCAGATGCAAATAGTCGTACTGGCCAGCTAACTACCAAGTATGATTTACGCATCGTCATGCAACATACCAACATAGGGAAACACCATCTTATGCCACACCAAATGCATACACATACGTATAACAAAGAATTACACTATTTTATTGCATTTATATACACAATCACAACCTCTACCCTTTCAGGGCTTGGCGGAACAGTCAAGGGAATTACACCCAAGGTCCGAAGGCTTACCTCAATGCTTCAGTCGACCTTTGTTCTTCCCAACAGTTTCAGCAATCAACTTTTACAAACATACACCTATACAAGGGTAATGCAATTAACATATTGCATTCAAGGATAACTCATCATCATCAATCCAAGCTATCCTATTCATACCACAACACAAGGATGAACTTACCTATTTCAAGGACTAATCCATCTCCATTGCTTGCTCCAAAGGTTGGTCAGTTAAGGTTGATCCAATTGCCTCAATCCTAGACAACACAAGGATACAATTAATGACCAACCAAACAATGGTTCAACAATGCAAGAAAACTCATAACCAAGTGTCATATTCTTGCAATTTTCCAAACCTACTCATTTGACTACTAAGCTCATTTCTAGCATTTTTCATAACATCTACTAAGTCTCAAACTTCCTAGAGCATAGCCAATTTAATCACATTTCTATGAAAACCCTAATACACTATTCACAAACCCTAACTCATGCAAAAATCTAGGGATTTAGTGTGCAAAGTAGTGGAAACTTACCACCAATGACCACACAACGATGCAATGAGCGCTCCCCAAGCTTCAATGGAGAGAATCACCCCAAAACCCCAACTCTCACCAAAAGGGGCGAATTCTGGAGGGTTGATATCTCCCTCCCCAATAACTCCCACTCAAAACAAAGCTAGGATTATGAAAGAGGGGAAGAATCTAAGTGGTTTAGGCTTTTGAACGGATGGATTTGGTTGAGATTTGCTTTCTCTCTCTCTCTCTCTCCCTTTCCTCTTCCTTCTTTCTCCTTCTTCTTCTTTCTCCTTCTTTTCTTTCTGCTGGTGTCGTGAAAATGGGGAGGGGAATTGGTTGCTTTTTACTTTATGCCACTTAACTTTGTTAAGTGGTTAAAAAGCAGGTATCGGTTCATCTATCTATTCAACTCCATTAATTACCAAACTTTACCCAAAAGTCTGGAATATTATTCTAGGAATATTACTATTTTTATTTTTATATTTTGAGCACTTTCGCCAGTACCCATTTATACCCCTTAATTTTCACTGAGTACACTTTTTAACTCCAAAGTGACTCAGATTCATTTAATTAAATCTTATACTTAATTTTACTCACTAATACATGCTTAATTATTTAATTACATGCAATTTGCTAATTAATTAGGTTATGGCTATTATAGTCACCCCACATTTTAGCGATTTTGTCCTCAAAATCAAGAACGTACCTGTCCTTAAACTCAGGATACTGCCGGAGAAGCTCGTCTTCCCGCTCCCAAGTGGACTCTTCAGGCGTCCTTCCTTCCCACTGGACTTTCACCATAGGAATAGATTTATTTCTCAGCTTCTTCTCATCTCTTTCGAGTATCTTCAGTGGCCCAATGGGAGTCTTCAAATTCTCCCGGATCTCAACATTATCGGGTTGAACCACTTGAGAAGGATCTGCTACATATCTCCTCAGCTGAGAAACATGAAACACATCATGCAAATTTGCTAATTGTGGAGGTAAGGCAAGCTGGTAGGCAACCGGTCCCACCCTACGAAGAATCTGGTAGGGTCCAATAAATCTCGGACTCAGCTTCCTCACTCCAAGGGCTCGTCCCACACCCGTAACCGGTGACAGCTTCAGGAACACATGATCTCCCTCCTCAAACTCTAGAGGTCGATGCTTGAGATCATAGTAACTTTTCTGACGATCCTGAGCCTTTTTCAGACGATCCCTAATCACTTTGATCTGCTCAGTAGTCTCCTGAAAAAATCCAATCCAAACCGCTCTGTGTCTCCAACCTCTGACCAACAAGTAGGTGTCCTACACCTGCGACTATACAAGGCCTCGTAGGGAGCCATACCCAGACTAGCATGGAAACTATTATTATATGAAAACTCAACCAGCGGGAGATATCGATCCCATGCAGTACCCTACTCCAGGGTGCAAGCCCTCAGCATATCCTCCAACGTCTGAATGGTCCTCTCAATCTGACCATCCGTCTGTGGGTGATAAGCAGTGCTCAGTCTCAATTGAGTGCCAAAAGCCTCCTGCAATGCTCCCCAGAAGCGAGAAGTGAACTTCGGGTCCCGATCACTAACAATGCTCTCAGGCACCCCATGAAGCCTCACAATCTCCTTCACATAGAGCCTAGCCAATCTCTCAGCAGAGAAATCTACCCGAACTGGCAAAAAGTGTGCGGATTTTGTCAATCTATCCACAATCACCCATATAGAATCATAACTAGCCTGTGTTCGCGGTAATCCCACTACGAAATCCATGGAGATACTCTCCCATTTCCATTCAGGAATATCCAGAGGTTGCAACATACCAGAAGGCTTTTGATGCCCAATCTTGACCTTCTGACAAATGAGACACTTAGAGACAAATTCGGCAATATCTTTCTTCATACCAGGCCACCAGAAATTAATCTTTAGGTCCTGATACATCTTTGTAGCTCCCGGATGAACTGTGAAATGACCCTTATGGGCCTCTGTCATTACTTCCTCCGCCTACAACAACACGACCCTGATATAATAGTATACCCTCATCATTGCAGGATACACCACTCTGACCTTTCAGTCGTTTAGCACTTTCATTTTGCAGTTGAGCTTCTTTAATTCTGGTCATCAGCTCATTCTCAATGCTTGTGATTTCTATGCCACAAATTTTACATGGAAAGATTTTAGATAATTGAATATCTTTGAACCTCTCAATCACATCATAATCTCTAATCATCATGCTTGCTAAGCTCACAGATTTACGGCTCAGTGCATCAGCTACAACATTAGCCTTGCCAGGATGATATTTCAATTCAAAATCATAGTCTTTTAGGAACTCGGTCCACCGTCGTTGTCTCATATTCAGCTCCTTTTGATCAAACAAGTATTTCAAACTCTTGTGATCGCTGAATACTGCAAATTGCATTCCATACAAGAAATGCCTCCACTGTTTCAATCCAAACACAATTGCAGCAAGCTCGAGGTCATGAGTCGGATAATCTTCTTCATGCGGTTTCAATTACCTTGATGCATAAGCTACCACTCGCCTATCTTGCATCAGCACACAACCCAGTCCCTTTTTAGAAGCATCGTTGTATAACTCAAACTCACCTTCCGGATCAGGAAGTACCAACACCGGAGCTGTCGTCAATTTCTCCTTAAGGCTCTGAAAGCATTCTTCACATTCCTGCGTCCAAATAAATGGAGTATCCTTCCGGGTCAAACGGGTCAATGGCAACACCATGGCCGAAAATTCTTTAATGAATCTCCGGTAATAACCAGCCAAACCCAGAAAACTTCTTATTTCCGTTACTGTCTTGGGTCTCTCCCAATCAACAACTGCCTCTATCTTGCTAGGATCAACCGCCACTCCATCAGCAGAGATAACGTGACCCAGAAATTGCACTTGAGAAAGCCAAAATTCACATTTAGAAGGCTTTGCATATAACTGTTTCTCTCTGAGAATTTGCAACACAGTTCTCAAGTGACCTTCATGCTCTTCCTTACTCTTGGAATATATCAGGATATCATCAATAAACACAATCACGAATTGATCCAGAAACGGCTTAAATATGCGATTCATGTAATCCATAAACACCGCAGGAGCATTAGTGAGTCCAAATGGAATTACTTGATACTCATAATGTCCATATCTAGATCGGAAGGCAGTCTTCGGAATATCTTCCTGCCTAATTCGGATTTGATGATAACCCGACCTCAAATCAATCTTTGAGAAAACACAAGCACCCCTCAACTGATCAAGCAAATCATCTATGCGAGGGAGAGGATACTTGTTCTTGATAGTAACTTTATTCAACTGACGGTAATCAGTGCACAATCTCATGCTACCGTCCTTCTTCTTAACAAATATGACTGGTGCTCCCCACGGGGACACACTTGGCCGGATAAACTGCTTAGCCGAAAACTCTTCAATATGCTTCTTTAACTCGGCTAATTTCGGTGGTGACATCCTATACGGAGCCAGAAAGAGGCCCCACACCAGGAAATAGATCAATCGTGAACTCAATCTCTCTATGAGGCAGAAGTTGTGGAATTTTATCTGGAAACACATCCACAAACTCCCTCACCACGAAAATAGTGCCAATCTCCTCATGACTTCCGCCTACTAAACCCCCCACAAAGACATATCCCAATGCCCCGGCCCTCAAAGCCTTTCTAACCTGCAACACAGATAGATATGGGGAAGAACTAGCAGCAGAATCATCAGCATCAAGCATAATCCTTTTACCACAGCAGTCTGTCATAGCACAGTTCTTTGACAACCAGTCCATACCCAAGATAACTTGAAGGCTGATCATAGGTAAACAAATAAAATCTAGCACGTAATCTCGGCCTTCATATTTGAACTCAACATCTTTACACAACACGGATGTATAACACTCCTCTCCAGTAGCAGTAACCACTTTCCTTGGAGGGCGAATGTCGTACATTTGCAGATTTAGCCCAACGGCCATAAAATCAGACATACAGGAGTGTGTAACTCCTGAATCAAACAACACTTCAACATCCATATTATCAATGTAAATTGTACCTTTCACTAGATTCGGAGCCTTCTCCGATTGTTGACGGTCCATGGTATATACTCTACCAACCGTCTGAGACTCTAGCATAGGTGGAACAACAGAGACAGGAACAGCAGTAGCTTGAACTGCCATAGTCCTCGCTTCATTCTGAGGACACTGTCTGGAATAGTGACCGGATCTTCCACATTTAAAACATATCACTTCACCGGTAGCACATGGACCTCTATGCTCCTTGCCACATCCCTTGCACTTAGGAGGAGGTCCTCTATCAACAAAATTCTTCTGAGTCCCGGGCTTTTTGAACAAGTCAAAGGGCCTATTCACATTTAGCTTCTTGCCTTGCATCTTTCTGTTCTTCCAATAACCTGAGCCCGTTGCTTTATTGGAACTAGGTGTCTGGGCCTCAGAAGGCTTCTTGGTTTGGGACACCTTGTACACTTCTTCTACCTTCCTGCACTGATTCACAAATCGACTGAACTCTCGGATGTCACAATTTGACATCTTCCGAGACAACTTCTCATTAAGACCCCATTGGAACTTGGAGGTCATTTCAGCCGGAGTGGGTAAGGTTCGCCCATAGTTGGCGTATTTCACCAACTCATTGAACTTACTGAAGTATTGGTCAATAGACATCGACCCTTGCTTGAGATTGTTATACTCATTCTGCTTTTGTTCCCTAGCCGCTCTAGGGAAGTAGTTGTCCAAGAATGACGTCTCGAACAACCGCCATGTGATCTCCCGATGTTCAGCTTCTAGGGCCTGTACGGTATTAGTCCACCAATCCTCCGCTTCCTCTTCCAGCATATAAACAGAGTAGGCCAACTTCATTACATCAGGGCATCTCATCACCCTGAATATCTTCTCCATAGCTTGGAGCCATTTTGCAGCCGCCATTGGCTCATAACCTCCCTTAATAGAAGGAGGTTTGTGTTTTCGGAAAGCCATCAATCTTCTTTCCTCCACTTCATGGTCACCGACATTCTCAACTCGAGGTTGACGAACCTCAGTGTGATGACTACGACTTCCAGAATGGTGACTACCCTCACCTTCATTGTTACCCGCTACACCCTCTTCTTGTGAAAGAGGTGGAGAAGGCGTAGCAGTGTGAGGAGGAGGAGTGGGTTGCCGGTTCACGGGCCTAGGACCCCTCAACATCCTCAACTCAGTCATCATTGCGGCCATGGCAGTCCGCGCATCCTCATTAGTTTTCATCAAAATCTCATTGGCATGCCGACTAGCCGCCAATTCCCTTTGCATATCAACCATAGTGGCCGTCACAGGTTCAGGTTGACCACCTGTTGCCCCAGGACCACTTCTGGGCCTAACAAGGGCAGCCAAAACAGGTTCTGGCTGAGCATCGGTGTTTGATGGTCCGGGGTTGTTTCGGTGCCTCGTCATGTCACTACACATGTTACACAAAGA
This sequence comes from Gastrolobium bilobum, assembly GCF_033153095.1. NCBI lineage: Eukaryota > Viridiplantae > Streptophyta > Magnoliopsida > Fabales > Fabaceae > Gastrolobium > Gastrolobium bilobum. The sequence goes on along the minus strand of NW_026897914.1, from coordinate 23 downwards.
AGTGAGTTGATCAGGCCCACACT